>NC_090828.1:100193099-100524539 GCF_028021215.1 Eschrichtius robustus
GGCCAAGGGCATCATTGTCGAGGTTTTGCCGCTTTTCCTGTGCTTTAAAGGCGATTCGAATCTACCTCCTGAAATCTGTTTCCTGCAATTCTGCCTTGCTTTCAAATCCTCTTCGTTGCCTTCCCTCAATATTTTTGTGGGCGAGAGTTATCATTTCTAACTCTGCAGGTTTGTGATTTGCAGTGCCCCTGAGCTCCATTTTTCAACTCGCTTTTTTGGGAGCTGGCCGCAAAAGCGTAGGATTGCTTCAGGCCCTATTCTGGTTCCGGGCGGCAGGCTGAGCCTGTGGTTAATTCTTCTTCCTGATGGGAAAATAGAGTGACCTGTGCCTTTCCCAACACCTAGAGCTAGTCGCTCATTGGTTCCCCCTCTTCCCGTTCATCCTCAGGACAAATTGCAACCTGTACGGAACAGGAGGTTAAAGGTGCTGATTCTCCAAGGAGGGAGATTGCTAGTAAAGCGGCTGGAATGGCGAACCCGAGCACAAGGAGATGAGAAATGAGGTGCGTTTTAGAAACCTTTCCCGATCACACGGTGTACCATCTTCTGGGTTTCTCATGCATGTTTTCGATGTAGGAAGATGCCCTTGAACTTGGAGATTTGGGACCCATCAGACGGGTACCACGCAGTATTACTTTAAAGGGTCTGTGTTTGCTCACCCAACCTCACCAAACCTCTCAGCCCCAAGAGTGTCCACCCTTATGTCTCAATCAGCTGTGGGTCTAGATATGGTCAATCCAGGTGGCATCACAGCCCCTGAACGAATTTTGTAAGAATTTCTCTCTCTTGCACTGTCTTTGTTTCACGGGTTTTTAAAAGTAATTGATATTCCTAATGGGGTTTAGCTGCTTTTCACTGCTGTGTTTATGCCGCTTTACTCCCACTTGACTCACTTACGGAGAGATATCAATACATAGGATTGAAGATTCTTACTAGTCAGATCTATTCTTGGGCGGTGAATAGGGGGTGTTGAGTCCAGTTCACTGAGCAAGCAGTAGGTCTTGTCTATTACATATTGGGTTTATGGAACGGTATCTGAGCTAATTTGAAACCCTTGTTTTATGCATCACCCCACCTCGCCTTTCCCGTTAGGCAGCCATAGTGTGTTTTCTAAATGTGTGACTCTGTTCTGTTTTGTAATTCAGTTCAAGTGTAGCGGTTTTTACATTCCCTCTATAAGTGATATCTTCTGATTAGTGTCTTTTTCTGTGTGACTTATTTCACTTAGAACCGTCGTACCTGAATCCACTCATCATGCTGCTACTAGCCTTATGACGTTGATTTCATGGCTGAGTGATATTCCATTGTACCTAAGGACCACAACTTCTTTATCCATTTTTCTCTTTCCTGGGATATTTAAGGTGGAATGAAGTGGAGGTTCTTGTCAACAGAGCAACCCTAAACTTTGGAGTGCCTGTGCCTTGCTGATTTTTAGTTTTCCCAAATTAGACGCCCATGAGTGGAAGTGCCCTATGCTCTCTAAGCCGAGTTTTTTAGATGTTTCAGGACACACCGTACACTTCTCCAGAGTGGCTGTTGGCAATTTACATCCCGCCCATCAGCGTAGCAAGGCTCCCATTTCTCCATGGCCTCTCCTGCATTTCTGGTATTGACACTTTATTCAGCATGGCCCTTTTGACCGATGGGAAGCGAGACTTCTTTGTAGCGCTGATTTGCCTTTCCAGGTTGCTTGGTTGGCCAAAAAGGGCGTATGCGTTTTTTCCTGAATATATTCAGGAAAAAACGCATACGCCCTTTTTGGCCAAGGGCATCATTGTCGAGGTTTTGCCACTTTTCCTGTGCTTTAAAGGCGATTCGAATCTACCTCCTGAAATCTGTTTCCTGCAATTCTGCCTTGCTTTCAAATCCTCTTCGTTGCCTTCCCTCAATATTTTTGTGGGCGAGAGTTATCATTTCTAACTCTGCAGGTTTGTGATTTGCAGTGCCCCTGAGCTCCATTTTTCAACTCGCTTTTTTGGGAGCTGGCCGCAAAAGCGTAGGATTGCTTCAGGCCCTATTCTGGTTCCGGGCGGCAGGCTGAGCCTGTGGTTAATTCTTCTTCCTGATGGGAAAATAGAGTGACCTGTGCCTGTCCCAACACCTAGAGCTAGTCGCTCATTGGTTCCCCCTCTTCCCGTTCATCCTCAGGACAAATTGCAACCTGTACGGAACAGGAGGTTAAACGTGCTGATTCTCCAAGGAGGGAGATTGCTATTAAAGTGGCTGGAATGGCGAACCCGAGCACAAGGAGATGAGAAATGAGGTGCGTTTTAGAAACCTTTCCCGATCACACGGTGTACCATCTTCTGGGTTTCTCATGCATGTTTTCGATGTAGGAAGATGCCCTTGAACCTGGAGATTTGGGACCCATGGGATGGGTACCACGCAGTATTACTTTAAAGGGTCTGCGTTTGCTCACCCAACCTCACCAAACCTCTCAGCCCCAAGAGTGTCCACCCTTATGTCTCAATCAGCTGTGGGTCTAGATATGGTCAATCCAGGTGGCATCACAGCCCCTGAACGAATTTTGTAAGAATTTCTCTCTCTTTCACTGTCTTTGTTTCACGGGTTTTTAAAAGTAATTGATTTTCCTAATGGGGTTTAGCTGCTTTTCACTGCTGTGTTTATGCCGCTTTACTCCCACTTGACTCACTTACGGAGAGATATCAATACATAGGTTTGAAGATTCTTACTAGTCAGATCTATTCTTGGGCGGTGAATAGGGGGTGTTGAGTCCAGTTCACTGAGCAAGGAGTAGGTCTTGTCTATTACATATTTGGTTTATGGAACGGTATCTGAGCTAATTTGAAACCCTTGTTTTAGGCATCACCCCACCTCACCTTTCCCGTTAGGCAGCCATAGTGTGTTTTCTAAATGTGTGACTCTGTTCTGTTTTGTAATTCAGTTCAAGTGTAGCGGTTTTTACATTCCCTCTATAAGTGATATCTTCTGATTAGTGTCTTTTTCTGTGTGACTTATTTCACTTAGAACCGTCGTACCTGAATCCACTCATCATGCTGCTACTAGCCTTATGACGTTGATTTCATGGCTGAGTGATATTCCATTGTACCTAAGGACCACAACTTCTTTATCCATTTTTCTCTTTCCTGGGATATTTAAGGTGGAATGAAGTGGAGGTTCTTGTCAACAGAGCAACCCTAAACTTTGGAGTGCCTGTGCCTTGCTGATTTTTAGTTTTCCCAAATTAGACGCCCATGAGTGGAAGTGCCCTATGCTCTCTAAGCCTAGTTTTTTAGATGTTTCAGGACACACCGTACACTTCTCCAGAGTGGCTGTTGGCAATTTACATCCCGCCCATCAGCGTAGCAAGGCTCCCATTTCTCCATGGCCTCTCCTGCATTTCTGGTATTGACACTTTATTCACCATGGCCCTTTTGACCGATGGGAAGCGAGACTTCTTTGTAGCGCTGATTTGCCTTTCCAGGTTGCTTGGTTGGCCAAAAAGGGCGTATGCGTTTTTTCCTGAATATATTCAGGAAAAAACGCATACGCCCTTTTTGGCCAAGGGCATCATTGTCGAGGTTTTGCCGCTTTTCCTGTGCTTTAAAGGTGATTCGAATCTACCTCCTGAAATCTGTTTCCTGCAATTCTGCCTTGCTTTCAAATCCTCTTCGTTGCTTTCCCTCAATATTTTTGTGGGCGAGAGTTATCATTTCTAACTCTGCAGGTTTGTGATTTGCAGTGCCCCTGAGCTCCATTTTTCAACTCGCTTTTTTGGGAGCTGGCCGCAAAAGCGTAGGATTGCTTCAGGCCCTATTCTGGTTCCGGGCGGCAGGCTGAGCCTGTGGTTAATTCTTCTTCCTGATGGGAAAATAGAGTGACCTGTGCCTTTCCCAACACCTAGAGCTAGTCGCTCATTGGTTCCCCCTTTTCCCGTTCATCCTCAGGACAAATTGCAACCTCTACGGAACAGGAGGTTAAACGTGCTGATTCTCCAAGGAGGGAGATTGCTAGTAAAGCGGCTGGAATGGCGAACCCGAGCACAAGGAGATGAGAAATGAGGTGCGTTTTAGAAACCTTTCCCGATCACACGGTGTACCATCTTCTGGGGTTCTCATGCATGTTTTCGATGTAGGAAGATGCCCTTGAACCTGGAGATTTGGGACCCATCAGACGGGTACCACGCAGTATTACTTTAAAGGGTCTGTGTTTGCTCACCCAACCTCACCAAACCTCTCAGCCCCAAGAGTGTCCACCCTTATGTCTCAATCAGCTGTGGGTCTAGATATGGTCAATCCAGGTGGCATCACAGCCCCTGAACGAATTTTGTAAGAATTTCTCTCTCTTGCACTGTCTTTGTTTCACGGGTTTTTAAAAGTAATTGATTTTCCTAATGGGGTTTAGCTGCTTTTCACTGCTGTGTTTATGCCGCTTTACTCCCACTTGACTCACTTACGGAGAGATATCAATACATAGGTTTGAAGATTCTTACTAGTCAGATCTATTCTTGGGCGGTGAATAGGGGGTGTTGAGTCCAGTTCACTGAGCAAGCAGTAGGTCTTGTCTATTACATATTGGGTTTATGGAACGGTATCTGAGCTAATTTGAAACCCTTGTTTTATGCATCACCCCACCTCGCCTTTCCCGTTAGGCAGCCATAGTGTGTTTTCTAAATGTGTGACTCTGTTCTGTTTTGTAATTCAGTTCAAGTGTAGCGGTTTTTACATTCCCTCTATAAGTGATATCTTCTGATTAGTGTCTTTTTCTGTGTGACTTATTTCACTTAGAACCGTCGTACCTGAATCCACTCATCATGCTGCTACTAGCCTTATGACGTTGATTTCATGGCTGAGTGATATTCCATTGTACCTAAGGACCACAACTTCTTTATCCATTTTTCTCTTTCCTGGGATATTTAAGGTGGAATGAAGTGGAGGTTCTTGTCAACAGAGCAACCCTAAACTTTGGAGTGCCTGTGCCTTGCTGATTTTTAGTTTTCCCAAATTAGACGCCCATGAGTGGAAGTGCCCTATGCTCTCTAAGCCGAGTTTTTTAGATGTTTCAGGACACACCGTACACTTCTACAGAGTGGCTGTTGGAAATTTACATCCCGCCCATCAGCGTAGCAAGGCTCCCATTTCTCCATGGCCTCTCCTGCATTTCTGGTATTGACACTTTATTCAGCATGGCCCTTTTGACCGATGGGAAGCGAGACTTCTTTGTAGCGCTGATTTGCCTTTCCAGGTTGCTTGGTTGGCCAAAAAGGGCGTATGCGTTTTTTCCTGAATATATTCAGGAAAAAACGCATACGCCCTTTTTGGCCAAGGGCATCATTGTCGAGGTTTTGCCGCTTTTCCTGTGCTTTAAAGGCGATTCGAATCTACCTCCTGAAATCTGTTTCCTGCAATTCTGCCTTGCTTTCAAATCCTCTTCGTTGCCTTCCCTCAATATTTTTGTGGGCGAGAGTTATCATTTCTAACTCTGCAGGTTTGTGATTTGCAGTGCCCCTGAGCTCCATTTTTCAACTCGCTTTTTTGGGAGCTGGCCGCAAAAGCGTAGGATTGCTTCAGGCCCTATTCTGGTTCCGGGCGGCAGGCTGAGCCTGTGGTTAATTCTTCTTCCTGATGGGAAAATAGAGTGACCTGTGCCTGTCCCAACACCTAGAGCTAGTCGCTCATTGGTTCCCCCTCTTCCCGTTCATCCTCAGGACAAATTGCAACCTGTACGGAACAGGAGGTTAAACGTGCTGATTCTCCAAGGAGGGAGATTGCTATTAAAGTGGCTGGAATGGCGAACCCGAGCACAAGGAGATGAGAAATGAGGTGCGTTTTAGAAACCTTTCCCGATCACACGGTGTACCATCTTCTGGGTTTCTCATGCATGTTTTCGATGTAGGAAGATGCCCTTGAACCTGGAGATTTGGGACCCATCAGACGGGTACCACGCAGTATTACTTTAAAGGGTCTGCGTTTGCTCACCCAACCTCACCAAACCTCTCAGCCACAAGAGTGTCCACCCTTATGTCTCAATCAGCTGTGGGTCTAGATATGGTCAATCCAGGTGGCATCACAGCCCCTGAACGAATTTTGTAAGAATTTCTCTCTCTTGCACTGTCTTTGTTTCACGGGTTTTTAAAAGTAATTCATTTTCCTAATGGGGTTTAGCTGCTTTTCACTGCTGTGTTTATGCCGCTTTACTCCCACTTGACTCACTTACGGAGAGATATCAATACATAGGTTTGAAGATTCTTACTAGTCAGATCTATTCTTGGGCGGTGAATAGGGGGTGTTGAGTCCAGTTCACTGAGCAAGCAGTAGGTCTTGTCTATTACATATTGGGTTTATGGAACGGTATCTGAGCTAATTTGAAACCCTTGTTTTATGCATCACCCCACCTCGCCTTTCCCGTTAGGCAGCCATAGTGTGTTTTCTAAATGTGTGACTCTGTTCTGTTTTGTAATTCAGTTCAAGTGTAGCGGTTTTTACATTCCCTCTATAAGTGATATCTTCTGATTAGTGTCTTTTTCTGTGTGACTTATTTCACTTAGAACCGTCGTACCTGAATCCACTCATCATGCTGCTACTAGCCTTATGACGTTGATTTCATGGCTGAGTGATATTCCATTGTACCTAAGGACCACAACTTCTTTATCCATTTTTCTCTTTCCTGGGATATTTAAGGTGGAATGAAGTGGAGGTTCTTGTCAACAGAGCAACCCTAAACTTTGGAGTGCCTGTGCCTTGCTGATTTTTAGTTTTCCCAAATGAGACGCCCATGAGTGGAAGTGCCCTATGCTCTCTAAGCCGAGTTTTTTAGATGTTTCAGGACACACCGTACACTTCTCCAGAGTGGCTGTTGGCAATTTACATCCCGCCCATCAGCGTAGCAAGGCTCCCATTTCTCCATGGCCTCTCCTGCATTTCTGGTATTGACACTTTATTCAGCATGGCCCTTTTGACCGATGGGAAGCGAGACTTCTTTGTAGCGCTGATTTGCCTTTCCAGGTTGCTTGGTTGGCCAAAAAGGGCGTATGCGTTTTTTCCTGAATATATTCAGGAAAAAACGCATACGCCCTTTTTGGCCAAGGGCATCATTGTCGAGGTTTTGCCGCTTTTCCTGTGCTTTAAAGGCGATTCGAATCTACCTCCTGAAATCTGTTTCCTGCAATTCTGCCTTGCTTTCAAATCCTCTTCGTTGCCTTCCCTCAATATTTTTGTGGGCGAGAGTTATCATTTCTAACTCTGCAGGTTTGTGATTTGCAGTGCCCCTGAGCTCCATTTTTCAACTCGCTTTTTTGGGAGCTGGCCGCAAAAGCGTAGGATTGCTTCAGGCCCTATTCTGGTTCCGGGCGGCAGGCTGAGCCTGTGGTTAATTCTTCTTCCTGATGGGAAAATAGAGTGACCTGTGCCTGTCCCAACACCTAGAGCTAGTCGCTCATTGGTTCCCCCTCTTCCCGTTCATCCTCAGGACAAATTGCAACCTGTACGGAACAGGAGGTTAAACGTGCTGATTCTCCAAGGAGGGAGATTGCTATTAAAGTGGCTGGAATGGCGAACCCGAGCACAAGGAGATGAGAAATGAGGTGCGTTTTAGAAACCTTTCCCGATCACACGGTGTACCATCTTCTGGGTTTCTCATGCATGTTTTCGATGTAGGAAGATGCCCTTGAACCTGGAGATTTGGGACCCATCAGACGGGTACCACGCAGTATTACTTTAAAGGGTCTGCGTTTGCTCACCCAACCTCACCAAACCTCTCAGCCCCAAGAGTGTCCACCCTTATGTCTCAATCAGCTGTGGGTCTAGATATGGTCAATCCAGGTGGCATCACAGCCCCTGAACGAATTTTGTAAGAATTTCTCTCTCTTGCACTGTCTTTGTTTCACGGGTTTTTAAAAGTAATTGATTTTCCTAATGGGGTTTAGCTGCTTTTCACTGCTGTGTTTATGCCGCTTTACTCCCACTTGACTCACTTACGGAGAGATATCAATACATAGGTTTGAAGATTCTTACTAGTCAGATCTATTCTTGGGCGGTGAATAGGGGGTGTTGAGTCCAGTTCACTGAGCAAGGAGTAGGTCTTGTCTATTACATATTGGGTTTATGGAACGGTATCTGAGCTAATTTGAAACCCTTGTTTTAGGCATCACCCCACCTCACCTTTCCCGTTAGGCAGCCATAGTGTGTTTTCTAAATGTGTGACTCTGTTCTGTTTTGTAATTCAGTTCAAGTGTAGCGGTTTTTACATTCCCTCTATAAGTGATATCTTCTGATTAGTGTCTTTTTCTGTGTGACTTATTTCACTTAGAACCGTCGTACCTGAATCCACTCATCATGCTGCTACTAGCCTTATGACGTTGATTTCATGGCTGAGTGATATTCCATTGTACCTAAGGACCACAACTTCTTTATCCATTTTTCTCTTTCCTGGGATATTTAAGGTGGAATGAAGTGGAGGTTCTTGTCAACAGAGCAACCCTAAACTTTGGAGTGCCTGTGCCTTGCTGATTTTTAGTTTTCCCAAATTAGACGCCCATGAGTGGAAGTGCCCTATGCTCTCTAAGCCTAGTTTTTTAGATGTTTCAGGACACACCGTACACTTCTCCAGAGTGGCTGTTGGCAATTTACATCCCGCCCATCAGCGTAGCAAGGCTCCCATTTCTCCATGGCCTCTCCTGCATTTCTGGTATTGACACTTTATTCACCATGGCCCTTTTGACCGATGGGAAGCGAGACTTCTTTGTAGCGCTGATTTGCCTTTCCAGGTTGCTTGGTTGGCCAAAAAGGGCGTATGCGTTTTTTCCTGAATATATTCAGGAAAAAACGCATACGCCCTTTTTGGCCAAGGGCATCATTGTCGAGGTTTTGCCGCTTTTCCTGTGCTTTAAAGGCGATTCGAATCTACCTCCTGAAATCTGTTTCCTGCAATTCTGCCTTGCTTTCAAATCCTCTTCGTTGCTTTCCCTCAATATTTTTGTGGGCGAGAGTTATCATTTCTAACTCTGCAGGTTTGTGATTTGCAGTGCCCCTGAGCTCCATTTTTCAACTCGCTTTTTTGGGAGCTGGCCGCAAAAGCGTAGGATTGCTTCAGGCCCTATTCTGGTTCCGGGCGGCAGGCTGAGCCTGTGGTTAATTCTTCTTCCTGATGGGAAAATAGAGTGACCTGTGCCTTTCCCAACACCTAGAGCTAGTCGCTCATTGGTTCCCCCTTTTCCCGTTCATCCTCAGGACAAATTGCAACCTCTACGGAACAGGAGGTTAAACGTGCTGATTCTCCAAGGAGGGAGATTGCTAGTAAAGCGGCTGGAATGGCGAACCCGAGCACAAGGAGATGAGAAATGAGGTGCGTTTTAGAAACCTTTCCCGATCACACGGTGTACCATCTTCTGGGGTTCTCATGCATGTTTTCGATGTAGGAAGATGCCCTTGAACCTGGAGATTTGGGACCCATCAGACGGGTACCACGCAGTATTACTTTAAAGGGTCTGTGTTTGCTCACCCAACCTCACCAAACCTCTCAGCCCCAAGAGTGTCCACCCTTATGTCTCAATCAGCTGTGGGTCTAGATATGGTCAATCCAGGTGGCATCACAGCCCCTGAACGAATTTTGTAAGAATTTCTCTCTCTTGCACTGTCTTTGTTTCACGGGTTTTTAAAAGTAATTGATTTTCCTAATGGGGTTTAGCTGCTTTTCACTGCTGTGTTTATGCCGCTTTACTCCCACTTGACTCACTTACGGAGAGATATCAATACATAGGTTTGAAGATTCTTACTAGTCAGATCTATTCTTGGGCGGTGAATAGGGGGTGTTGAGTCCAGTTCACTGAGCAAGCAGTAGGTCTTGTCTATTACATATTGGGTTTATGGAACGGTATCTGAGCTAATTTGAAACCCTTGTTTTATGCATCACCCCACCTCGCCTTTCCCGTTAGGCAGCCATAGTGTGTTTTCTAAATGTGTGACTCTGTTCTGTTTTGTAATTCAGTTCAAGTGTAGCGGTTTTTACATTCCCTCTATAAGTGATATCTTCTGATTAGTGTCTTTTTCTGTGTGACTTATTTCACTTAGAACCGTCGTACCTGAATCCACTCATCATGCTGCTACTAGCCTTATGACGTTGATTTCATGGCTGAGTGATATTCCATTGTACCTAAGGACCACAACTTCTTTATCCATTTTTCTCTTTCCTGGGATATTTAAGGTGGAATGAAGTGGAGGTTCTTGTCAACAGAGCAACCCTAAACTTTGGAGTGCCTGTGCCTTGCTGATTTTTAGTTTTCCCAAATTAGACGCCCATGAGTGGAAGTGCCCTATGCTCTCTAAGCCGAGTTTTTTAGATGTTTCAGGACACACCGTACACTTCTACAGAGTGGCTGTTGGAAATTTACATCCCGCCCATCAGCGTAGCAAGGCTCCCATTTCTCCATGGCCTCTCCTGCATTTCTGGTATTGACACTTTATTCAGCATGGCCCTTTTGACCGATGGGAAGCGAGACTTCTTTGTAGCGCTGATTTGCCTTTCCAGGTTGCTTGGTTGGCCAAAAAGGGCGTATGCGTTTTTTCCTGAATATATTCAGGAAAAAACGCATTCGCCCTTTTTGGCCAAGGGCATCATTGTCGAGGTTTTGCCGCTTTTCCTGTGCTTTAAAGGCGATTCGAATCTACCTCCTGAAATCTGTTTCCTGCAATTCTGCCTTGCTTTCAAATCCTCTTCGTTGCCTTCCCTCAATATTTTTGTGGGCGAGAGTTATCATTTCTAACTCTGCAGGTTTGTGATTTGCAGTGCCCCTGAGCTCCATTTTTCAACTCGCTTTTTGGGGAGCTGGCCGCAAAAGCTTCGGATTGCTTCAGGCCCTATTCTGGTTCCGGGCGGCAGGCTGAGCCTGTGGTTAATTCTTCTTCCTGATGGGAAAATAGAGTGACCTGTGCCTTTCCCAACACCTAGAGCTAGTCGCTCATTGGTTCCCCCTCTTCCCGTTCATCCTCAGGACAAATTGCAACCTGTACGGAACAGGAGGTTAAAGGTGCTGATTCTCCAAGGAGGGTGATTGCTAGTAAAGCGGCTGGAATGGCGAACCCGAGCACAAGGAGATGAGAAATGAGGTGCGTTTTAGAAACCTTTCCCGATCACACGGTGTACCATCTTCTGGGTTTCTCATGCATGTTTTCGATGTAGGAAGATGCCCTTGAACCTGGAGATTTGGGACCCATCAGACGGGTACCACGCAGTATTACTTTAAAGGGTCTGCGTTTGCTCACCCAACCTCACCAAACCTCTCAGCCCCAAGAGTGTCCACCCTTATGTCTCAATCAGCTGTGGGTCTAGATATGGTCAATCCAGGTGGCATCACAGCCCCTGAACGAATTTTGTAAGAATTTCTCTCTCTTTCACTGTCTTTGTTTCACGGGTTTTTAAAAGTAATTGATTTTCCTAATGGGGTTTAGCTGCTTTTCACTGCTGTGTTTATGCCGCTTTACTCCCACTTGACTCACTTACGGAGAGATATCAATACATAGGTTTGAAGATTCTTACTAGTCAGATCTATTCTTGGGCGGTGAATAGGGGGTGTTGAGTCCAGTTCACTGAGCAAGCAGTAGGTCTTGTCTATTACATATTGGGTTTATGGAACGGTATCTGAGCTAATTTGAAACCCTTGTTTTATGCATCACCCCACCTCGCCTTTCCCGTTAGGCAGCCATAGTGTGTTTTCTAAATGTGTGACTCTGTTCTGTTTTGTAATTCAGTTCAAGTGTAGCGGTTTTTACATTCCCTCTATAAGTGATATCTTCTGATTAGTGTCTTTTTCTGTGTGACTTATTTCACTTAGAACCGTCGTACCTGAATCCACTCATCATGCTGCTACTAGCCTTATGACGTTGATTTCATGGCTGAGTGATATTCCATTGTACCTAAGGACCACAACTTCTTTATCCATTTTTCTCTTTCCTGGGATATTTAAGGTGGAATGAAGTGGAGGTTCTTGTCAACAGAGCAACCCTAAACTTTGGAGTGCCTGTGCCTTGCTGATTTTTAGTTTTCCCAAATTAGACGCCCATGAGTGGAAGTGCCCTATGCTCTCTAAGCCGAGTTTTTTAGATGTTTCAGGACACACCGTACACTTCTCCAGAGTGGCTGTTGGCAATTTACATCCCGCCCATCAGCGTAGCAAGGCTCCCATTTCTCCATGGCCTCTCCTGCATTTCTGGTATTGACACTTTATTCAGCATGGCCCTTTTGACCGATGGGAAGCGAGACTTCTTTGTAGCGCTGATTTGCCTTTCCAGGTTGCTTGGTTGGCCAAAAAGGGCGTATGCGTTTTTTCCTGAATATATTCAAGAAAAAACGCATACGCCTTTTTTGGCCAAGGGCATCACTGTCGAGGTTTTGCCGCTTTTCCTGTGCTTTAAAGGCGATTCGAATCTACCTCCTGAAATCTGTTTCCTGCAATTCTGCCTTGCTTTCAAATCCTCTTCGTTGCCTTCCCTCAATATTTTTGTGGGCGAGAGTTATCATTTCTAACTCTGCAGGTTTGTGATTTGCAGTGCCCCTGAGCTCCATTTTTCAACTCGCTTTTTTGGGAGCTGGCCGCAAAAGCGTAGGATTGCTTCAGGCCCTATTCTGGTTCCGGGCGGCAGGCTGAGCCTGTGGTTAATTCTTCTTCCTGATGGGAAAATAGAGTGACCTGTGCCTGTCCCAACACCTAGAGCTAGTCGCTCATTGGTTCCCCCTCTTCCCGTTCATCCTCAGGACAAATTGCAACCTGTACGGAACAGGAGGTTAAACGTGCTGATTCTCCAAGGAGGGAGATTGCTATTAAAGTGGCTGGAATGGCGAACCCGAGCACAAGGAGATGAGAAATGAGGTGCGTTTTAGAAACCTTTCCCGATCACACGGTGTACCATCTTCTGGGTTTCTCATGCATGTTTTCGATGTAGGAAGATGCCCTTGAACCTGGAGATTTGGGACCCATGGGATGGGTACCACGCAGTATTACTTTAAAGGGTCTGCGTTTGCTCACCCAACCTCACCAAACCTCTCAGCCCCAAGAGTGTCCACCCTTATGTCTCAATCAGCTGTGGGTCTAGATATGGTCAATCCAGGTGGCATCACAGCCCCTGAACGAATTTTGTAAGAATTTCTCTCTCTTTCACTGTCTTTGTTTCACGGGTTTTTAAAAGTAATTGATTTTCCTAATGGGGTTTAGCTGCTTTTCACTGCTGTGTTTATGCCGCTTTACTCCCACTTGACTCACTTACGGAGAGATATCAATACATAGGTTTGAAGATTCTTACTAGTCAGATCTATTCTTGGGCGGTGAATAGGGGGTGTTGAGTCCAGTTCACTGAGCAAGGAGTAGGTCTTGTCTATTACATATTGGGTTTATGGAACGGTATCTGAGCTAATTTGAAACCCTTGTTTTAGGAATCACCCCACCTCACCTTTCCCGTTAGGCAGCCATAGTGTGTTTTCTAAATGTGTGACTCTGTTCTGTTTTGTAATTCAGTTCAAGTGTAGCGGTTTTTACATTCCCTCTATAAGTGATATCTTCTGATTAGTGTCTTTTTCTGTGTGACTTATTTCACTTAGAACCGTCGTACCTGAATCCACTCATCATGCTGCTACTAGCCTTATGACGTTGATTTCATGGCTGAGTGATATTCCATTGTACCTAAGGACCACAACTTCTTTATCCATTTTTCTCTTTCCTGGGATATTTAAGGTGGAATGAAGTGGAGGTTCTTGTCAACAGAGCAACCCTAAACTTTGGAGTGCCTGTGCCTTGCTGATTTTTAGTTTTCCCAAATTAGACGCCCATGAGTGGAAGTGCCCTATGCTCTCTAAGCCTAGTTTTTTAGATGTTTCAGGACACACCGTACACTTCTCCAGAGTGGCTGTTGGCAATTTACATCCCGCCCATCAGCGTAGCAAGGCTCCCATTTCTCCATGGCCTCTCCTGCATTTCTGGTATTGACACTTTATTCACCATGGCCCTTTTGACCGATGGGAAGCGAGACTTCTTTGTAGCGCTGATTTGCCTTTCCAGGTTGCTTGGTTGGCCAAAAAGGGCGTATGCGTTTTTTCCTGAATATATTCAGGAAAAAACGCATACGCCCTTTTTGGCCAAGGGCATCATTGTCGAGGTTTTGCCGCTTTTCCTGTGCTTTAAAGGCGATTCGAATCTACCTCCTGAAATCTGTTTCCTGCAATTCTGCCTTGCTTTCAAATCCTCTTCGTTGCTTTCCCTCAATATTTTTGTGGGCGAGAGTTATCATTTCTAACTCTGCAGGTTTGTGATTTGCAGTGCCCCTGAGCTCCATTTTTCAACTCGCTTTTTTGGGAGCTGGCCGCAAAAGCGTAGGATTGCTTCAGGCCCTATTCTGGTTCCGGGCGGCAGGCTGAGCCTGTGGTTAATTCTTCTTCCTGATGGGAAAATAGAGTGACCTGTGCCTTTCCCAACACCTAGAGCTAGTCGCTCATTGGTTCCCCCTTTTCCCGTTCATCCTCAGGACAAATTGCAACCTCTACGGAACAGGAGGTTAAACGTGCTGATTCTCCAAGGAGGGAGATTGCTAGTAAAGCGGCTGGAATGGCGAACCCGAGCACAAGGAGATGAGAAATGAGGTGCGTTTTAGAAACCTTTCCCGATCACACGGTGTACCATCTTCTGGGGTTCTCATGCATGTTTTCGATGTAGGAAGATGCCCTTGAACCTGGAGATTTGGGACCCATCAGACGGGTACCACGCAGTATTACTTTAAAGGGTCTGTGTTTGCTCACCCAACCTCACCAAACCTCTCAGCCCCAAGAGTGTCCACCCTTATGTCTCAATCAGCTGTGGGTCTAGATATGGTCAATCCAGGTGGCATCACAGCCCCTGAACGAATTTTGTAAGAATTTCTCTCTCTTGCACTGTCTTTGTTTCACGGGTTTTTAAAAGTAATTGATTTTCCTAATGGGGTTTAGCTGCTTTTCACTGCTGTGTTTATGCCGCTTTACTCCCACTTGACTCACTTACGGAGAGATATCAATACATAGGTTTGAAGATTCTTACTAGTCAGATCTATTCTTGGGCGGTGAATAGGGGGTGTTGAGTCCAGTTCACTGAGCAAGCAGTAGGTCTTGTCTATTACATATTGGGTTTATGGAACGGTATCTGAGCTAATTTGAAACCCTTGTTTTATGCATCACCCCACCTCGCCTTTCCCGTTAGGCAGCCATAGTGTGTTTTCTAAATGTGTGACTCTGTTCTGTTTTGTAATTCAGTTCAAGTGTAGCGGTTTTTACATTCCCTCTATAAGTGATATCTTCTGATTAGTGTCTTTTTCTGTGTGACTTATTTCACTTAGAACCGTCGTACCTGAATCCACTCATCATGCTGCTACTAGCCTTATGACGTTGATTTCATGGCTGAGTGATATTCCATTGTACCTAAGGACCACAACTTCTTTATCCATTTTTCTCTTTCCTGGGATATTTAAGGTGGAATGAAGTGGAGGTTCTTGTCAACAGAGCAACCCTAAACTTTGGAGTGCCTGTGCCTTGCTGATTTTTAGTTTTCCCAAATTAGACGCCCATGAGTGGAAGTGCCCTATGCTCTCTAAGCCGAGTTTTTTAGATGTTTCAGGACACACCGTACACTTCTCCAGTGTGGCTGTTGGCAATTTACATCCCGCCCATCAGCGTAGCAAGGCTCCCATTTCTCCATGGCCTCTCCTGCATTTCTGGTATTGACACTTTATTCAGCATGGCCCTTTTGACCGATGGGAAGCGAGACTTCTTTGTAGCGCTGATTTGCCTTTCCAGGTTGCTTGGTTGGCCAAAAAGGGCGTATGCGTTTTTTCCTGAATATATTCAGGAAAAAACGCATACGCCCTTTTTGGCCAAGGGCATCATTGTCGAGGTTTTGCCGCTTTTCCTGTGCTTTAAAGGCGATTCGAATCTACCTCCTGAAATCTGTTTCCTGCAATTCTGCCTTGCTTTCAAATCCTCTTCGTTGCCTTCCCTCAATATTTTTGTGGGCGAGAGTTATCATTTCTAACTCTGCAGGTTTGTGATTTGCAGTGCCCCTGAGCTCCATTTTTCAACTCGCTTTTTTGGGAGCTGGCCGCAAAAGCGTAGGATTGCTTCAGGCCCTATTCTGGTTCCGGGCGGCAGGCTGAGCCTGTGGTTAATTCTTCTTCCTGATGGGAAAATAGAGTGACCTGTGCCTGTCCCAACACCTAGAGCTAGTCGCTCATTGGTTCCCCCTCTTCCCGTTCATCCTCAGGACAAATTGCAACCTGTACGGAACAGGAGGTTAAACGTGCTGATTCTCCAAGGAGGGAGATTGCTATTAAAGTGGCTGGAATGGCGAACCCGAGCACAAGGAGATGAGAAATGAGGTGCGTTTTAGAAACCTTTCCCGATCACACGGTGTACCATCTTCTGGGTTTCTCATGCATGTTTTCGATGTAGGAAGATGCCCTTGAACCTGGAGATTTGGGACCCATCAGACGGGTACCACGCAGTATTACTTTAAAGGGTCTGCGTTTGCTCACCCAACCTCACCAAACCTCTCAGCCCCAAGAGTGTCCACCCTTATGTCTCAATCAGCTGTGGGTCTAGATATGGTCAATCCAGGTGGCATCACAGCCCCTGAACGAATTTTGTAAGAATTTCTCTCTCTTGCACTGTCTTTGTTTCACGGGTTTTTAAAAGTAATTGATTTTCCTAATGGGGTTTAGCTGCTTTTCACTGCTGTGTTTATGCCGCTTTACTCCCACTTGACTCACTTACGGAGAGATATCAATACATAGGTTTGAAGATTCTTACTAGTCAGATCTATTCTTGGGCGGTGAATAGGGGGTGTTGAGTCCAGTTCACTGAGCAAGGAGTAGGTCTTGTCTATTACATATTGGGTTTATGGAACGGTATCTGAGCTAATTTGAAACCCTTGTTTTAGGCATCACCCCACCTCACCTTTCCCGTTAGGCAGCCATAGTGTGTTTTCTAAATGTGTGACTCTGTTCTGTTTTGTAATTCAGTTCAAGTGTAGCGGTTTTTACATTCCCTCTATAAGTGATATCTTCTGATTAGTGTCTTTTTCTGTGTGACTTATTTCACTTAGAACCGTCGTACCTGAATCCACTCATCATGCTGCTACTAGCCTTATGACGTTGATTTCATGGCTGAGTGATATTCCATTGTACCTAAGGACCACAACTTC
Source organism: Eschrichtius robustus (assembly GCF_028021215.1). Taxonomy (NCBI): domain Eukaryota; kingdom Metazoa; phylum Chordata; class Mammalia; order Artiodactyla; family Eschrichtiidae; genus Eschrichtius; species Eschrichtius robustus. The sequence continues at coordinate 100,210,267 of NC_090828.1, forward strand.
TTTATCCATTTTTCTCTTTCCTGGGATATTTAAGGTGGAATGAAGTGGAGGTTCTTGTCAACAGAGCAACCCTAAACTTTGGAGTGCCTGTGCCTTGCTGATTTTTAGTTTTCCCAAATTAGACGCCCATGAGTGGAAGTGCCCTATGCTCTCTAAGCCTAGTTTTTTAGATGTTTCAGGACACACCGTACACTTCTCCAGAGTGGCTGTTGGCAATTTACATCCCGCCCATCAGCGTAGCAAGGCTCCCATTTCTCCATGGCCTCTCCTGCATTTCTGGTATTGACACTTTATTCACCATGGCCCTTTTGACCGATGGGAAGCGAGACTTCTTTGTAGCGCTGATTTGCCTTTCCAGGTTGCTTGGTTGGCCAAAAAGGGCGTATGCGTTTTTTCCTGAATATATTCAGGAAAAAACGCATACGCCCTTTTTGGCCAAGGGCATCATTGTCGAGGTTTTGCCGCTTTTCCTGTGCTTTAAAGGCGATTCGAATCTACCTCCTGAAATCTGTTTCCTGCAATTCTGTCTTGCTTTCAAATCCTCTTCGTTGCTTTCCCTCAATATTTTTGTGGGCGAGAGTTATCATTTCTAACTCTGCAGGTTTGTGATTTGCAGTGCCCCTGAGCTCCATTTTTCAACTCGCTTTTTTGGGAGCTGGCCGCAAAAGCGTAGGATTGCTTCAGGCCCTATTCTGGTTCCGGGCGGCAGGCTGAGCCTGTGGTTAATTCTTCTTCCTGATGGGAAAATAGAGTGACCTGTGCCTTTCCCAACACCTAGAGCTAGTCGCTCATTGGTTCCCCCTTTTCCCGTTCATCCTCAGGACAAATTGCAACCTCTACGGAACAGGAGGTTAAACGTGCTGATTCTCCAAGGAGGGAGATTGCTAGTAAAGCGGCTGGAATGGCGAACCCGAGCACAAGGAGATGAGAAATGAGGTGCGTTTTAGAAACCTTTCCCGATCACACGGTGTACCATCTTCTGGGGTTCTCATGCATGTTTTCGATGTAGGAAGATGCCCTTGAACCTGGAGATTTGGGACCCATCAGACGGGTACCACGCAGTATTACTTTAAAGGGTCTGTGTTTGCTCACCCAACCTCACCAAACCTCTCAGCCCCAAGAGTGTCCACCCTTATGTCTCAATCAGCTGTGGGTCTAGATATGGTCAATCCAGGTGGCATCACAGCCCCTGAACGAATTTTGTAAGAATTTCTCTCTCTTGCACTGTCTTTGTTTCACGGGTTTTTAAAAGTAATTGATTTTCCTAATGGGGTTTAGCTGCTTTTCACTGCTGTGTTTATGCCGCTTTACTCCCACTTGACTCACTTACGGAGAGATATCAATACATAGGTTTGAAGATTCTTACTAGTCAGATCTATTCTTGGGCGGTGAATAGGGGGTGTTGAGTCCAGTTCACTGAGCAAGCAGTAGGTCTTGTCTATTACATATTGGGTTTATGGAACGGTATCTGAGCTAATTTGAAACCCTTGTTTTATGCATCACCCCACCTCGCCTTTCCCGTTAGGCAGCCATAGTGTGTTTTCTAAATGTGTGACTCTGTTCTGTTTTGTAATTCAGTTCAAGTGTAGCGGTTTTTACATTCCCTCTATAAGTGATATCTTCTGATTAGTGTCTTTTTCTGTGTGACTTATTTCACTTAGAACCGTCGTACCTGAATCCACTCATCATGCTGCTACTAGCCTTATGACGTTGATTTCATGGCTGAGTGATATTCCATTGTACCTAAGGACCACAACTTCTTTATCCATTTTTCTCTTTCCTGGGATATTTAAGGTGGAATGAAGTGGAGGTTCTTGTCAACAGAGCAACCCTAAACTTTGGAGTGCCTGTGCCTTGCTGATTTTTAGTTTTCCCAAATTAGACGCCCATGAGTGGAAGTGCCCTATGCTCTCTAAGCCGAGTTTTTTAGATGTTTCAGGACACACCGTACACTTCTACAGAGTGGCTGTTGGAAATTTACATCCCGCCCATCAGCGTAGCAAGGCTCCCATTTCTCCATGGCCTCTCCTGCATTTCTGGTATTGACACTTTATTCAGCATGGCCCTTTTGACCGATGGGAAGCGAGACTTCTTTGTAGCGCTGATTTGCCTTTCCAGGTTGCTTGGTTGGCCAAAAAGGGCGTATGCGTTTTTTCCTGAATATATTCAGGAAAAAACGCATACGCCCTTTTTGGCCAAGGGCATCATTGTCGAGGTTTTGCCGCTTTTCCTGTGCTTTAAAGGCGATTCGAATCTACCTCCTGAAATCTGTTTCCTGCAATTCTGCCTTGCTTTCAAATCCTCTTCGTTGCCTTCCCTCAATATTTTTGTGGGCGAGAGTTATCATTTCTAACTCTGCAGGTTTGTGATTTGCAGTGCCCCTGAGCTCCATTTTTCAACTCGCTTTTTGGGGAGCTGGCCGCAAAAGCTTCGGATTGCTTCAGGCCCTATTCTGGTTCCGGGCGGCAGGCTGAGCCTGTGGTTAATTCTTCTTCCTGATGGGAAAATAGAGTGACCTGTGCCTTTCCCAACACCTAGAGCTAGTCGCTCATTGGTTCCCCCTCTTCCCGTTCATCCTCAGGACAAATTGCAACCTGTACGGAACAGGAGGTTAAAGGTGCTGATTCTCCAAGGAGGGTGATTGCTAGTAAAGCGGCTGGAATGGCGAACCCGAGCACAAGGAGATGAGAAATGAGGTGCGTTTTAGAAACCTTTCCCGATCACACGGTGTACCATCTTCTGGGTTTCTCATGCATGTTTTCGATGTAGGAAGATGCCCTTGAACCTGGAGATTTGGGACCCATCAGACGGGTACCACGCAGTATTACTTTAAAGGGTCTGCGTTTGCTCACCCAACCTCACCAAACCTCTCAGCCCCAAGAGTGTCCACCCTTATGTCTCAATCAGCTGTGGGTCTAGATATGGTCAATCCAGGTGGCATCACAGCCCCTGAACGAATTTTGTAAGAATTTCTCTCTCTTTCACTGTCTTTGTTTCACGGGTTTTTAAAAGTAATTGATTTTCCTAATGGGGTTTAGCTGCTTTTCACTGCTGTGTTTATGCCGCTTTACTCCCACTTGACTCACTTACGGAGAGATATCAATACATAGGTTTGAAGATTCTTACTAGTCAGATCTATTCTTGGGCGGTGAATAGGGGGTGTTGAGTCCAGTTCACTGAGCAAGCAGTAGGTCTTGTCTATTACATATTGGGTTTATGGAACGGTATCTGAGCTAATTTGAAACCCTTGTTTTATGCATCACCCCACCTCGCCTTTCCCGTTAGGCAGCCATAGTGTGTTTTCTAAATGTGTGACTCTGTTCTGTTTTGTAATTCAGTTCAAGTGTAGCGGTTTTTACATTCCCTCTATAAGTGATATCTTCTGATTAGTGTCTTTTTCTGTGTGACTTATTTCACTTAGAACCGTCGTACCTGAATCCACTCATCATGCTGCTACTAGCCTTATGACGTTGATTTCATGGCTGAGTGATATTCCATTGTACCTAAGGACCACAACTTCTTTATCCATTTTTCTCTTTCCTGGGATATTTAAGGTGGAATGAAGTGGAGGTTCTTGTCAACAGAGCAACCCTAAACTTTGGAGTGCCTGTGCCTTGCTGATTTTTAGTTTTCCCAAATTAGACGCCCATGAGTGGAAGTGCCCTATGCTCTCTAAGCCGAGTTTTTTAGATGTTTCAGGACACACCGTACACTTCTCCAGAGTGGCTGTTGGCAATTTACATCCCGCCCATCAGCGTAGCAAGGCTCCCATTTCTCCATGGCCTCTCCTGCATTTCTGGTATTGACACTTTATTCAGCATGGCCCTTTTGACCGATGGGAAGCGAGACTTCTTTGTAGCGCTGATTTGCCTTTCCAGGTTGCTTGGTTGGCCAAAAAGGGCGTATGCGTTTTTTCCTGAATATATTCAGGAAAAAACGCATACGCCCTTTTTGGCCAAGGGCATCATTGTCGAGGTTTTGCTGCTTTTCCTGTGCTTTAAAGGCGATTCGAATCTACCTCCTGAAATCTGTTTCCTGCAATTCTGCCTTGCTTTCAAATCCTCTTCGTTGCCTTCCCTCAATATTTTTGTGGGCGAGAGTTATCATTTCTAACTCTGCAGGTTTGTGATTTGCAGTGCCCCTGAGCTCCATTTTTCAACTCGCTTTTTTGGGAGCTGGCCGCAAAAGCTTCGGATTGCTTCAGGCCCTATTCTGGTTCCGGGCGGCAGGCTGAGCCTGTGGTTAATTCTTCTTCCTGATGGGAAAATAGAGTGACCTGTGCCTTTCCCAACACCTAGAGCTAGTCGCTCATTGGTTCCCCCTCTTCCCGTTCATCCTCAGGACAAATTGCAACCTGTACGGAACAGGAGGTTAAAGGTGCTGATTCTCCAAGGAGGGTGATTGCTAGTAAAGCGGCTGGAATGGCGAACCCGAGCACAAGGAGATGAGAAATGAGGTGCGTTTTAGAAACCTATCCCGATCACACGGTGTACCATCTTCTGGGTTTCTCATGCATGTTTTCGATGTAGGAAGATGCCCTTGAACCTGGAGATTTGGGACCCATCAGACAGGTACCACGCAGTATTACTTTAAAGGGTCTGCGTTTGCTCACCCAACCTCACCAAACCTCTCAGCCCCAAGAGTGTCCACCCTTATGTCTCAATCAGCTGTGGGTCTAGATATGGTCAATCCAGGTGGCATCACAGCCCCTGAACGAATTTTGTAAGAATTTCTCTCTCTTTCACTGTCTTTGTTTCACGGGTTTTTAAAAGTAATTGATTTTCCTAATGGGGTTTAGCTGCTTTTCACTGCTGTGTTTATGCCGCTTTACTCCCACTTGACTCACTTACGGAGAGATATCAATACATAGGTTTGAAGATTCTTACTAGTCAGATCTATTCTTGGGCGGTGAATAGGGGGTGTTGAGTCCAGTTCACTGAGCAAGCAGTAGGTCTTGTCTATTACATATTGGGTTTATGGAACGGTATCTGAGCTAATTTGAAACCCTTGTTTTATGCATCACCCCACCTCGCCTTTCCCGTTAGGCAGCCATAGTGTGTTTTCTAAATGTGTGACTCTGTTCTGTTTTGTAATTCAGTTCAAGTGTAGCGGTTTTTACATTCCCTCTATAAGTGATATCTTCTGATTAGTGTCTTTTTCTGTGTGACTTATTTCACTTAGAACCGTCGTACCTGAATCCACTCATCATGCTGCTACTAGCCTTATGACGTTGATTTCATGGCTGAGTGATATTCCATTGTACCTAAGGACCACAACTTCTTTATCCATTTTTCTCTTTCCTGGGATATTTAAGGTGGAATGAAGTGGAGGTTCTTGTCAACAGAGCAACCCTAAACTTTGGAGTGCCTGTGCCTTGCTGATTTTTAGTTTTCCCAAATTAGACGCCCATGAGTGGAAGTGCCCTATGCTCTCTAAGCCTAGTTTTTTAGATGTTTCAGGACACACCGTACACTTCTCCAGAGTGGCTGTTGGCAATTTACATCCCGCCCATCAGCATAGCAAGGCTCCCATTTCTCCATGGCCTCTCCTGCATTTCTGGTATTGACACTTTATTCAGCATGGCCCTTTTGACCGATGGGAAGCGAGACTTCTTTGTAGCGCTGATTTGCTTTTCCAGGTTGCTTGGTTGGCCAAAAAGGGCGTATGCGTTTTTTCCTGAATATATTCAGGAAAAAACGCATACGCCCTTTTTGGCCAAGGGCATCATTGTCGAGGTTTTGCCGCTTTTCCTGTGCTTTAAAGGCGATTCGAATCTACCTCCTGAAATCTGTTTCCTGCAATTCTGTCTTGCTTTCAAATCCTCTTCGTTGCCTTCCCTCAATATTTTTGTGGGCGAGAGTTATCATTTCTAACTCTGCAGGTTTGTGATTTGCAGGGCCCCTGAGCTCCATTTTTCAACTCGCTTTTTTGGGAGCTGGCCGCAAAAGCGTAGGATTGCTTCAGGCCCTATTCTGGTTCCGGGCGGCAGGCTGAGCCTGTGGTTAATTCTTCTTCCTGATGGGAAAATAGAGTGACCTGTGCCTTTCCCAACACCTAGAGCTAGTCGCTCATTGGTTCCCCCTCTTCCCGTTCATCCTCAGGACAAATTGCAACCTGTACGGAACAGGAGGTTAAACGTGCTGATTCTCCAAGGAGGGAGATTGCTAGTAAAGCGGCTGGAATGGCGAACCCGAGCACAAGGAGATGAGAAATGAGGTGCGTTTTAGAAACCTTTCCCGATCACACGGTGTACCATCTTCTGGGGTTCTCATGCATGTTTTCGATGTAGGAAGATGCCCTTGAAACTGGAGATTTGGGACCCATCAGACGGGTACCAAGCAGTATTACTTTAAAGGGTCTGCGTTTGCTCACCCAACCTCACCAAACCTCTCAGCCCCAAGAGTGTCCACCCTTATGTCTCAATCAGCTGTGGGTCTAGATATGGTCAATCCAGGTGGCATCACAGCCCCTGAACGAATTTTGTAAGAATTTCTCTCTCTTTCACTGTCTTTGTTTCACGGGTTTTTAAAAGTAATTGATTTTCCTAATGGGGTTTAGCTGCTTTTCACTGCTGTGTTTATGCCGCTTTACTCCCACTTGACTCACTTACGGAGAGATATCAATACATAGGTTTGAAGATTCTTACTAGTCAGATCTATTCTTGGGCGGTGAATAGGGGGTGTTGAGTCCAGTTCACTGAGCAAGGAGTAGGTCTTGTCTATTACATATTGGGTTTATGGAACGGTATCTGAGCTAATTTGAAACCCTTGTTTTAGGCATCACCCCACCTCACCTTTCCCGTTAGGCAGCCATAGTGTGTTTTCTAAATGTGTGACTCTGTTCTGTTTTGTAATTCAGTTCAAGTGTAGCGGTTTTTACATTCCCTCTATAAGTGATATCTTCTGATTAGTGTCTTTTTCTGTGTGACTTATTTCACTTAGAACCGTCGTACCTGAATCCACTCATCATGCTGCTACTAGCCTTATGACGTTGATTTCATGGCTGAGTGATATTCCATTGTACCTAAGGACCACAACTTCTTTATCCATTTTTCTCTTTCCTGGGATATTTAAGGTGGAATGAAGTGGAGGTTCTTGTCAACAGAGCAACCCTAAACTTTGGAGTGCCTGTGCCTTGCTGATTTTTAGTTTTCCCAAATTAGACGCCCATGAGTGGAAGTGCCCTATGCTCTCTAAGCCGAGTTTTTTAGATGTTTCAGGACACACCGTACACTTCTCCAGAGTGGCTGTTGGCAATTTACATCCCGCCCATCAGCGTAGCAAGGCTCCCATTTCTCCATGGCCTCTCCTGCATTTCTGGTATTGACACTTTATTCACCATGGCCCTTTTGACCGATGGGAAGCGAGACTTCTTTGTAGCGCTGATTTGCCTTTCCAGGTTGCTTGGTTGGCCAAAAAGGGCGTATGCGTTTTTTCCTGAATATATTCAGGAAAAAACGCATACGCCCTTTTTGGCCAAGGGCATCATTGTCGAGGTTTTGCCGCTTTTCCTGTGCTTTAAAGGCGATTCGAATCTACCTCCTGAAATCTGTTTCCTGCAATTCTGCCTTGCTTTCAAATCCTCTTCGTTGCCTTCCCTCAATATTTTTGTGGGCGAGAGTTATCATTTCTAACTCTGCAGGTTTGTGATTTGCAGTGCCCCTGAGCTCCATTTTTCAACTCGCTTTTTTGGGAGCTGGCCGCAAAAGCGTAGGATTGCTTCAGGCCCTATTCTGGTTCCGGGCGGCAGGCTGAGCCTGTGGTTAATTCTTCTTCCTGATGGGAAAATAGAGTGACCTGTGCCTTTCCCAACACCTAGAGCTAGTCGCTCATTGGTTCCCCCTTTTCCCGTTCATCCTCAGGACAAATTGCAACCTCTACGGAACAGGAGGTTAAACGTGCTGATTCTCCAAGGAGGGAGATTGCTAGTAAAGCGGCTGGAATGGCGAACCCGAGCACAAGGAGATGAGAAATGAGGTGCGTTTTAGAAACCTTTCCCGATCACACGGTGTACCATCTTCTGGGGTTCTCATGCATGTTTTCGATGTAGGAAGATGCCCTTGAACCTGGAGATTTGGGACCCATCAGACGGGTACCACGCAGTATTACTTTAAAGGGTCTGTGTTTGCTCACCCAACCTCACCAAACCTCTCAGCCCCAAGAGTGTCCACCCTTATGTCTCAATCAGCTGTGGGTCTAGATATGGTCAATCCAGGTGGCATCACAGCCCCTGAACGAATTTTGTAAGAATTTCTCTCTCTTGCACTGTCTTTGTTTCACGGGTTTTTAAAAGTAATTGATTTTCCTAATGGGGTTTAGCTGCTTTTCACTGCTGTGTTTATGCCGCTTTACTCCCACTTGACTCACTTACGGAGAGATATCAATACATAGGTTTGAAGATTCTTACTAGTCAGATCTATTCTTGGGCGGTGAATAGGGGGTGTTGAGTCCAGTTCACTGAGCAAGCAGTAGGTCTTGTCTATTACATATTGGGTTTATGGAACAGTATCTGAGCTAATTTGAAACCCTTGTTTTATGCATCACCCCACCTCGCCTTTCCCGTTAGGCAGCCATAGTGTGTTTTCTAAATGTGTGACTCTGTTCTGTTTTGTAATTCAGTTCAAGTGTAGCGGTTTTTACATTCCCTCTATAAGTGATATCTTCTGATTAGTGTCTTTTTCTGTGTGACTTATTTCACTTAGAACCGTCGTACCTGAATCCACTCATCATGCTGCTACTAGCCTTATGACGTTGATTTCATGGCTGAGTGATATTCCATTGTACCTAAGGACCACAACTTCTTTATCCATTTTTCTCTTTCCTGGGATATTTAAGGTGGAATGAAGTGGAGGTTCTTGTCAACAGAGCAACCCTAAACTTTGGAGTGCCTGTGCCTTGCTGATTTTTAGTTTTCCCAAATTAGACGCCCATGAGTGGAAGTGCCCTATGCTCTCTAAGCCGAGTTTTTTAGATGTTTCAGGACACACCGTACACTTCTACAGAGTGGCTGTTGGAAATTTACATCCCGCCCATCAGCGTAGCAAGGCTCCCATTTCTCCATGGCCTCTCCTGCATTTCTGGTATTGACACTTTATTCAGCATGGCCCTTTTGACCGATGGGAAGCGAGACTTCTTTGTAGCGCTGATTTGCCTTTCCAGGTTGCTTGGTTGGCCAAAAAGGGCGTATGCGTTTTTTCCTGAATATATTCAGGAAAAAACGCATACGCCCTTTTTGGCCAAGGGCATCATTGTCGAGGTTTTGCCGCTTTTCCTGTGCTTTAAAGGCGATTCGAATCTACCTCCTGAAATCTGTTTCCTGCAATTCTGCCTTGCTTTCAAATCCTCTTCGTTGCCTTCCCTCAATATTTTTGTGGGCGAGAGTTATCATTTCTAACTCTGCAGGTTTGTGATTTGCAGTGCCCCTGAGCTCCATTTTTCAACTCGCTTTTTTGGGAGCTGGCCGCAAAAGCGTAGGATTGCTTCAGGCCCTATTCTGGTTCCGGGCGGCAGGCTGAGCCTGTGGTTAATTCTTCTTCCTGATGGGAAAATAGAGTGACCTGTGCCTTTCCCAACACCTAGAGCTAGTCGCTCATTGGTTCCCCCTCTTCCCGTTCATCCTCAGGACAAATTGCAACCTGTACGGAACAGGAGGTTAAAGGTGCTGATTCTCCAAGGAGGGTGATTGCTAGTAAAGCGGCTGGAATGGCGAACCCGAGCACAAGGAGATGAGAAATGAGGTGCGTTTTAGAAACCTTTCCCGATCACACCGTGTACCATCTTCTGGGTTTCTCATGCATGTTTTCGATGTAGGAAGATGCCCTTGAACCTGGAGATTTGGGACCCATCAGACGGGTACCACGCAGTATTACTTTAAAGGGTCTGCGTTTGCTCACCCAACCTCACCAAACCTCTCAGCCCCAAGAGTGTCCACCCTTATGTCTCAATCAGCTGTGGGTCTAGATATGGTCAATCCAGGTGGCATCACAGCCCCTGAACGAATTTTGTAAGAATTTCTCTCTCTTTCACTGTCTTTGTTTCACGGGTTTTTAAAAGTAATTGATTTTCCTAATGGGGTTTAGCTGCTTTTCACTGCTGTGTTTATGCCGCTTTACTCCCACTTGACTCACTTACGGAGAGATATCAATACATAGGTTTGAAGATTCTTACTAGTCAGATCTATTCTTGGGCGGTGAATAGGGGGTGTTGAGTCCAGTTCACTGAGCAAGCAGTAGGTCTTGTCTATTACATATTGGGTTTATGGAACGGTATCTGAGCTAATTTGAAACCCTTGTTTTATGCATCACCCCACCTCGCCTTTCCCGTTAGGCAGCCATAGTGTGTTTTCTAAATGTGTGACTCTGTTCTGTTTTGTAATTCAGTTCAAGTGTAGCGGTTTTTACATTCCCTCTATAAGTGATATCTTCTGATTAGTGTCTTTTTCTGTGTGACTTATTTCACTTAGAACCGTCGTACCTGAATCCACTCATCATGCTGCTACTAGCCTTATGACGTTGATTTCATGGCTGAGTGATATTCCATTGTACCTAAGGACCACAACTTCTTTATCCATTTTTCTCTTTCCTGGGATATTTAAGGTGGAATGAAGTGGAGGTTCTTGTCAACAGAGCAACCCTAAACTTTGGAGTGCCTGTGCCTTGCTGATTTTTAGTTTTCCCAAATTAGACGCCCATGAGTGGAAGTGCCCTATGCTCTCTAAGCCGAGTTTTTTAGATGTTTCAGGACACACCGTACACTTCTCCAGAGTGGCTGTTGGCAATTTACATCCCGCCCATCAGCGTAGCAAGGCTCCCATTTCTCCATGGCCTCTCCTGCATTTCTGGTATTGACACTTTATTCAGCATGGCCCTTTTGACCGATGGGAAGCGAGACTTCTTTGTAGCGCTGATTTGCCTTTCCAGGTTGCTTGGTTGGCCAAAAAGGGCGTATGCGTTTTTTCCTGAATATATTCAGGAAAAAACGCATACGCCCTTTTTGGCCAAGGGCATCATTGTCGAGGTTTTGCCGCTTTTCCTGTGCTTTAAAGGCGATTCGAATCTACCTCCTGAAATCTGTTTCCTGCAATTCTGCCTTGCTTTCAAATCCTCTTCGTTGCCTTCCCTCAATATTTTTGTGGGCGAGAGTTATCATTTCTAACTCTGCAGGTTTGTGATTTGCAGTGCCCCTGAGCTCCATTTTTCAACTCGCTTTTTTGGGAGCTGGCCGCAAAAGCGTAGGATTGCTTCAGGCCCTATTCTGGTTCCGGGCGGCAGGCTGAGCCTGTGGTTAATTCTTCTTCCTGATGGGAAAATAGAGTGACCTCTGCCTTTCCCAACACCTAGAGCTAGTCGCTCATTGGTTCCCCCTCTTCCCGTTCATCCTCAGGACAAATTGCAACCTGTACGGAACAGGAGGTTAAAGGTGCTGATTCTCCAAGGAGGGTGATTGCTAGTAAAGCGGCTGGAATGGCGAACCCGAGCACAAGGAGATGAGAAATGAGGTGCGTTTTAGAAACCTTTCCCGATCACACGGTGTACCATCTTCTGGGTTTCTCATGCATGTTTTCGATGTAGGAAGATGCCCTTGAACCTGGAGATTTGGGACCCATCAGACGGGTACCACGCAGTATTACTTTAAAGGGTCTGCGTTTGCTCACCCAACCTCACCAAACCTCTCAGCCCCAAGAGTGTCCACCCTTATGTCTCAATCAGCTGTGGGTCTAGATATGGTCAATCCAGGTGGCATCACAGCCCCTGAACGAATTTTGTAAGAATTTCTCTCTCTTTCACTGTCTTTGTTTCACGGGTTTTTAAAAGTAATTGATTTTCCTAATGGGGTTTAGCTGCTTTTCACTGCTGTGTTTATGCCGCTTTACTCCCACTTGACTCACTTACGGAGAGATATCAATACATAGGTTTGAAGATTCTTACTAGTCAGATCTATTCTTGGGCGGTGAATAGGGGGTGTTGAGTCCAGTTCACTGAGCAAGCAGTAGGTCTTGTCTATTACATATTGGGTTTATGGAACGGTATCTGAGCTAATTTGAAACCCTTGTTTTATGCATCACCCCACCTCGCCTTTCCCGTTAGGCAGCCATAGTGTGTTTTCTAAATGTGTGACTCTGTTCTGTTTTGTAATTCAGTTCAAGTGTAGCGGTTTTTACATTCCCTCTATAAGTGATATCTTCTGATTAGTGTCTTTTTCTGTGTGACTTATTTCACTTAGAACCGTCGTACCTGAATCCACTCATCATGCTGCTACTAGCCTTATGACGTTGATTTCATGGCTGAGTGATATTCCATTGTACCTAAGGACCACAACTTCTTTATCCATTTTTCTCTTTCCTGGGATATTTAAGGTGGAATGAAGTGGAGGTTCTTGTCAACAGAGCAACCCTAAACTTTGGAGTGCCTGTGCCTTGCTGATTTTTAGTTTTCCCAACTTAGACGCCCATGAGTGGAAGTGCCCTATGCTCTCTAAGCCTAGTTTTTTAGATGTTTCAGGACACACCGTACACTTCTCCAGAGTGGCTGTTGGCAATTTACATCCCGCCCATCAGCGTAGCAAGGCTCCCATTTCTCCATGGCCTCTCCTGCATTTCTGGTATTGACACTTTATTCAGCATGGCCCTTTTGACCGATGGGAAGCGAGACTTCTTTGTAGCGCTGATTTGCTTTTCCAGGTTGCTTGGTTGGCCAAAAAGGGCGTATGCGTTTTTTCCTGAATATATTCAGGAAAAAACGCATACGCCCTTTTTGGCCAAGGGCATCATTGTCGAGGTTTTGCCGCTTTTCCTGTGCTTTAAAGGCGATTCGAATCTACCTCCTGAAATCTGTTTCCTGCAATTCTGTCTTGCTTTCAAATCCTCTTCGTTGCCTTCCCTCAATATTTTTGTGGGCGAGAGTTATCATTTCTAACTCTGCAGGTTTGTGATTTGCAGGGCCCCTGAGCTCCATTTTTCAACTCGCTTTTTTGGGAGCTGGCCGCAAAAGCGTAGGATTGCTTCAGGCCCTATTCTGGTTCCGGGCGGCAGGCTGAGCCTGTGGTTAATTCTTCTTCCTGATGGGAAAATAGAGTGACCTGTGCCTTTCCCAACACCTAGAGCTAGTCGCTCATTGGTTCCCCCTCTTCCCGTTCATCCTCAGGACAAATTGCAACCTGTACGGAACAGGAGGTTAAACGTGCTGATTCTCCAAGGAGGGAGATTGCTAGTAAAGCGGCTGGAATGGCGAACCCGAGCACAAGGAGATGAGAAATGAGGTGCGTTTTAGAAACCTTTCCCGATCACACGGTGTACCATCTTCTGGGGTTCTCATGCATGTTTTCGATGTAGGAAGATGCCCTTGAAACTGGAGATTTGGGACCCATCAGACGGGTACCAAGCAGTATTACTTTAAAGGGTCTGCGTTTGCTCACCCAACCTCACCAAACCTCTCAGCCCCAAGAGTGTCCACCCTTATGTCTCAATCAGCTGTGGGTCTAGATATGGTCAATCCAGGTGGCATCACAGCCCCTGAACGAATTTTGTAAGAATTTCTCTCTCTTGCACTGTCTTTGTTTCACGGGTTTTTAAAAGTAATTGATTTTCCTAATGGGGTTTAGCTGCTTTTCACTGCTGTGTTTATGCCGCTTTACTCCCACTTGACTCACTTACGGAGAGATATCAATACATAGGTTTGAAGATTCTTACTAGTCAGATCTATTCTTGGGCGGTGAATAGGGGGTGTTGAGTCCAGTTCACTGAGCAAGCAGTAGGTCTTGTCTATTACATATTGGGTTTATGGAACGGTATCTGAGCTAATTTGAAACCCTTGTTTTATGCATCACCCCACCTCGCCTTTCCCGTTAGGCAGCCATAGTGTGTTTTCTAAATGTGTGACTCTGTTCTGTTTTGTAATTCAGTTCAAGTGTAGCGGTTTTTACATTCCCTCTATAAGTGATATCTTCTGATTAGTGTCTTTTTCTGTGTGACTTATTTCACTTAGAACCGTCGTACCTGAATCCACTCATCATGCTGCTACTAGCCTTATGACGTTGATTTCATGGCTGAGTGATATTCCATTGTACCTAAGGACCACAACTTCTTTATCCATTTTTCTCTTTCCTGGGATATTTAAGGTGGAATGAAGTGGAGGTTCTTGTCAACAGAGCAACCCTAAACTTTGGAGTGCCTGTGCCTTGCTGATTTTTAGTTTTCCCAAATTAGACGCCCATGAGTGGAAGTGCCCTATGCTCTCTAAGCCGAGTTTTTTAGATGTTTCAGGACACACCGTACACTTCTCCAGAGTGGCTGTTGGCAATTTACATCCCGCCCATCAGCGTAGCAAGGCTCCCATTTCTCCATGGCCTCTCCTGCATTTCTGGTATTGACACTTTATTCAGCATGGCCCTTTTGACCGATGGGAAGCGAGACTTCTTTGTAGCGCTGATTTGCCTTTCCAGGTTGCTTGGTTGGCCAAAAAGGGCGTATGCGTTTTTTCCTGAATATATTCAGGAAAAAACGCATACGCCCTTTTTGGCCAAGGGCATCATTGTCGAGGTTTTGCCGCTTTTCCTGTGCTTTAAAGGCGATTCGAATCTACCTCCTGAAATCTGTTTCCTGCAATTCTGCCTTGCTTTCAAATCCTCTTCGTTGCCTTCCCTCAATATTTTTGTGGGCGAGAGTTATCATTTCTAACTCTGCAGGTTTGTGATTTGCAGTGCCCCTGAGCTCCATTTTTCAACTCGCTTTTTGGGGAGCTGGCCGCAAAAGCGTAGGATTGCTTCAGGCCCTATTCTGGTTCCGGGCGGCAGGCTGAGCCTGTGGTTAATTCTTCTTCCTGATGGGAAAATAGAGTGACCTGTGCCTTTCCCAACACCTAGAGCTAGTCGCTCATTGGTTCCCCCTCTTCCCGTTCATCCTCAGGACAAATTGCAACCTTTACGGAACAGGAGGTTAAAGGTGCTGATTCTCCAAGGAGGGTGATTGCTAGTAAAGCGGCTGGAATGGCGAACCCGAGCACAAGGAGATGAGAAATGAGGTGCGTTTTAGAAACCTTTCCCGATCACACGGTGTACCATCTTCTGGGTTTCTCATGCATGTTTTCGATGTAGGAAGATGCCCTTGAACCTGGAGATTTGGGACCCATCAGACGGGTACCACGCAGTATTACTTTAAAGGGTCTGCGTTTGCTCACTCAACCTCACCAAACCTCTCAGCCCCAAGAGTGTCCACCCTTATGTCTCAATCAGCTGTGGGTCTAGATATGGTCAATCCAGGTGGCATCACAGCCCCTGAACGAATTTTGTAAGAATTTCTCTCTCTTTCACTGTCTTTGTTTCACGGGTTTTTAAAAGTAATTGATTTTCCTAATGGGGTTTAGCTGCTTTTCACTGCTGTGTTTATGCCGCTTTACTCCCACTTGACTCACTTACGGAGAGATATCAATACATAGGTTTGAAGATTCTTACTAGTCAGATCTATTCTTGGGCGGTGAATAGGGGGTGTTGAGTCCAGTTCACTGAGCAAGCAGTAGGTCTTGTCTATTACATATTGGGTTTATGGAACGGTATCTGAGCTAATTTGAAACCCTTGTTTTATGCATCACCCCACCTCGCCTTTCCCGTTAGGCAGCCATAGTGTGTTTTCTAAATGTGTGACTCTGTTCTGTTTTGTAATTCAGTTCAAGTGTAGCGGTTTTTACATTCCCTCTATAAGTGATATCTTCTGATTAGTGTCTTTTTCTGTGTGACTTATTTCACTTAGAACCGTCGTACCTGAATCCACTCATCATGCTGCTACTAGCCTTATGACGTTGATTTCATGGCTGAGTGATATTCCATTGTACCTAAGGACCACAACTTCTTTATCCATTTTTCTCTTTCCTGGGATATTTAAGGTGGAATGAAGTGGAGGTTCTTGTCAACAGAGCAACCCTAAACTTTGGAGTGCCTGTGCCTTGCTGATTTTTAGTTTTCCCAAATTAGACGCCCATGAGTGGAAGTGCCCTATGCTCTCTAAGCCGAGTTTTTTAGATGTTTCAGGACACACCGTACACTTCTCCAGAGTGGCTGTTGGCAATTTACATCCCGCCCATCAGCGTAGCAAGGCTCCCATTTCTCCATGGCCTCTCCTGCATTTCTGGTATTGACACTTTATTCAGCATGGCCCTTTTGACCGATGGGAAGCGAGACTTCTTTGTAGCGCTGATTTGCCTTTCCAGGTTGCTTGGTTGGCCAAAAAGGGCGTATGCGTTTTTTCCTGAATATATTCAGGAAAAAACGCATACGCCCTTTTTGGCCAAGGGCATCATTGTCGAGGTTTTGCCGCTTTTCCTGTGCTTTAAAGGCGATTCGAATCTACCTCCTGAAATCTGTTTCCTGCAATTCTGCCTTGCTTTCAAATCCTCTTCGTTGCCTTCCCTCAATATTTTTGTGGGCGAGAGTTATCATTTCTAACTCTGCAGGTTTGTGATTTGCAGTGCCCCTGAGCTCCATTTTTCAACTCGCTTTTTTGGGAGCTGGCCGCAAAAGCTTCGGATTGCTTCAGGCCCTATTCTGGTTCCGGGCGGCAGGCTGAGCCTGTGGTTAATTCTTCTTCCTGATGGGAAAATAGAGTGACCTGTGCCTTTCCCAACACCTAGAGCTAGTCGCTCATTGGTTCCCCCTCTTCCCGTTCATCCTCAGGACAAATTGCAACCTGTACGGAACAGGAGGTTAAAGGTGCTGATTCTCCAAGGAGGGTGATTGCTAGTAAAGCGGCTGGAATGGCGAACCCGAGCACAAGGAGATGAGAAATGAGGTGCGTTTTAGAAACCTTTCCCGATCACACGGTGTACCATCTTCTGGGTTTCTCATGCATGTTTTCGATGTAGGAAGATGCCCTTGAACCTGGAGATTTGGGACCCATCAGACGGGTACCACGCAGTATTACTTTAAAGGGTCTGCGTTTGCTCACCCAACCTCACCAAACCTCTCAGCCCCAAGAGTGTCCACCCTTATGTCTCAATCAGCTGTGGGTCTAGATATGGTCAATCCAGGTGGCATCACAGCCCCTGAACGAATTTTGTAAGAATTTCTCTCTCTTTCACTGTCTTTGTTTCACGGGTTTTTAAAAGTAATTGATTTTCCTAATGGGGTTTAGCTGCTTTTCACTGCTGTGTTTATGCCGCTTTACTCCCACTTGACTCACTTACGGAGAGATATCAATACATAGGTTTGAAGATTCTTACTAGTCAGATCTATTCTTGGGCGGTGAATAGGGGGTGTTGAGTCCAGTTCACTGAGCAAGCAGTAGGTCTTGTCTATTACATATTGGGTTTATGGAACGGTATCTGAGCTAATTTGAAACCCTTGTTTTATGCATCACCCCACCTCGCCTTTCCCGTTAGGCAGCCATAGTGTGTTTTCTAAATGTGTGACTCTGTTCTGTTTTGTAATTCAGTTCAAGTGTAGCGGTTTTTACATTCCCTCTATAAGTGATATCTTCTGATTAGTGTCTTTTTCTGTGTGACTTATTTCACTTAGAACCGTCCTACCTGAATCCACTCATCATGCTGCTACTAGCCTTATGACGTTGATTTCATGGCTGAGTGATATTCCATTGTACCTAAGGACCACAACTTCTTTATCCATTTTTCTCTTTCCTGGGATATTTAAGGTGGAATGAAGTGGAGGTTCTTGTCAACAGAGCAACCCTAAACTTTGGAGTGCCTGTGCCATGCTGATTTTTAGTTTTCCCAAATTAGACGCCCATGAGTGGAAGTGCCCTATGCTCTCTAAGCCGAGTTTTTTAGATGTTTCAGGACACACCGTACACTTCTCCAGAGTGGCTGTTGGCAATTTACATCCCGCCCATCAGCGTAGCAAGGCTCCCATTTCTCCATGGCCTCTCCTGCATTTCTGGTATTGACACTTTATTCAGCATGGCCCTTTTGACCGATGGGAAGCGAGACTTCTTTGTAGCGCTGATTTGCCTTTCCAGGTTGCTTGGTTTGCCAAAAAGGGCGTATGCGTTTTTTCCTGAATATATTCAGGAAAAAACGCATACGCCCTTTTTGGCCAAGGGCATCATTGTCGAGGTTTTGCCGCTTTTCCTGTGCTTTAAAAGCGATTCGAATCTACCTCCTGAAATCTGTTTCCTGCAATTCTGTCTTGCTTTCAAATCCTCTTCGTTGCCTTCCCTCAATATTTTTGTGGGCGAGAGTTATCATTTCTAACTCTGCAGGTTTGTGATTTGCAGGGCCCCTGAGCTCCATTTTTCAACTCGCTTTTTTGGGAGCTGGCCGCAAAAGCGTAGGATTGCTTCAGGCCCTATTCTGGTTCCGGGCGGCAGGCTGAGCCTGTGGTTAATTCTTCTTCCTGATGGGAAAATAGAGTGACCTGTGCCTTTCCCAACACCTAGAGCTAGTCGCTCATTGGTTCCCCCTCTTCCCGTTCATCCTCAGGACAAATTGCAACCTGTACGGAACAGGAGGTTAAAGGTGCTGATTCTCCAAGGAGGGAGATTGCTAGTAAAGCGGCTGGAATGGCGAACCCGAGCACAAGGAGATGAGAAATGAGGTGCGTTTTAGAAACCTTTCCCGATCACACGGTGTACCATCTTCTGGGTTTCTCATGCATGTTTTCGATGTAGGAAGATGCCCTTGAAACTGGAGATTTGGGACCCATCAGACGTGTACCACGCAGTATTACTTTAAAGGGTCTGCGTTTGCTCACCCAACCTCACCAAACCTCTCAGCCCCAAGAGTGTCCACCCTTATGTCTCAATCAGCTGTGGGTCTAGATATGGTCAATCCAGGTGGCATCACAGCCCCTGAACGAATTTTGTAAGAATTTCTCTCTCTTTCACTGTCTTTGTTTCACGGGTTTTTAAAAGTAATTGATTTTCCTAATGGGGTTTAGCTGCTTTTCACTGCTGTGTTTATGCCGCTTTACTCCCACTTGACTCACTTACGGAGAGATATCAATACATAGGTTTGAAGATTCTTACTAGTCAGATCTATTCTTGGGCGGTGAATAGGGGGTGTTGAGTCCAGTTCACTGAGCAAGCAGTAGGTCTTGTCTATTACATATTGGGTTTATGGAACGGTATCTGAGCTAATTTGAAACCCTTGTTTTATGCATCACCCCACCTCGCCTTTCCCGTTAGGCAGCCATAGTGTGTTTTCTAAATGTGTGACTCTGTTCTGTTTTGTAATTCAGTTCAAGTGTAGCGGTTTTTACATTCCCTCTATAAGTGATATCTTCTGATTAGTGTCTTTTTCTGTGTGACTTATTTCACTTAGAACCGTCGTACCTGAATCCACTCATCATGCTGCTACTAGCCTTATGACGTTGATTTCATGGCTGAGTGATATTCCATTGTACCTAAGGACCACAACTTCTTTATCCATTTTTCTCTTTCCTGGGATATTTAAGGTGGAATGAAGTGGAGGTTCTTGTCAACAGAGCAACCCTAAACTTTGCAGTGCCTGTGCCTTGCTGATTTTTAGTTTTCCCAACTTAGACGCCCATGAGTGGAAGTGCCCTATGCTCTCTAAGCCTAGTTTTTTAGATGTTTCAGGACACACCGTACACTTCTCCAGAGTGGCTGTTGGCAATTTACATCCCGCCCATCAGCGTAGCAAGGCTCCCATTTCTCCATGGCCTCTCCTGCATTTCTGGTATTGACACTTTATTCAGCATGGCCCTTTTGACCGATGGGAAGCGAGACTTCTTTGTAGCGCTGATTTGCCTTTCCAGGTTGCTTGGTTTGCCAAAAAGGGCGTATGCGTTTTTTCCTGAATATATTCAGGAAAAAACGCATACGCCCTTTTTGGCCAAGGGCATCATTGTCGAGGTTTTGCCGCTTTTCCTGTGCTTTAAAAGCGATTCGAATCTACCTCCTGAAATCTGTTTCCTGCAATTCTGTCTTGCTTTCAAATCCTCTTCGTTGCCTTCCCTCAATATTTTTGTGGGCGAGAGTTATCATTTCTAACTCTGCAGGTTTGTGATTTGCAGTGCCCCTGAGCTCCATTTTTCAACTCGCTTTTTTTGGGAGCTGGCCGCAAAAGCGTAGGATTGCTTCAGGCCCTATTCTGGTTCCGGGCGGCAGGCTGAGCCTGTGGTTAATTCTTCTTCCTGATGGGAAAATAGAGTGACCTGTGCCTGTCCCAACACCTAGAGCTAGTCGCTCATTGGTTCCCCCTCTTCCCGTTCATCCTCAGGACAAATTGCAACCTGTACGGAACAGGAGGTTAAACGTGCTGATTCTCCAAGGAGGGAGATTGCTATTAAAGTGGCTGGAATGGCGAACCCGAGCACAAGGAGATGAGAAATGAGGTGCGTTTTAGAAACCTTTCCCGATCACACGGTGTACCATCTTCTGGGTTTCTCATGCATGTTTTCGATGTAGGAAGATGCCCTTGAACCTGGAGATTTGGGACCCATGGGATGGGTACCACGCAGTATTACTTTAAAGGGTCTGCGTTTGCTCACCCAACCTCACCAAACCTCTCAGCCCCAAGAGTGTCCACCCTTATGTCTCAATCAGCTGTGGGTCTAGATATGGTCAATCCAGGTGGCATCACAGCCCCTGAACGAATTTTGTAAGAATTTCTCTCTCTTGCACTGTCTTTGTTTCACGGGTTTTTAAAAGTAATTGATTTTCCTAATGGGGTTTAGCTGCTTTTCACTGCTGTGTTTATGCCGCTTTACTCCCACTTGACTCACTTACGGAGAGATATCAATACATAGGTTTGAAGATTCTTACTAGTCAGATCTATTCTTGGGCGGTGAATAGGGGGTGTTGAGTCCAGTTCACTGAGCAAGCAGTAGGTCTTGTCTATTACATATTGGGTTTATGGAACGGTATCTGAGCTAATTTGAAACCCTTGTTTTATGCATCACCCCACCTCGCCTTTCCCGTTAGGCAGCCATAGTGTGTTTTCTAAATGTGTGACTCTGTTCTGTTTTGTAATTCAGTTCAAGTGTAGCGGTTTTTACATTCCCTCTATAAGTGATATCTTCTGATTAGTGTCTTTTTCTGTGTGACTTATTTCACTTAGAACCGTCGTACCTGAATCCACTCATCATGCTGCTACTAGCCTTATGACGTTGATTTCATGGCTGAGTGATATTCCATTGTACCTAAGGACCACAACTTCTTTATCCATTTTTCTCTTTCCTGGGATATTTAAGGTGGAATGAAGTGGAGGTTCTTGTCAACAGAGCAACCCTAAACTTTGGAGTGCCTGTGCCTTGCTGATTTTTAGTTTTCCCAAATGAGACGCCCATGAGTGGAAGTGCCCTATGCTCTCTAAGCCGAGTTTTTTAGATGTTTCAGGACACACCGTACACTTCTCCAGAGTGGCTGTTGGCAATTTACATCCCGCCCATCAGCGTAGCAAGGCTCCCATTTCTCCATGGCCTCTCCTGCATTTCTGGTATTGACACTTTATTCAGCATGGCCCTTTTGACCGATGGGAAGCGAGACTTCTTTGTAGCGCCGATTTGCCTTTCCAGGTTGCTTGGTTGGCCAAAAAGGGCGTATGCGTTTTTTCCTGAATATATTCAGGAAAAAACGCATACGCCCTTTTTGGCCAAGGGCATCATTGTCGAGGTTTTGCCGCTTTTCCTGTGCTTTAAAGGCGATTCGAATCTACCTCCTGAAATCTGCTTCCTGCAATTCTGCCTTGCTTTCAAATCCTCTTCGTTGCCTTCCCTCAATATTTTTGTGGGCGAGAGTTATCATTTCTAACTCTGCAGGTTTGTGATTTGCAGTGCCCCTGAGCTCCATTTTTCAACTCGCTTTTTTGGGAGCTGGCCGCAAAAGCGTAGGATTGCTTCAGGCCCTATTCTGGTTCCGGGCGGCAGGCTGAGCCTGTGGTTAATTCTTCTTCCTGATGGGAAAATAGAGTGACCTGTGCCTTTCCCAACACCTAGAGCTAGTCGCTCATTGGTTCCCCCTCTTCCCGTTCATCCTCAGGAGAAATTGCAACCTGTACGGAACAGGAGGTTAAACGTGCTGATTCTCCAAGGAGGGAGATTGCTAGTAAAGCGGCTGGAATGGCGAACCCGAGCACAAGGAGATGAGAAATGAGGTGCGTTTTAGAAACCTTTCCCGATCACACGGTGTCCATCTTCTGGGGTTCTCATGCATGTTTTCGATGTAGGAAGATGCCCTTGAACCTGGAGATTTGGGACCCATCAGACGGGTACCACGCAGTATTACTTTAAAGGGTCTGCGTTTGCTCACCCAACCTCACCAAACCTCTCAGCCCCAAGAGTGTCCACCCTTATGTCTCAATCAGCTGTGGGTCTAGATATGGTCAATCCAGGTGGCATCACAGCCCCTGAACGAATTTTGTAAGAATTTCTCTCTCTTTCACTGTCTTTGTTTCACGGGTTTTTAAAAGTAATTGATTTTCCTAATGGGGTTTAGCTGCTTTTCACTGCTGTGTTTATGCCGCTTTACTCCCACTTGACTCACTTACGGAGAGATATCAATACATAGGTTTGAAGATTCTTACTAGTCAGATCTATTCTTGGGCGGTGAATAGGGGGTGTTGAGTCCAGTTCACTGAGCAAGCAGTAGGTCTTGTCTATTACATATTGGGTTTATGGAACGGTATCTGAGCTAATTTGAAACCCTTGTTTTATGCATCACCCCACCTCGCCTTTCCCGTTAGGCAGCCATAGTGTGTTTTCTAAATGTGTGACTCTGTTCTGTTTTGTAATTCAGTTCAAGTGTAGCGGTTTTTACATTCCCTCTATAAGTGATATCTTCTGATTAGTGTCTTTTTCTGTGTGACTTATTTCACTTAGAACCGTCGTACCTGAATCCACTCATCATGCTGCTACTAGCCTTATGACGTTGATTTCATGGCTGAGTGATATTCCATTGTACCTAAGGACCACAACTTCTTTATCCATTTTTCTCTTTCCTGGGATATTTAAGGTGGAATGAAGTGGAGGTTCTTGTCAACAGAGCAACCCTAAACTTTGGAGTGCCTGTGCCTTGCTGATTTTTAGTTTTCCCAAATTAGACGCCCATGAGTGGAAGTGCCCTATGCTCTCTAAGCCGAGTTTTTTAGATGTTTCAGGACACACCGTACACTTCTCCAGAGTGGCTGTTGGCAATTTACATCCCGCCCATCAGCGTAGCAAGGCTCCCATTTCTCCATGGCCTCTCCTGCATTTCTGGTATTGACACTTTATTCAGCATGGCCCTTTTGACCGATGGGAAGCGAGACTTCTTTGTAGCGCTGATTTGCCTTTCCAGGTTGCTTGGTTGGCCAAAAAGGGCGTATGAGTTTTTTCCTGAATATATTCAAGAAAAAACGCATACGCCTTTTTTGGCCAAGGGCATCACTGTCGAGGTTTTGCCGCTTTTCCTGTGCTTTAAAGGCGATTCGAATCTACCTCCTGAAATCTGTTTCCTGCAATTCTGCCTTGCTTTCAAATCCTCTTCGTTGCCTTCCCTCAATATTTTTGTGGGCGAGAGTTATCATTTCTAACTCTGCAGGTTTGTGATTTGCAGTGCCCCTGAGCTCCATTTTTCAACTCGCTTTTTTGGGAGCTGGCCGCAAAAGCGTAGGATTGCTTCAGGCCCTATTCTGGTTCCGGGCGGCAGGCTGAGCCTGTGGTTAATTCTTCTTCCTGATGGGAAAATAGAGTGACCTGTGCCTTTCCCAACACCTAGAGCTAGTCGCTCATTGGTTCCCCCTCTTCCCGTTCATCCTCAGGACAAATTGCAACCTGTACGGAACAGGAGGTTAAAGGTGCTGATTCTCCAAGGAGGGAGATTGCTAGTAAAGCGGCTGGAATGGCGAACCCGAGCACAAGGAGATGAGAAATGAGGTGCGTTTTAGAAACCTTTCCCGATCACACGGTGTACCATCTTCTGGGTTTCTCATGCATGTTTTCGATGTAGGAAGATGCCCTTGAACCTGGAGATTTGGGACCCATCAGACGGGTACCACGCAGTATTACTTTAAAGGGTCTGTGTTTGCTCACCCAACCTCACCAAACCTCTCAGCCCCAAGAGTGTCCACCCTTATGTCTCAATCAGCTGTGGGTCTAGATATGGTCAATCCAGGTGGCATCACAGCCCCTGAACGAATTTTGTAAGAATTTCTCTCTCTTGCACTGTCTTTGTTTCACGGGTTTTTAAAAGTAATTGATTTTCCTAATGGGGTTTAGCTGCTTTTCACTGCTGTGTTTATGCCGCTTTACTCCCACTTGACTCACTTACGGAGAGATATCAATACATAGGTTTGAAGATTCTTACTAGTCAGATCTATTCTTGGGCGGTGAATAGGGGGTGTTGAGTCCAGTTCACTGAGCAAGCAGTAGGTCTTGTCTATTACATATTGGGTTTATGGAACGGTATCTGAGGTAATTTGAAACCCTTGTTTTATGCATCACCCCACCTCGCCTTTCCCGTTAGGCAGCCATAGTGTGTTTTCTAAATGTGTGACTCTGTTCTGTTTTGTAATTCAGTTCAAGTGTAGCGGTTTTTACATTCCCTCTATAAGTGATATCTTCTGATTAGTGTCTTTTTCTGTGTGACTTATTTCACTTAGAACCGTCGTACCTGAATCCACTCATCATGCTGCTACTAGCCTTATGACGTTGATTTCATGGCTGAGTGATATTCCATTGTACCTAAGGACCACAACTTCTTTATCCATTTTTCTCTTTCCTGGGATATTTAAGGTGGAATGAAGTGGAGGTTCTTGTCAACAGAGCAACCCTAAACTTTGGAGTGCCTGTGCCTTGCTGATTTTTAGTTTTCCCAAATTAGACGCCCATGAGTGGAAGTGCCCTATGCTCTCTAAGCCGAGTTTTTTAGATGTTTCAGGACACACCGTACACTTCTCCAGTGTGGCTGTTGGCAATTTACATCCCGCCCATCAGCGTAGCAAGGCTCCCATTTCTCCATGGCCTCTCCTGCATTTCTGGTATTGACACTTTATTCAGCATGGCCCTTTTGACCGATGGGAAGCGAGACTTCTTTGTAGCGCTGATTTGCCTTTCCAGGTTGCTTGGTTGGCCAAAAAGGGCGTATGCGTTTTTTCCTGAATATATTCAGGAAAAAACGCATACGCCCTTTTTGGCCAAGGGCATCATTGTCGAGGTTTTGCCGCTTTTCCTGTGCTTTAAAGGCGATTCGAATCTACCTCCTGAAATCTGTTTCCTGCAATTCTGCCTTGCTTTCAAATCCTCTTCGTTGCCTTCCCTCAATATTTTTGTGGGCGAGAGTTATCATTTCTAACTCTGCAGGTTTGTGATTTGCAGTGCCCCTGAGCTCCATTTTTCAACTCACTTTTTTGGGAGCTGGCCGCAAAAGCGTAGGATTGCTTCAGGCCCTATTCTGGTTCCGGGCGGCAGGCTGAGCCTGTGGTTAATTCTTCTTCCTGATGGGAAAATAGAGTGACCTGTGCCTGTCCCAACACCTAGAGCTAGTCGCTCATTGGTTCCCCCTCTTCCCGTTCATCCTCAGGACAAATTGCAACCTGTACGGAACAGGAGGTTAAACGTGCTGATTCTCCAAGGAGGGAGATTGCTATTAAAGTGGCTGGAATGGCGAACCCGAGCACAAGGAGATGAGAAATGAGGTGCGTTTTAGAAACCTTTCCCGATCACACGGTGTACCATCTTCTGGGTTTCTCATGCATGTTTTCGATGTAGGAAGATGCTCTTGAACCTGGAGATTTGGGACCCATGGGATGGGTACCACGCAGTATTACTTTAAAGGGTCTGCGTTTGCTCACCCAACCTCACCAAACCTCTCAGCCCCAAGAGTGTCCACCCTTATGTCTCAATCAGCTGTGGGTCTAGATATGGTCAATCCAGGTGGCATCACAGCCCCTGAACGAATTTTGTAAGAATTTCTCTCTCTTTCACTGTCTTTGTTTCACGGGTTTTTAAAAGTAATTGATTTTCCTAATGGGGTTTCGCTGCTTTTCACTGCTGTGTTTATGCCGCTTTACTCCCACTTGACTCACTTACGGAGAGATATCAATACATAGGTTTGAAGATTCTTACTAGTCAGATCTATTCTTGGGCGGTGAATAGGGGGTGTTGAGTCCAGTTCACTGAGCAAGGAGTAGGTCTTGTCTATTACATATTGGGTTTATGGAACGGTATCTGAGCTAATTTGAAACCCTTGTTTTAGGCATCACCCCACCTCACCTTTCCCGTTAGGCAGCCATAGTGTGTTTTCTAAATGTGTGACTCTGTTCTTTTTTGTAATTCAGTTCAAGTGTAGCGGTTTTTACATTCCCTCTATAAGTGATATCTTCTGATTAGTGTCTTTTTCTGTGTGACTTATTTCACTTAGAACCGTCGTACCTGAATCCACTCATCATGCTGCTACTAGCCTTATGACGTTGATTTCATGGCTGAGTGATATTCCATTGTACCTAAGGACCACAACTTCTTTATCCATTTTTCTCTTTCCTGGGATATTTAAGGTGGAATGAAGTGGAGGTTCTTGTCAACAGAGCAACCCTAAACTTTGGAGTGCCTGTGCCTTGCTGATTTTTAGTTTTCCCAAATGAGACGCCCATGAGTGGAAGTGCCCTATGCTCTCTAAGCCGAGTTTTTTAGATGTTTCAGGACACACCGTACACTTCTCCAGAGTGGCTGTTGGCAATTTACATCCCGCCCATCAGCGTAGCAAGGCTCCCATTTCTCCATGGCCTCTCCTGCATTTCTGGTATTGACACTTTATTCAGCATGGCCCTTTTGACCGATGGGAAGCGAGACTTCTTTGTAGCGCCGATTTGCCTTTCCAGGTTGCTTGGTTGGCCAAAAAGGGCGTATGCGTTTTTTCCTGAATATATTCAGGAAAAAACGCATACGCCCTTTTTGGCCAAGGGCATCATTGTCGAGGTTTTGCCGCTTTTCCTGTGCTTTAAAGGCGATTCGAATCTACCTCCTGAAATCTGCTTCCTGCAATTCTGCCTTGCTTTCAAATCCTCTTCGTTGCCTTCCCTCAATATTTTTGTGGGCGAGAGTTATCATTTCTAACTCTGCAGGTTTGTGATTTGCAGTGCCCCTGAGCTCCATTTTTCAACTCGCTTTTTTGGGAGCTGGCCGCAAAAGCGTAGGATTGCTTCAGGCCCTATTCTGGTTCCGGGCGGCAGGCTGAGCCTGTGGTTAATTCTTCTTCCTGATGGGAAAATAGAGTGACCTGTGCCTTTCCCAACACCTAGAGCTAGTCGCTCATTGGTTCCCCCTCTTCCCGTTCATCCTCAGGAGAAATTGCAACCTGTACGGAACAGGAGGTTAAACGTGCTGATTCTCCAAGGAGGGAGATTGCTAGTAAAGCGGCTGGAATGGCGAACCCGAGCACAAGGAGATGAGAAATGAGGTGCGTTTTAGAAACCTTTCCCGATCACACGGTGTCCATCTTCTGGGGTTCTCATGCATGTTTTCGATGTAGGAAGATGCCCTTGAACCTGGAGATTTGGGACCCATCAGACGGGTACCACGCAGTATTACTTTAAAGGGTCTGCGTTTGCTCACCCAACCTCACCAAACCTCTCAGCCCCAAGAGTGTCCACCCTTATGTCTCAATCAGCTGTGGGTCTAGATATGGTCAATCCAGGTGGCATCACAGCCCCTGAACGAATTTTGTAAGAATTTCTCTCTCTTTCACTGTCTTTGTTTCACGGGTTTTTAAAAGTAATTGATTTTCCTAATGGGGTTTAGCTGCTTTTCACTGCTGTGTTTATGCCGCTTTACTCCCACTTGACTCACTTACGGAGAGATATCAATACATAGGTTTGAAGATTCTTACTAGTCAGATCTATTCTTGGGCGGTGAATAGGGGGTGTTGAGTCCAGTTCACTGAGCAAGCAGTAGGTCTTGTCTATTACATATTGGGTTTATGGAACGGTATCTGAGCTAATTTGAAACCCTTGTTTTATGCATCACCCCACCTCGCCTTTCCCGTTAGGCAGCCATAGTGTGTTTTCTAAATGTGTGACTCTGTTCTGTTTTGTAATTCAGTTCAAGTGTAGCGGTTTTTACATTCCCTCTATAAGTGATATCTTCTGATTAGTGTCTTTTTCTGTGTGACTTATTTCACTTAGAACCGTCGTACCTGAATCCACTCATCATGCTGCTACTAGCCTTATGACGTTGATTTCATGGCTGAGTGATATTCCATTGTACCTAAGGACCACAACTTCTTTATCCATTTTTCTCTTTCCTGGGATATTTAAGGTGGAATGAAGTGGAGGTTCTTGTCAACAGAGCAACCCTAAACTTTGGAGTGCCTGTGCCTTGCTGATTTTTAGTTTTCCCAAATTAGACGCCCATGAGTGGAAGTGCCCTATGCTCTCTAAGCCGAGTTTTTTAGATGTTTCAGGACACACCGTACACTTCTCCAGAGTGGCTGTTGGCAATTTACATCCCGCCCATCAGCGTAGCAAGGCTCCCATTTCTCCATGGCCTCTCCTGCATTTCTGGTATTGACACTTTATTCAGCATGGCCCTTTTGACCGATGGGAAGCGAGACTTCTTTGTAGCGCTGATTTGCCTTTCCAGGTTGCTTGGTTGGCCAAAAAGGGCGTATGAGTTTTTTCCTGAATATATTCAAGAAAAAACGCATACGCCTTTTTTGGCCAAGGGCATCACTGTCGAGGTTTTGCCGCTTTTCCTGTGCTTTAAAGGCGATTCGAATCTACCTCCTGAAATCTGTTTCCTGCAATTCTGCCTTGCTTTCAAATCCTCTTCGTTGCCTTCCCTCAATATTTTTGTGGGCGAGAGTTATCATTTCTAACTCTGCAGGTTTGTGATTTGCAGTGCCCCTGAGCTCCATTTTTCAACTCGCTTTTTTGGGAGCTGGCCGCAAAAGCGTAGGATTGCTTCAGGCCCTATTCTGGTTCCGGGCGGCAGGCTGAGCCTGTGGTTAATTCTTCTTCCTGATGGGAAAATAGAGTGACCTGTGCCTTTCCCAACACCTAGAGCTAGTCGCTCATTGGTTCCCCCTCTTCCCGTTCATCCTCAGGACAAATTGCAACCTGTACGGAACAGGAGGTTAAAGGTGCTGATTCTCCAAGGAGGGAGATTGCTAGTAAAGCGGCTGGAATGGCGAACCCGAGCACAAGGAGATGAGAAATGAGGTGCGTTTTAGAAACCTTTCCCGATCACACGGTGTACCATCTTCTGGGTTTCTCATGCATGTTTTCGATGTAGGAAGATGCCCTTGAACCTGGAGATTTGGGACCCATCAGACGGGTACCACGCAGTATTACTTTAAAGGGTCTGTGTTTGCTCACCCAACCTCACCAAACCTCTCAGCCCCAAGAGTGTCCACCCTTATGTCTCAATCAGCTGTGGGTCTAGATATGGTCAATCCAGGTGGCATCACAGCCCCTGAACGAATTTTGTAAGAATTTCTCTCTCTTGCACTGTCTTTGTTTCACGGGTTTTTAAAAGTAATTGATTTTCCTAATGGGGTTTAGCTGCTTTTCACTGCTGTGTTTATGCCGCTTTACTCCCACTTGACTCACTTACGGAGAGATATCAATACATAGGTTTGAAGATTCTTACTAGTCAGATCTATTCTTGGGCGGTGAATAGGGGGTGTTGAGTCCAGTTCACTGAGCAAGCAGTAGGTCTTGTCTATTACATATTGGGTTTATGGAACGGTATCTGAGGTAATTTGAAACCCTTGTTTTATGCATCACCCCACCTCGCCTTTCCCGTTAGGCAGCCATAGTGTGTTTTCTAAATGTGTGACTCTGTTCTGTTTTGTAATTCAGTTCAAGTGTAGCGGTTTTTACATTCCCTCTATAAGTGATATCTTCTGATTAGTGTCTTTTTCTGTGTGACTTATTTCACTTAGAACCGTCGTACCTGAATCCACTCATCATGCTGCTACTAGCCTTATGACGTTGATTTCATGGCTGAGTGATATTCCATTGTACCTAAGGACCACAACTTCTTTATCCATTTTTCTCTTTCCTGGGATATTTAAGGTGGAATGAAGTGGAGGTTCTTGTCAACAGAGCAACCCTAAACTTTGGAGTGCCTGTGCCTTGCTGATTTTTAGTTTTCCCAAATTAGACGCCCATGAGTGGAAGTGCCCTATGCTCTCTAAGCCGAGTTTTTTAGATGTTTCAGGACACACCGTACACTTCTCCAGTGTGGCTGTTGGCAATTTACATCCCGCCCATCAGCGTAGCAAGGCTCCCATTTCTCCATGGCCTCTCCTGCATTTCTGGTATTGACACTTTATTCAGCATGGCCCTTTTGACCGATGGGAAGCGAGACTTCTTTGTAGCGCTGATTTGCCTTTCCAGGTTGCTTGGTTGGCCAAAAAGGGCGTATGCGTTTTTTCCTGAATATATTCAGGAAAAAACGCATACGCCCTTTTTGGCCAAGGGCATCATTGTCGAGGTTTTGCCGCTTTTCCTGTGCTTTAAAGGCGATTCGAATCTACCTCCTGAAATCTGTTTCCTGCAATTCTGCCTTGCTTTCAAATCCTCTTCGTTGCCTTCCCTCAATATTTTTGTGGGCGAGAGTTATCATTTCTAACTCTGCAGGTTTGTGATTTGCAGTGCCCCTGAGCTCCATTTTTCAACTCACTTTTTTGGGAGCTGGCCGCAAAAGCGTAGGATTGCTTCAGGCCCTATTCTGGTTCCGGGCGGCAGGCTGAGCCTGTGGTTAATTCTTCTTCCTGATGGGAAAATAGAGTGACCTGTGCCTGTCCCAACACCTAGAGCTAGTCGCTCATTGGTTCCCCCTCTTCCCGTTCATCCTCAGGACAAATTGCAACCTGTACGGAACAGGAGGTTAAACGTGCTGATTCTCCAAGGAGGGAGATTGCTATTAAAGTGGCTGGAATGGCGAACCCGAGCACAAGGAGATGAGAAATGAGGTGCGTTTTAGAAACCTTTCCCGATCACACGGTGTACCATCTTCTGGGTTTCTCATGCATGTTTTCGATGTAGGAAGATGCTCTTGAACCTGGAGATTTGGGACCCATGGGATGGGTACCACGCAGTATTACTTTAAAGGGTCTGCGTTTGCTCACCCAACCTCACCAAACCTCTCAGCCCCAAGAGTGTCCACCCTTATGTCTCAATCAGCTGTGGGTCTAGATATGGTCAATCCAGGTGGCATCACAGCCCCTGAACGAATTTTGTAAGAATTTCTCTCTCTTTCACTGTCTTTGTTTCACGGGTTTTTAAAAGTAATTGATTTTCCTAATGGGGTTTCGCTGCTTTTCACTGCTGTGTTTATGCCGCTTTACTCCCACTTGACTCACTTACGGAGAGATATCAATACATAGGTTTGAAGATTCTTACTAGTCAGATCTATTCTTGGGCGGTGAATAGGGGGTGTTGAGTCCAGTTCACTGAGCAAGGAGTAGGTCTTGTCTATTACATATTGGGTTTATGGAACGGTATCTGAGCTAATTTGAAACCCTTGTTTTAGGCATCACCCCACCTCACCTTTCCCGTTAGGCAGCCATAGTGTGTTTTCTAAATGTGTGACTCTGTTCTTTTTTGTAATTCAGTTCAAGTGTAGCGGTTTTTACATTCCCTCTATAAGTGATATCTTCTGATTAGTGTCTTTTTCTGTGTGACTTATTTCACTTAGAACCGTCGTACCTGAATCCACTCATCATGCTGCTACTAGCCTTATGACGTTGATTTCATGGCTGAGTGATATTCCATTGTACCTAAGGACCACAACTTCTTTATCCATTTTTCTCTTTCCTGGGATATTTAAGGTGGAATGAAGTGGAGGTTCTTGTCAACAGAGCAACCCTAAACTTTGGAGTGCCTGTGCCTTGCTGATTTTTAGTTTTCCCAAATGAGACGCCCATGAGTGGAAGTGCCCTATGCTCTCTAAGCCGAGTTTTTTAGATGTTTCAGGACACACCGTACACTTCTCCAGAGTGGCTGTTGGCAATTTACATCCCGCCCATCAGCGTAGCAAGGCTCCCATTTCTCCATGGCCTCTCCTGCATTTCTGGTATTGACACTTTATTCAGCATGGCCCTTTTGACCGATGGGAAGCGAGACTTCTGTGTAGCGCCGATTTGCCTTTCCAGGTTGCTTGGTTGGCCAAAAAGGGCGTATGCGTTTTTTCCTGAATATATTCAGGAAAAAACGCATACGCCCTTTTTGGCCAAGGGCATCATTGTCGAGGTTTTGCCGCTTTTCCTGTGCTTTAAAGGCGATTCGAATCTACCTCCTGAAATCTGCTTCCTGCAATTCTGCCTTGCTTTCAAATCCTCTTCGTTGCCTTCCCTCAATATTTTTGTGGGCGAGAGTTATCATTTCTAACTCTGCAGGTTTGTGATTTGCAGTGCCCCTGAGCTCCATTTTTCAACTCGCTTTTTTGGGAGCTGGCCGCAAAAGCGTAGGATTGCTTCAGGCCCTATTCTGGTTCCGGTCGGCAGGCTGAGCCTGTGGTTAATTCTTCTTCCTGATGGGAAAATAGAGTGACCTGTGCCTTTCCCAACACCTAGAGCTAGTCGCTCATTGGTTCCCCCTCTTCCCGTTCATCCTCAGGACAAATTGCAACCTGTACGGAACAGGAGGTTAAACGTGCTGATTCTCCAAGGAGGGAGATTGCTAGTAAAGCGGCTGGAATGGCGAACCCGAGCACAAGGAGATGAGAAATGAGGTGCGTTTTAGAAACCTTTCCCGATCACACGGTGTACCATCTTCTGGGGTTCTCATGCATGTTTTCGATGTAGGAAGATGCCCTTGAACCTGGAGATTTGGGACCCATCAGACGGGTACCACGCAGTATTACTTTAAAGGGTCTGCGTTTGCTCACCCAACCTCACCAAACCTCTCAGCCCCAAGAGTGTCCACCCTTATGTCTCAATCAGCTGTGGGTCTAGATATGGTCAATCCAGGTGGCATCACAGCCCCTGAACGAATTTTGTAAGAATTTCTCTCTCTTTCACTGTCTTTGTTTCACGGGTTTTTAAAAGTAATTGATTTTCCTAATGGGGTTTAGCTGCTTTTCACTGCTGTGTTTATGCCGCTTTACTCCCACTTGACTCACTTACGGAGAGATATCAATACATAGGTTTGAAGATTCTTACTAGTCAGATCTATTCTTGGGCGGTGAATAGGGGGTGTTGAGTCCAGTTCACTGAGCAAGCAGTAGGTCTTGTCTATTACATATTGGGTTTATGGAACGGTATCTGAGGTAATTTGAAACCCTTGTTTTATGCATCACCCCACCTCGCCTTTCCCGTTAGGCAGCCATAGTGTGTTTTCTAAATGTGTGACTCTGTTCTGTTTTGTAATTCAGTTCAAGTGTAGCGGTTTTTACATTCCCTCTATAAGTGATATCTTCTGATTAGTGTCTTTTTCTGTGTGACTTATTTCACTTAGAACCGTCGTACCTGAATCCACTCATCATGCTGCTACTAGCCTTATGACGTTGATTTCATGGCTGAGTGATATTCCATTGTACCTAAGGACCACAACTTCTTTATCCATTTTTCTCTTTCCTGGGATATTTAAGGTGGAATGAAGTGGAGGTTCTTGTCAACAGAGCAACCCTAAACTTTGGAGTGCCTGTGCCTTGCTGATTTTTAGTTTTCCCAAATTAGACGCCCATGAGTGGAAGTGCCCTATGCTCTCTAAGCCGAGATTTTTAGATGTTTCAGGACACACCGTACACTTCTCCAGAGTGGCTGTTGGCAATTTACATCCCGCCCATCAGCGTAGCAAGGCTCCCATTTCTCCATGGCCTCTCCTGCATTTCTGGTATTGACACTTTATTCAGCATGGCCCTTTTGACCGATGGGAAGCGAGACTTCTTTGTAGCGCTGATTTGCCTTTCCAGGTTGCTTGGTTGGCCAAAAAGGGCGTATGCGTTTTTTCCTGAATATATTCAAGAAAAAACGCATACGCCTTTTTTGGCCAAGGGCATCACTGTCGAGGTTTTGCCGCTTTTCCTGTGCTTTAAAGGCGATTCGAATCTACCTCCTGAAATCTGTTTCCTGCAATTCTGCCTTGCTTTCAAATCCTCTTCGTTGCCTTCCCTCAATATTTTTGTGGGCGAGAGTTATCATTTCTAACTCTGCAGGTTTGTGATTTGCAGTGCCCCTGAGCTCCATTTTTCAACTCGCTTTTTTGGGAGCTGGCCGCAAAAGCGTAGGATTGCTTCAGGCCCTATTCTGGTTCCGGGCGGCAGGCTGAGCCTGTGGTTAATTCTTCTTCCTGATGGGAAAATAGAGTGACCTGTGCCTTTCCTAACACCTAGAGCTAGTCGCTCATTGGTTCCCCCTCTTCCCGTTCATCCTCAGGACAAATTGCAACCTTTACGGAACAGGAGGTTAAAGGTGCTGATTCTCCAAGGAGGGAGATTGCTAGTAAAGCGGCTGGAATGGCGAACCCGAGCACAAGGAGATGAGAAATGAGGTGCGTTTTAGAAACCTTTCCCGATCACACGGTGTACCATCTTCTGGGTTTCTCATGCATGTTTTCGATGTAGGAAGATGCCCTTGAACCTGGAGATTTGGGACCCATCAGACGGGTACCACGCAGTATTACTTTAAAGGGTCTGCGTTTGCTCACTCAACCTCACCAAACCTCTCAGCCCCAAGAGTGTCCACCCTTATGTCTCAATCAGCTGTGGGTCTAGATATGGTCAATCCAGGTGGCATCACAGCCCCTGAACGAATTTTGTAAGAATTTCTCTCTCTTTCACTGTCTTTGTTTCACGGGTTTTTAAAAGTAATTGATTTTCCTAATGGGGTTTAGCTGCTTTTCACTGCTGTGTTTATGCCGCTTTACTCCCACTTGACTCACTTACGGAGAGATATCAATACATAGGTTTGAAGATTCTTACTAGTCAGATCTATTCTTGGGCGGTGAATAGGGGGTGTTGAGTCCAGTTCACTGAGCAAGCAGTAGGTCTTGTCTATTACATATTGGGTTTATGGAACGGTATCTGAGCTAATTTGAAACCCTTGTTTTATGCATCACCCCACCTCGCCTTTCCCGTTAGGCAGCCATAGTGTGTTTTCTAAATGTGTGACTCTGTTCTGTTTTGTAATTCAGTTCAAGTGTAGCGGTTTTTACATTCCCTCTATAAGTGATATCTTCTGATTAGTGTCTTTTTCTGTGTGACTTATTTCACTTAGAACCGTCGTACCTGAATCCACTCATCATGCTGCTACTAGCCTTATGACGTTGATTTCATGGCTGAGTGATATTCCATTGTACCTAAGGACCACAACTTCTTTATCCATTTTTCTCTTTCCTGGGATATTTAAGGTGGAATGAAGTGGAGGTTCTTGTCAACAGAGCAACCCTAAACTTTGGAGTGCCTGTGCCTTGCTGATTTTTAGTTTTCCCAAATTAGACGCCCATGAGTGGAAGTGCCCTATGCTCTCTAAGCCGAGTTTTTTAGATGTTTCAGGACACA
This sequence comes from Eschrichtius robustus, assembly GCF_028021215.1. Lineage (NCBI taxonomy): Eukaryota > Metazoa > Chordata > Mammalia > Artiodactyla > Eschrichtiidae > Eschrichtius > Eschrichtius robustus. The sequence continues at coordinate 100,245,651 of NC_090828.1, forward strand.
CCGTACACTTCTCCAGAGTGGCTGTTGGCAATTTACATCCCGCCCATCAGCGTAGCAAGGCTCCCATTTCTCCATGGCCTCTCCTGCATTTCTGGTATTGACACTTTATTCAGCATGGCCCTTTTGACCGATGGGAAGCGAGACTTCTTTGTAGCGCTGATTTGCCTTTCCAGGTTGCTTGGTTGGCCAAAAAGGGCGTATGCGTTTTTTCCTGAATATATTCAGGAAAAAACGCATACGCCCTTTTTGGCCAAGGGCATCATTGTCGAGGTTTTGCCGCTTTTCCTGTGCTTTAAAGGCGATTCGAATCTACCTCCTGAAATCTGTTTCCTGCAATTCTGCCTTGCTTTCAAATCCTCTTCGTTGCCTTCCCTCAATATTTTTGTGGGCGAGAGTTATCATTTCTAACTCTGCAGGTTTGTGATTTGCAGTGCCCCTGAGCTCCATTTTTCAACTCGCTTTTTTGGGAGCTGGCCGCAAAAGCTTCGGATTGCTTCAGGCCCTATTCTGGTTCCGGGCGGCAGGCTGAGCCTGTGGTTAATTCTTCTTCCTGATGGGAAAATAGAGTGACCTGTGCCTTTCCCAACACCTAGAGCTAGTCGCTCATTGGTTCCCCCTCTTCCCGTTCATCCTCAGGACAAATTGCAACCTGTACGGAACAGGAGGTTAAAGGTGCTGATTCTCCAAGGAGGGTGATTGCTAGTAAAGCGGCTGGAATGGCGAACCCGAGCACAAGGAGATGAGAAATGAGGTGCGTTTTAGAAACCTTTCCCGATCACACGGTGTACCATCTTCTGGGTTTCTCATGCATGTTTTCGATGTAGGAAGATGCCCTTGAACCTGGAGATTTGGGACCCATCAGACGGGTACCACGCAGTATTACTTTAAAGGGTCTGCGTTTGCTCACCCAACCTCACCAAACCTCTCAGCCCCAAGAGTGTCCACCCTTATGTCTCAATCAGCTGTGGGTCTAGATATGGTCAATCCAGGTGGCATCACAGCCCCTGAACGAATTTTGTAAGAATTTCTCTCTCTTTCACTGTCTTTGTTTCACGGGTTTTTAAAAGTAATTGATTTTCCTAATGGGGTTTAGCTGCTTTTCACTGCTGTGTTTATGCCGCTTTACTCCCACTTGACTCACTTACGGAGAGATATCAATACATAGGTTTGAAGATTCTTACTAGTCAGATCTATTCTTGGGCGGTGAATAGGGGGTGTTGAGTCCAGTTCACTGAGCAAGCAGTAGGTCTTGTCTATTACATATTGGGTTTATGGAACGGTATCTGAGCTAATTTGAAACCCTTGTTTTATGCATCACCCCACCTCGCCTTTCCCGTTAGGCAGCCATAGTGTGTTTTCTAAATGTGTGACTCTGTTCTGTTTTGTAATTCAGTTCAAGTGTAGCGGTTTTTACATTCCCTCTATAAGTGATATCTTCTGATTAGTGTCTTTTTCTGTGTGACTTATTTCACTTAGAACCGTCCTACCTGAATCCACTCATCATGCTGCTACTAGCCTTATGACGTTGATTTCATGGCTGAGTGATATTCCATTGTACCTAAGGACCACAACTTCTTTATCCATTTTTCTCTTTCCTGGGATATTTAAGGTGGAATGAAGTGGAGGTTCTTGTCAACAGAGCAACCCTAAACTTTGGAGTGCCTGTGCCATGCTGATTTTTAGTTTTCCCAAATTAGACGCCCATGAGTGGAAGTGCCCTATGCTCTCTAAGCCGAGTTTTTTAGATGTTTCAGGACACACCGTACACTTCTCCAGAGTGGCTGTTGGCAATTTACATCCCGCCCATCAGCGTAGCAAGGCTCCCATTTCTCCATGGCCTCTCCTGCATTTCTGGTATTGACACTTTATTCAGCATGGCCCTTTTGACCGATGGGAAGCGAGACTTCTTTGTAGCGCTGATTTGCCTTTCCAGGTTGCTTGGTTTGCCAAAAAGGGCGTATGCGTTTTTTCCTGAATATATTCAGGAAAAAACGCATACGCCCTTTTTGGCCAAGGGCATCATTGTCGAGGTTTTGCCGCTTTTCCTGTGCTTTAAAAGCGATTCGAATCTACCTCCTGAAATCTGTTTCCTGCAATTCTGTCTTGCTTTCAAATCCTCTTCGTTGCCTTCCCTCAATATTTTTGTGGGCGAGAGTTATCATTTCTAACTCTGCAGGTTTGTGATTTGCAGGGCCCCTGAGCTCCATTTTTCAACTCGCTTTTTTGGGAGCTGGCCGCAAAAGCGTAGGATTGCTTCATGCCCTATTCTGGTTCCGGGCGGCAGGCTGAGCCTGTGGTTAATTCTTCTTCCTGATGGGAAAATAGAGTGACCTGTGCCTTTCCCAACACCTAGAGCTAGTCGCTCATTGGTTCCCCCTCTTCCCGTTCATCCTCAGGACAAATTGCAACCTGTACGGAACAGGAGGTTAAACGTGCTGATTCTCCAAGGAGGGAGATTGCTAGTAAAGCGGCTGGAATGGCGAACCCGAGCACAAGGAGATGAGAAATGAGGTGCGTTTTAGAAACCTTTCCCGATCACACGGTGTACCATCTTCTGGGTTTCTCATGCATGTTTTCGATGTAGGAAGATGCCCTTGAAACTGGAGATTTGGGACCCATCAGACGTGTACCACGCAGTATTACTTTAAAGGGTCTGCGTTTGCTCACCCAACCTCACCAAACCTCTCAGCCCCAAGAGTGTCCACCCTTATGTCTCAATCAGCTGTGGGTCTAGATATGGTCAATCCAGGTGGCATCACAGCCCCTGAACGAATTTTGTAAGAATTTCTCTCTCTTTCACTGTCTTTGTTTCACGGGTTTTTAAAAGTAATTGATTTTCCTAATGGGGTTTAGCTGCTTTTCACTGCTGTGTTTATGCCGCTTTACTCCCACTTGACTCACTTACGGAGAGATATCAATACATAGGTTTGAAGATTCTTACTAGTCAGATCTATTCTTGGGCGGTGAATAGGGGGTGTTGAGTCCAGTTCACTGAGCAAGCAGTAGGTCTTGTCTATTACATATTGGGTTTATGGAACGGTATCTGAGCTAATTTGAAACCCTTGTTTTATGCATCACCCCACCTCGCCTTTCCCGTTAGGCAGCCATAGTGTGTTTTCTAAATGTGTGACTCTGTTCTGTTTTGTAATTCAGTTCAAGTGTAGCGGTTTTTACATTCCCTCTATAAGTGATATCTTCTGATTAGTGTCTTTTTCTGTGTGACTTATTTCACTTAGAACCGTCGTACCTGAATCCACTCATCATGCTGCTACTAGCCTTATGACGTTGATTTCATGGCTGAGTGATATTCCATTGTACCTAAGGACCACAACTTCTTTATCCATTTTTCTCTTTCCTGGGATATTTAAGGTGGAATGAAGTGGAGGTTCTTGTCAACAGAGCAACCCTAAACTTTGCAGTGCCTGTGCCTTGCTGATTTTTAGTTTTCCCAACTTAGACGCCCATGAGTGGAAGTGCCCTATGCTCTCTAAGCCGAGTTTTTTAGATGTTTCAGGACACACCGTACCCTTCTCCAGAGTGGCTGTCGGCAATTTACATCCCGCCCATCAGCGTAGCAAGGCTCCCATTTCTCCATGGCCTCTCCTGCATTTCTGGTTTTGACACTTTATTCAGCATGGCCCTTTTGACCGATGGGAAGCGAGACTTCTTTGTAGCGCTGATTTGCCTTTCCAGGTTGCTTGGTTGGCCAAAAAGGGCGTATGCGTTTTTTCCTGAATATATTCAGGAAAAAACGCATACGCCTTTTTTGGGCAAGGGCACCATTGTCGAGGTTTTGCCGCTTTTCCTGTGCTTTAAAGGCGATTCGAATCTACCTCCTGAAATCTGTTTCCTGCAATTCTGCCTTGCTTTCAAATCCTCTTCGTTGCCTTCCCTCAATATTTTTGTGGGCGAGAGTTATCATTTCTAACTCTGCAGGTTTGTGATTTGCAGTGCCCCTGAGCTCTATTTTTCAACTCGCTTTTTTTGGGAGCTGGCCGCAAAAGCGTAGGATTGCTTCAGGCCCTATTCTGGTTCCGGGCGGCAGGCTGAGCCTGTGGTTAATTCTTCTTCCTGATGGGAAAATAGAGTGACCTGTGCCTGTCCCAACACCTAGAGCTAGTCGCTCATTGGTTCCCCCTCTTCCCGTTCATCCTCAGGACAAATTGCAACCTGTACGGAACAGGAGGTTAAACGTGCTGATTCTCCAAGGAGGGAGATTGCTATTAAAGTGGCTGGAATGGCGAACCCAAGCACAAGGAGATGAGAAATGAGGTGCGTTTTAGAAACCTTTCCCGATCACACGGTGTACCATCTTCTGGGTTTCTCATGCATGTTTTCGATGTAGGAAGATGCCCTTGAACCTGGAGATTTGGGACCCATGGGATGGGTACCACGCAGTATTACTTTAAAGGGTCTGCGTTTGCTCACCCAACCTCACCAAACCTCTCAGCCCCAAGAGTGTCCACCCTTATGTCTCAATCAGCTGTGGGTCTAGATATGGTCAATCCAGGTGGCATCACAGCCCCTGAACGAATTTTGTAAGAATTTCTCTCTCTTGCACTGTCTTTGTTTCACGGGTTTTTAAAAGTAATTGATTTTCCTAATGGGGTTTAGCTGCTTTTCACTGCTGTGTTTATGCCGCTTTACTCCCACTTGACTCACTTACGGAGAGATATCAATACATAGGTTTGAAGATTCTTACTAGTCAGATCTATTCTTGGGCGGTGAATAGGGGGTGTTGAGTCCAGTTCACTGAGCAAGCAGTAGGTCTTGTCTATTACATATTGGGTTTATGGAACGGTATCTGAGCTAATTTGAAACCCTTGTTTTATGCATCACCCCACCTCGCCTTTCCCGTTAGGCAGCCATAGTGTGTTTTCTAAATGTGTGACTCTGTTCTGTTTTGTAATTCAGTTCAAGTGTAGCGGTTTTTACATTCCCTCTATAAGTGATATCTTCTGATTAGTGTCTTTTTCTGTGTGACTTATTTCACTTAGAACCGTCGTACCTGAATCCACTCATCATGCTGCTACTAGCCTTATGACGTTGATTTCATGGCTGAGTGATATTCCATTGTACCTAAGGACCACAACTTCTTTATCCATTTTTCTCTTTCCTGGGATATTTAAGGTGGAATGAAGTGGAGGTTCTTGTCAACAGAGCAACCCTAAACTTTGGAGTGCCTGTGCCTTGCTGATTTTTAGTTTTCCCAAATGAGACGCCCATGAGTGGAAGTGCCCTATGCTCTCTAAGCCGAGTTTTTTAGATGTTTCAGGACACACCGTACACTTCTCCAGAGTGGCTGTTGGCAATTTACATCCCGCCCATCAGCGTAGCAAGGCTCCCATTTCTCCATGGCCTCTCCTGCATTTCTGGTATTGACACTTTATTCAGCATGGCCCTTTTGACCGATGGGAAGCGAGACTTCTTTGTAGCGCCGATTTGCCTTTCCAGGTTGCTTGGTTGGCCAAAAAGGGCGTATGCGTTTTTTCCTGAATATATTCAGGAAAAAACGCATACGCCCTTTTTGGCCAAGGGCATCATTGTCGAGGTTTTGCCGCTTTTCCTGTGCTTTAAAGGCGATTCGAATCTACCTCCTGAAATCTGCTTCCTGCAATTCTGCCTTGCTTTCAAATCCTCTTCGTTGCCTTCCCTCAATATTTTTGTGGGCGAGAGTTATCATTTCTAACTCTGCAGGTTTGTGATTTGCAGTGCCCCTGAGCTCCATTTTTCAACTCGCTTTTTTGGGAGCTGGCCGCAAAAGCGTAGGATTGCTTCAGGCCCTATTCTGGTTCCGGGCGGCAGGCTGAGCCTGTGGTTAATTCTTCTTCCTGATGGGAAAATAGAGTGACCTGTGCCTTTCCCAACACCTAGAGCTAGTCGCTCATTGGTTCCCCCTCTTCCCGTTCATCCTCAGGAGAAATTGCAACCTGTACGGAACAGGAGGTTAAACGTGCTGATTCTCCAAGGAGGGAGATTGCTAGTAAAGCGGCTGGAATGGCGAACCCGAGCACAAGGAGATGAGAAATGAGGTGCGTTTTAGAAACCTTTCCCGATCACACGGTGTCCATCTTCTGGGGTTCTCATGCATGTTTTCGATGTAGGAAGATGCCCTTGAACCTGGAGATTTGGGACCCATCAGACGGGTACCACGCAGTATTACTTTAAAGGGTCTGCGTTTGCTCACCCAACCTCACCAAACCTCTCAGCCCCAAGAGTGTCCACCCTTATGTCTCAATCAGCTGTGGGTCTAGATATGGTCAATCCAGGTGGCATCACAGCCCCTGAACGAATTTTGTAAGAATTTCTCTCTCTTTCACTGTCTTTGTTTCACGGGTTTTTAAAAGTAATTGATTTTCCTAATGGGGTTTAGCTGCTTTTCACTGCTGTGTTTATGCCTCTTTACTCCCACTTGACTCACTTACGGAGAGATATCAATACATAGGTTTGAAGATTCTTACTAGTCAGATCTATTCTTGGGCGGTGAATAGGGGGTGTTGAGTCCAGTTCACTGAGCAAGCAGTAGGTCTTGTCTATTACATATTGGGTTTATGGAACGGTATCTGAGCTAATTTGAAACCCTTGTTTTATGCATCACCCCACCTCGCCTTTCCCGTTAGGCAGCCATAGTGTGTTTTCTAAATGTGTGACTCTGTTCTGTTTTGTAATTCAGTTCAAGTGTAGCGGTTTTTACATTCCCTCTATAAGTGATATCTTCTGATTAGTGTCTTTTTCTGTGTGACTTATTTCACTTAGAACCGTCGTACCTGAATCCACTCATCATGCTGCTACTAGCCTTATGACGTTGATTTCATGGCTGAGTGATATTCCATTGTACCTAAGGACCACAACTTCTTTATCCATTTTTCTCTTTCCTGGGATATTTAAGGTGGAATGAAGTGGAGGTTCTTGTCAACAGAGCAACCCTAAACTTTGGAGTGCCTGTGCCTTGCTGATTTTTAGTTTTCCCAAATTAGACGCCCATGAGTGGAAGTGCCCTATGCTCTCTAAGCCGAGTTTTTTAGATGTTTCAGGACACACCGTACACTTCTCCAGAGTGGCTGTTGGCAATTTACATCCCGCCCATCAGCGTAGCAAGGCTCCCATTTCTCCATGGCCTCTCCTGCATTTCTGGTATTGACACTTTATTCAGCATGGCCCTTTTGACCGATGGGAAGCGAGACTTCTTTGTAGCGCTGATTTGCCTTTCCAGGTTGCTTGGTTGGCCAAAAAGGGCGTATGAGTTTTTTCCTGAATATATTCAAGAAAAAACGCATACGCCTTTTTTGGCCAAGGGCATCACTGTCGAGGTTTTGCCGCTTTTCCTGTGCTTTAAAGGCGATTCGAATCTACCTCCTGAAATCTGTTTCCTGCAATTCTGCCTTGCTTTCAAATCCTCTTCGTTGCCTTCCCTCAATATTTTTGTGGGCGAGAGTTATCATTTCTAACTCTGCAGGTTTGTGATTTGCAGTGCCCCTGAGCTCCATTTTTCAACTCGCTTTTTTGGGAGCTGGCCGCAAAAGCGTAGGATTGCTTCAGGCCCTATTCTGGTTCCGGGCGGCAGGCTGAGCCTGTGGTTAATTCTTCTTCCTGATGGGAAAATAGAGTGACCTGTGCCTGTCCCAACACCTAGAGCTAGTCGCTCATTGGTTCCCCCTCTTCCCGTTCATCCTCAGGACAAATTGCAACCTGTACGGAACAGGAGGTTAAAGGTGCTGATTCTCCAAGGAGGGAGATTGCTAGTAAAGCGGCTGGAATGGCGAACCCGAGCACAAGGAGATGAGAAATGAGGTGCGTTTTAGAAACCTTTCCCGATCACACGGTGTACCATCTTCTGGGTTTCTCATGCATGTTTTCGATGTAGGAAGATGCCCTTGAACCTGGAGATTTGGGACCCATCAGACGGGTACCACGCAGTATTACTTTAAAGGGTCTGTGTTTGCTCACCCAACCTCACCAAACCTCTCAGCCCCAAGAGTGTCCACCCTTATGTCTCAATCAGCTGTGGGTCTAGATATGGTCAATCCAGGTGGCATCACAGCCCCTGAACGAATTTTGTAAGAATTTCTCTCTCTTGCACTGTCTTTGTTTCACGGGTTTTTAAAAGTAATTGATTTTCCTAATGGGGTTTAGCTGCTTTTCACTGCTGTGTTTATGCCGCTTTACTCCCACTTGACTCACTTACGGAGAGATATCAATACATAGGTTTGAAGATTCTTACTAGTCAGATCTATTCTTGGGCGGTGAATAGGGGGTGTTGAGTCCAGTTCACTGAGCAAGCAGTAGGTCTTGTCTATTACATATTGGGTTTATGGAACGGTATCTGAGCTAATTTGAAACCCTTGTTTTATGCATCACCCCACCTCGCCTTTCCCGTTAGGCAGCCATAGTGTGTTTTCTAAATGTGTGACTCTGTTCTGTTTTGTAATTCAGTTCAAGTGTAGCGGTTTTTACATTCCCTCTATAAGTGATATCTTCTGATTAGTGTCTTTTTCTGTGTGACTTATTTCACTTAGAACCGTCGTACCTGAATCCACTCATCATGCTGCTACTAGCCTTATGACGTTGATTTCATGGCTGAGTGATATTCCATTGTACCTAAGGACCACAACTTCTTTATCCATTTTTCTCTTTCCTGGGATATTTAAGGTGGAATGAAGTGGAGGTTCTTGTCAACAGAGCAACCCTAAACTTTGGAGTGCCTGTGCCTTGCTGATTTTTAGTTTTCCCAAATTAGACGCCCATGAGTGGAAGTGCCCTATGCTCTCTAAGCCGAGTTTTTTAGATGTTTCAGGACACACCGTACACTTCTCCAGTGTGGCTGTTGGCAATTTACATCCCGCCCATCAGCGTAGCAAGGCTCCCATTTCTCCATGGCCTCTCCTGCATTTCTGGTATTGACACTTTATTCAGCATGGCCCTTTTGACCGATGGGAAGCGAGACTTCTTTGTAGCGCTGATTTGCCTTTCCAGGTTGCTTGGTTGGCCAAAAAGGGCGTATGCGTTTTTTCCTGAATATATTCAGGAAAAAACGCATACGCCCTTTTTGGCCAAGGGCATCATTGTCGAGGTTTTGCCGCTTTTCCTGTGCTTTAAAGGCGATTCGAATCTACCTCCTGAAATCTGTTTCCTGCAATTCTGCCTTGCTTTCAAATCCTCTTCGTTGCCTTCCCTCAATATTTTTGTGGGCGAGAGTTATCATTTCTAACTCTGCAGGTTTGTGATTTGCAGTGCCCCTGAGCTCCATTTTTCAACTCACTTTTTTGGGAGCTGGCCGCAAAAGCGTAGGATTGCTTCAGGCCCTATTCTGGTTCCGGGCGGCAGGCTGAGCCTGTGGTTAATTCTTCTTCCTGATGGGAAAATAGAGTGACCTGTGCCTGTCCCAACACCTAGAGCTAGTCGCTCATTGGTTCCCCCTCTTCCCGTTCATCCTCAGGACAAATTGCAACCTGTACGGAACAGGAGGTTAAACGTGCTGATTCTCCAAGGAGGGAGATTGCTATTAAAGTGGCTGGAATGGCGAACCCGAGCACAAGGAGATGAGAAATGAGGTGCGTTTTAGAAACCTTTCCCGATCACACGGTGTACCATCTTCTGGGTTTCTCATGCATGTTTTCGATGTAGGAAGATGCTCTTGAACCTGGAGATTTGGGACCCATGGGATGGGTACCACGCAGTATTACTTTAAAGGGTCTGCGTTTGCTCACCCAACCTCACCAAACCTCTCAGCCCCAAGAGTGTCCACCCTTATGTCTCAATCAGCTGTGGGTCTAGATATGGTCAATCCAGGTGGCATCACAGCCCCTGAACGAATTTTGTAAGAATTTCTCTCTCTTTCACTGTCTTTGTTTCACGGGTTTTTAAAAGTAATTGATTTTCCTAATGGGGTTTCGCTGCTTTTCACTGCTGTGTTTATGCCGCTTTACTCCCACTTGACTCACTTACGGAGAGATATCAATACATAGGTTTGAAGATTCTTACTAGTCAGATCTATTCTTGGGCGGTGAATAGGGGGTGTTGAGTCCAGTTCACTGAGCAAGGAGTAGGTCTTGTCTATTACATATTGGGTTTATGGAACGGTATCTGAGCTAATTTGAAACCCTTGTTTTAGGCATCACCCCACCTCACCTTTCCCGTTAGGCAGCCATAGTGTGTTTTCTAAATGTGTGACTCTGTTCTTTTTTGTAATTCAGTTCAAGTGTAGCGGTTTTTACATTCCCTCTATAAGTGATATCTTCTGATTAGTGTCTTTTTCTGTGTGACTTATTTCACTTAGAACCGTCGTACCTGAATCCACTCATCATGCTGCTACTAGCCTTATGACGTTGATTTCATGGCTGAGTGATATTCCATTGTACCTAAGGACCACAACTTCTTTATCCATTTTTCTCTTTCCTGGGATATTTAAGGTGGAATGAAGTGGAGGTTCTTGTCAACAGAGCAACCCTAAACTTTGGAGTGCCTGTGCCTTGCTGATTTTTAGTTTTCCCAAATGAGACGCCCATGAGTGGAAGTGCCCTATGCTCTCTAAGCCGAGTTTTTTAGATGTTTCAGGACACACCGTACACTTCTCCAGAGTGGCTGTTGGCAATTTACATCCCGCCCATCAGCGTAGCAAGGCTCCCATTTCTCCATGGCCTCTCCTGCATTTCTGGTATTGACACTTTATTCAGCATGGCCCTTTTGACCGATGGGAAGCGAGACTTCTTTGTAGCGCCGATTTGCCTTTCCAGGTTGCTTGGTTGGCCAAAAAGGGCGTATGCGTTTTTTCCTGAATATATTCAGGAAAAAACGCATACGCCCTTTTTGGCCAAGGGCATCATTGTCGAGGTTTTGCCGCTTTTCCTGTGCTTTAAAGGCGATTCGAATCTACCTCCTGAAATCTGCTTCCTGCAATTCTGCCTTGCTTTCAAATCCTCTTCGTTGCCTTCCCTCAATATTTTTGTGGGCGAGAGTTATCATTTCTAACTCTGCAGGTTTGTGATTTGCAGTGCCCCTGAGCTCCATTTTTCAACTCGCTTTTTTGGGAGCTGGCCGCAAAAGCGTAGGATTGCTTCAGGCCCTATTCTGGTTCCGGGCGGCAGGCTGAGCCTGTGGTTAATTCTTCTTCCTGATGGGAAAATAGAGTGACCTGTGCCTTTCCCAACACCTAGAGCTAGTCGCTCATTGGTTCCCCCTCTTCCCGTTCATCCTCAGGACAAATTGCAACCTGTACGGAACAGGAGGTTAAACGTGCTGATTCTCCAAGGAGGGAGATTGCTAGTAAAGCGGCTGGAATGGCGAACCCGAGCACAAGGAGATGAGAAATGAGGTGCGTTTTAGAAACCTTTCCCGATCACACGGTGTACCATCTTCTGGGGTTCTCATGCATGTTTTCGATGTAGGAAGATGCCCTTGAACCTGGAGATTTGGGACCCATCAGACGGGTACCACGCAGTATTACTTTAAAGGGTCTGCGTTTGCTCACCCAACCTCACCAAACCTCTCAGCCCCAAGAGTGTCCACCCTTATGTCTCAATCAGCTGTGGGTCTAGATATGGTCAATCCAGGTGGCATCACAGCCCCTGAACGAATTTTGTAAGAATTTCTCTCTCTTTCACTGTCTTTGTTTCACGGGTTTTTAAAAGTAATTGATTTTCCTAATGGGGTTTCGCTGCTTTTCACTGCTGTGTTTATGCCGCTTTACTCCCACTTGACTCACTTACGGAGAGATATCAATACATAGGTTTGAAGATTCTTACTAGTCAGATCTATTCTTGGGCGGTGAATAGGGGGTGTTGAGTCCAGTTCACTGAGCAAGGAGTAGGTCTTGTCTATTACATATTGGGTTTATGGAACGGTATCTGAGCTAATTTGAAACCCTTGTTTTAGGCATCACCCCACCTCACCTTTCCCGTTAGGCAGCCATAGTGTGTTTTCTAAATGTGTGACTCTGTTCTTTTTTGTAATTCAGTTCAAGTGTAGCGGTTTTTACATTCCCTCTATAAGTGATATCTTCTGATTAGTGTCTTTTTCTGTGTGACTTATTTCACTTAGAACCGTCGTACCTGAATCCACTCATCATGCTGCTACTAGCCTTATGACGTTGATTTCATGGCTGAGTGATATTCCATTGTACCTAAGGACCACAACTTCTTTATCCATTTTTCTCTTTCCTGGGATATTTAAGGTGGAATGAAGTGGAGGTTCTTGTCAACAGAGCAACCCTAAACTTTGGAGTGCCTGTGCCTTGCTGATTTTTAGTTTTCCCAAATGAGACGCCCATGAGTGGAAGTGCCCTATGCTCTCTAAGCCGAGTTTTTTAGATGTTTCAGGACACACCGTACACTTCTCCAGAGTGGCTGTTGGCAATTTACATCCCGCCCATCAGCGTAGCAAGGCTCCCATTTCTCCATGGCCTCTCCTGCATTTCTGGTATTGACACTTTATTCAGCATGGCCCTTTTGACCGATGGGAAGCGAGACTTCTTTGTAGCGCCGATTTGCCTTTCCAGGTTGCTTGGTTGGCCAAAAAGGGCGTATGCGTTTTTTCCTGAATATATTCAGGAAAAAACGCATACGCCCTTTTTGGCCAAGGGCATCATTGTCGAGGTTTTGCCGCTTTTCCTGTGCTTTAAAGGCGATTCGAATCTACCTCCTGAAATCTGCTTCCTGCAATTCTGCCTTGCTTTCAAATCCTCTTCGTTGCCTTCCCTCAATATTTTTGTGGGCGAGAGTTATCATTTCTAACTCTGCAGGTTTGTGATTTGCAGTGCCCCTGAGCTCCATTTTTCAACTCGCTTTTTTGGGAGCTGGCCGCAAAAGCGTAGGATTGCTTCAGGCCCTATTCTGGTTCCGGGCGGCAGGCTGAGCCTGTGGTTAATTCTTCTTCCTGATGGGAAAATAGAGTGACCTGTGCCTTTCCCAACACCTAGAGCTAGTCGCTCATTGGTTCCCCCTCTTCCCGTTCATCCTCAGGACAAATTGCAACCTGTACGGAACAGGAGGTTAAACGTGCTGATTCTCCAAGGAGGGAGATTGCTAGTAAAGCGGCTGGAATGGCGAACCCGAGCACAAGGAGATGAGAAATGAGGTGCGTTTTAGAAACCTTTCCCGATCACACGGTGTACCATCTTCTGGGGTTCTCATGCATGTTTTCGATGTAGGAAGATGCCCTTGAACCTGGAGATTTGGGACCCATCAGACGGGTACCACGCAGTATTACTTTAAAGGGTCTGCGTTTGCTCACCCAACCTCACCAAACCTCTCAGCCCCAAGAGTGTCCACCCTTATGTCTCAATCAGCTGTGGGTCTAGATATGGTCAATCCAGGTGGCATCACAGCCCCTGAACGAATTTTGTAAGAATTTCTCTCTCTTTCACTGTCTTTGTTTCACGGGTTTTTAAAAGTAATTGATTTTCCTAATGGGGTTTAGCTGCTTTTCACTGCTGTGTTTATGCCGCTTTACTCCCACTTGACTCACTTACGGAGAGATATCAATACATAGGTTTGAAGATTCTTACTAGTCAGATCTATTCTTGGGCGGTGAATAGGGGGTGTTGAGTCCAGTTCACTGAGCAAGCAGTAGGTCTTGTCTATTACATATTGGGTTTATGGAACGGTATCTGAGGTAATTTGAAACCCTTGTTTTATGCATCACCCCACCTCGCCTTTCCCGTTAGGCAGCCATAGTGTGTTTTCTAAATGTGTGACTCTGTTCTGTTTTGTAATTCAGTTCAAGTGTAGCGGTTTTTACATTCCCTCTATAAGTGATATCTTCTGATTAGTGTCTTTTTCTGTGTGACTTATTTCACTTAGAACCGTCGTACCTGAATCCACTCATCATGCTGCTACTAGCCTTATGACGTTGATTTCATGGCTGAGTGATATTCCATTGTACCTAAGGACCACAACTTCTTTATCCATTTTTCTCTTTCCTGGGATATTTAAGGTGGAATGAAGTGGAGGTTCTTGTCAACAGAGCAACCCTAAACTTTGGAGTGCCTGTGCCTTGCTGATTTTTAGTTTTCCCAAATTAGACGCCCATGAGTGGAAGTGCCCTATGCTCTCTAAGCCGAGTTTTTTAGATGTTTCAGGACACACCGTACACTTCTCCAGAGTGGCTGTTGGCAATTTACATCCCGCCCATCAGCGTAGCAAGGCTCCCATTTCTCCATGGCCTCTCCTGCATTTCTGGTATTGACACTTTATTCAGCATGGCCCTTTTGACCGATGGGAAGCGAGACTTCTTTGTAGCGCTGATTTGCCTTTCCAGGTTGCTTGGTTGGCCAAAAAGGGCGTATGCGTTTTTTCCTGAATATATTCAAGAAAAAACGCATACGCCTTTTTTGGCCAAGGGCATCACTGTCGAGGTTTTGCCGCTTTTCCTGTGCTTTAAAGGCGATTCGAATCTACCTCCTGAAATCTGTTTCCTGCAATTCTGCCTTGCTTTCAAATCCTCTTCGTTGCCTTCCCTCAATATTTTTGTGGGCGAGAGTTATCATTTCTAACTCTGCAGGTTTGTGATTTGCAGTGCCCCTGAGCTCCATTTTTCAACTCGCTTTTTTGGGAGCTGGCCGCAAAAGCGTAGGATTGCTTCAGGCCCTATTCTGGTTCCGGGCGGCAGGCTGAGCCTGTGGTTAATTCTTCTTCCTGATGGGAAAATAGAGTGACCTGTGCCTTTCCTAACACCTAGAGCTAGTCGCTCATTGGTTCCCCCTCTTCCCGTTCATCCTCAGGACAAATTGCAACCTGTACGGAACAGGAGGTTAAAGGTGCTGATTCTCCAAGGAGGGAGATTGCTAGTAAAGCGGCTGGAATGGCGAACCCGAGCACAAGGAGATGAGAAATGAGGTGCGTTTTAGAAACCTTTCCCGATCACACGGTGTACCATCTTCTGGGTTTCTCATGCATGTTTTCGATGTAGGAAGATGCCCTTGAACCTGGAGATTTGGGACCCATCAGACGGGTACCACGCAGTATTACTTTAAAGGGTCTGTGTTTGCTCACCCAACCTCACCAAACCTCTCAGCCCCAAGAGTGTCCACCCTTATGTCTCAATCAGCTGTGGGTCTAGATATGGTCAATCCAGGTGGCATCACAGCCCCTGAACGAATTTTGTAAGAATTTCTCTCTCTTTCACTGTCTTTGTTTCACGGGTTTTTAAAAGTAATTGATTTTCCTAATGGGGTTTAGCTGCTTTTCACTGCTGTGTTTATGCCGCTTTACTCCCACTTGACTCACTTACGGAGAGATATCAATACATAGGTTTGAAGATTCTTACTAGTCAGATCTATTCTTGGGCGGTGAATAGGGGGTGTTGAGTCCAGTTCACTGAGCAAGCAGTAGGTCTTGTCTATTACATATTGGGTTTATGGAACGGTATCTGAGCTAATTTGAAACCCTTGTTTTATGCATCACCCCACCTCGCCTTTCCCGTTAGGCAGCCATAGTGTGTATTCTAAATGTGTGACTCTGTTCTGTTTTGTAATTCAGTTCAAGTGTAGCGGTTTTTACATTCCCTCTATAAGTGATATCTTCTGATTAGTGTCTTTTTCTGTGTGACTTATTTCACTTAGAACCGTCGTACCTGAATCCACTCATCATGCTGCTACTAGCCTTATGACGTTGATTTCATGGCTGAGTGATATTCCATTGTACCTAAGGACCACAACTTCTTTATCCATTTTTCTCTTTCCTGGGATATTTAAGGTGGAATGAAGTGGAGGTTCTTGTCAACAGAGCAACCCTAAACTTTGGAGTGCCTGTGCCTTGCTGATTTTTAGTTTTCCCAAATTAGACGCCCATGAGTGGAAGTGCCCTATGCTCTCTAAGCCGAGTTTTTTAGATGTTTCAGGACACACCGTACACTTCTCCAGAGTGGCTGTTGGCAATTTACATCCCGCCCATCAGCGTAGCAAGGCTCCCATTTCTCCATGGCCTCTCCTGCATTTCTGGTATTGACACTTTATTCAGCATGGCCCTTTTGACCGATGGGAAGCGAGACTTCTTTGTAGCGCTGATTTGCCTTTCCAGGTTGCTTGGTTGGCCAAAAAGGGCGTATGCGTTTTTTCCTGAATATATTCAGGAAAAAACGCATACGCCCTTTTTGGCCAAGGGCATCATTGTCGAGGTTTTGCCGCTTTTCCTGTGCTTTAAAGGCGATTCGAATCTACCTCCTGAAATCTGTTTCCTGCAATTCTGCCTTGCTTTCAAATCCTCTTCGTTGCCTTCCCTCAATATTTTTGTGGGCGAGAGTTATCATTTCTAACTCTGCAGGTTTGTGATTTGCAGTGCCCCTGAGCTCCATTTTTCAACTCGCTTTTTTGGGAGCTGGCCGCAAAAGCGTAGGATTGCTTCAGGCCCTATTCTGGTTCCGGGCGGCAGGCTGAGCCTGTGGTTAATTCTTCTTCCTGATGGGAAAATAGAGTGACCTGTGCCTGTCCCAACACCTAGAGCTAGTCGCTCATTGTTTCCCCCTCTTCCCGTTCATCCTCAGGACAAATTGCAACCTGTACGGAACAGGAGGTTAAACGTGCTGATTCTCCAAGGAGGGAGATTGCTATTAAAGTGGCTGGAATGGCGAACCCGAGCACAAGGAGATGAGAAATGAGGTGCGTTTTAGAAACCTTTCCCGATCACACGGTGTACCATCTTCTGGGTTTCTCATGCATGTTTTCGATGTAGGAAGATGCTCTTGAACCTGGAGATTTGGGACCCATGGGATGGGTACCACGCAGTATTACTTTAAAGGGTCTGCGTTTGCTCACCCAACCTCACCAAACCTCTCAGCCCCAAGAGTGTCCACCCTTATGTCTCAATCAGCTGTGGGTCTAGATATGGTCAATCCAGGTGGCATCACAGCCCCTGAACGAATTTTGTAAGAATTTCTCTCTCTTTCACTGTCTTTGTTTCACGGGTTTTTAAAAGTAATTGATTTTCCTAATGGGGTTTAGCTGCTTTTCACTGCTGTGTTTATGCCGCTTTACTCCCACTTGACTCACTTACGGAGAGATATCAATACATAGGTTTGAAGATTCTTACTAGTCAGATCTATTCTTGGGCGGTGAATAGGGGGTGTTGAGTCCAGTTCACTGAGCAAGCAGTAGGTCTTGTCTATTACATATTGGGTTTATGGAACGGTATCTGAGCTAATTTGAAACCCTTGTTTTATGCATCACCCCACCTCGCCTTTCCCGTTAGGCAGCCATAGTGTGTTTTCTAAATGTGTGACTCTGTTCTGTTTTGTAATTCAGTTCAAGTGTAGCGGTTTTTACATTCCCTCTATAAGTGATATCTTCTGATTAGTGTCTTTTTCTGTGTGACTTATTTCACTTAGAACCGTCGTACCTGAATCCACTCATCATGCTGCTACTAGCCTTATGACGTTGATTTCATGGCTGAGTGATATTCCATTGTACCTAAGGACCACAACTTCTTTATCCATTTTTCTCTTTCCTGGGATATTTAAGGTGGAATGAAGTGGAGGTTCTTGTCAACAGAGCAACCCTAAACTTTGGAGTGCCTGTGCCTTGCTGATTTTTAGTTTTCCCAAATTAGACGCCCATGAGTGGAAGTGCCCTATGCTCTCTAAGCCGAGTTTTTTAGATGTTTCAGGACACACCGTACACTTCTCCAGAGTGGCTGTTGGCAATTTACATCCCGCCCATCAGCGTAGCAAGGCTCCCATTTCTCCATGGCCTCTCCTGCATTTCTGGTATTGACACTTTATTCAGCATGGCCCTTTTGACCGATGGGAAGCGAGACTTCTTTGTAGCGCTGATTTGCCTTTCCAGGTTGCTTGGTTGGCCAAAAAGGGCGTATGCGTTTTTTCCTGAATATATTCAGGAAAAAACGCATACGCCCTTTTTGGCCACGGGCATCATTGTCGAGGTTTTGCCGCTTTTCCTGTGCTTTAAAGGCGATTCGAATCTACCTCCTGAAATCTGTTTCCTGCAATTCTGCCTTGCTTTCAAATCCTCTTCGTTGCCTTCCCTCAATATTTTTGTGGGCGAGAGTTATCATTTCTAACTCTGCAGGTTTGTGATTTGCAGTGCCCCTGAGCTCCATTTTTCAACTCGCTTTTTTGGGAGCTGGCCGCAAAAGCGTAGGATTGCTTCAGGCCCTATTCTGGTTCCGGGCGGCAGGCTGAGCCTGTGGTTAATTCTTCTTCCTGATGGGAAAATAGAGTGACCTGTGCCTGTCCCAACACCTAGAGCTAGTCGCTCATTGTTTCCCCCTCTTCCCGTTCATCCTCAGGACAAATTGCAACCTGTACGGAACAGGAGGTTAAACGTGCTGATTCTCCAAGGAGGGAGATTGCTATTAAAGTGGCTGGAATGGCGAACCCGAGCACAAGGAGATGAGAAATGAGGTGCGTTTTAGAAACCTTTCCCGATCACACGGTGTACCATCTTCTGGGTTTCTCATGCATGTTTTCGATGTAGGAAGATGCTCTTGAACCTGGAGATTTGGGACCCATGGGATGGGTACCACGCAGTATTACTTTAAAGGGTCTGCGTTTGCTCACCCAACCTCACCAAACCTCTCAGCCCCAAGAGTGTCCACCCTTATGTCTCAATCAGCTGTGGGTCTAGATATGGTCAATCCAGGTGGCATCACAGCCCCTGAACGAATTTTGTAAGAATTTCTCTCTCTTTCACTGTCTTTGTTTCACGGGTTTTTAAAAGTAATTGATTTTCCTAATGGGGTTTAGCTGCTTTTCACTGCTGTGTTTATGCCGCTTTACTCCCACTTGACTCACTTACGGAGAGATATCAATACATAGGTTTGAAGATTCTTACTAGTCAGATCTATTCTTGGGCGGTGAATAGGGGGTGTTGAGTCCAGTTCACTGAGCAAGCAGTAGGTCTTGTCTATTACATATTGGGTTTATGGAACGGTATCTGAGGTAATTTGAAACCCTTGTTTTATGCATCACCCCACCTCGCCTTTCCCGTTAGGCAGCCATAGTGTGTTTTCTAAATGTGTGACTCTGTTCTGTTTTGTAATTCAGTTCAAGTGTAGCGGTTTTTACATTCCCTCTATAAGTGATATCTTCTGATTAGTGTCTTTTTCTGTGTGACTTATTTCACTTAGAACCGTCGTACCTGAATCCACTCATCATGCTGCTACTAGCCTTATGACGTTGATTTCATGGCTGAGTGATATTCCATTGTACCTAAGGACCACAACTTCTTTATCCATTTTTCTCTTTCCTGGGATATTTAAGGTGGAATGAAGTGGAGGTTCTTGTCAACAGAGCAACCCTAAACTTTGGAGTGCCTGTGCCTTGCTGATTTTTAGTTTTCCCAAATTAGACGCCCATGAGTGGAAGTGCCCTATGCTCTCTAAGCCGAGTTTTTTAGATGTTTCAGGACACACCGTACACTTCTCCAGAGTGGCTGTTGGCAATTTACATCCCGCCCATCAGCGTAGCAAGGCTCCCATTTCTCCATGGCCTCTCCTGCATTTCTGGTATTGACACTTTATTCAGCATGGCCCTTTTGACCGATGGGAAGCGAGACTTCTTTGTAGCGCTGATTTGCCTTTCCAGGTTGCTTGGTTGGCCAAAAAGGGCGTATGCGTTTTTTCCTGAATATATTCAAGAAAAAACGCATACGCCTTTTTTGGCCAAGGGCATCACTGTCGAGGTTTTGCCGCTTTTCCTGTGCTTTAAAGGCGATTCGAATCTACCTCCTGAAATCTGTTTCCTGCAATTCTGCCTTGCTTTCAAATCCTCTTCGTTGCCTTCCCTCAATATTTTTGTGGGCGAGAGTTATCATTTCTAACTCTGCAGGTTTGTGATTTGCAGTGCCCCTGAGCTCCATTTTTCAACTCGCTTTTTTGGGAGCTGGCCGCAAAAGCGTAGGATTGCTTCAGGCCCTATTCTGGTTCCGGGCGGCAGGCTGAGCCTGTGGTTAATTCTTCTTCCTGATGGGAAAATAGAGTGACCTGTGCCTTTCCTAACACCTAGAGCTAGTCGCTCATTGGTTCCCCCTCTTCCCGTTCATCCTCAGGACAAATTGCAACCTGTACGGAACAGGAGGTTAAAGGTGCTGATTCTCCAAGGAGGGAGATTGCTAGTAAAGCGGCTGGAATGGCGAACCCGAGCACAAGGAGATGAGAAATGAGGTGCGTTTTAGAAACCTTTCCCGATCACACGGTGTACCATCTTCTGGGTTTCTCATGCATGTTTTCGATGTAGGAAGATGCCCTTGAACCTGGAGATTTGGGACCCATCAGACGGGTACCACGCAGTATTACTTTAAAGGGTCTGTGTTTGCTCACCCAACCTCACCAAACCTCTCAGCCCCAAGAGTGTCCACCCTTATGTCTCAATCAGCTGTGGGTCTAGATATGGTCAATCCAGGTGGCATCACAGCCCCTGAACGAATTTTGTAAGAATTTCTCTCTCTTTCACTGTCTTTGTTTCACGGGTTTTTAAAAGTAATTGATTTTCCTAATGGGGTTTAGCTGCTTTTCACTGCTGTGTTTATGCCGCTTTACTCCCACTTGACTCACTTACGGAGAGATATCAATACATAGGTTTGAAGATTCTTACTAGTCAGATCTATTCTTGGGCGGTGAATAGGGGGTGTTGAGTCCAGTTCACTGAGCAAGCAGTAGGTCTTGTCTATTACATATTGGGTTTATGGAACGGTATCTGAGCTAATTTGAAACCCTTGTTTTATGCATCACCCCACCTCGCCTTTCCCGTTAGGCAGCCATAGTGTGTATTCTAAATGTGTGACTCTGTTCTGTTTTGTAATTCAGTTCAAGTGTAGCGGTTTTTACATTCCCTCTATAAGTGATATCTTCTGATTAGTGTCTTTTTCTGTGTGACTTATTTCACTTAGAACCGTCGTACCTGAATCCACTCATCATGCTGCTACTAGCCTTATGACGTTGATTTCATGGCTGAGTGATATTCCATTGTACCTAAGGACCACAACTTCTTTATCCATTTTTCTCTTTCCTGGGATATTTAAGGTGGAATGAAGTGGAGGTTCTTGTCAACAGAGCAACCCTAAACTTTGGAGTGCCTGTGCCTTGCTGATTTTTAGTTTTCCCAAATTAGACGCCCATGAGTGGAAGTGCCCTATGCTCTCTAAGCCGAGTTTTTTAGATGTTTCAGGACACACCGTACACTTCTCCAGAGTGGCTGTTGGCAATTTACATCCCGCCCATCAGCGTAGCAAGGCTCCCATTTCTCCATGGCCTCTCCTGCATTTCTGGTATTGACACTTTATTCAGCATGGCCCTTTTGACCGATGGGAAGCGAGACTTCTTTGTAGCGCTGATTTGCCTTTCCAGGTTGCTTGGTTGGCCAAAAAGGGCGTATGCGTTTTTTCCTGAATATATTCAGGAAAAAACGCATACGCCCTTTTTGGCCAAGGGCATCATTGTCGAGGTTTTGCCGCTTTTCCTGTGCTTTAAAGGCGATTCGAATCTACCTCCTGAAATCTGTTTCCTGCAATTCTGCCTTGCTTTCAAATCCTCTTCGTTGCCTTCCCTCAATATTTTTGTGGGCGAGAGTTATCATTTCTAACTCTGCAGGTTTGTGATTTGCAGTGCCCCTGAGCTCCATTTTTCAACTCGCTTTTTTGGGAGCTGGCCGCAAAAGCGTAGGATTGCTTCAGGCCCTATTCTGGTTCCGGGCGGCAGGCTGAGCCTGTGGTTAATTCTTCTTCCTGATGGGAAAATAGAGTGACCTGTGCCTGTCCCAACACCTAGAGCTAGTCGCTCATTGTTTCCCCCTCTTCCCGTTCATCCTCAGGACAAATTGCAACCTGTACGGAACAGGAGGTTAAACGTGCTGATTCTCCAAGGAGGGAGATTGCTATTAAAGTGGCTGGAATGGCGAACCCGAGCACAAGGAGATGAGAAATGAGGTGCGTTTTAGAAACCTTTCCCGATCACACGGTGTACCATCTTCTGGGTTTCTCATGCATGTTTTCGATGTAGGAAGATGCTCTTGAACCTGGAGATTTGGGACCCATGGGATGGGTACCACGCAGTATTACTTTAAAGGGTCTGCGTTTGCTCACCCAACCTCACCAAACCTCTCAGCCCCAAGAGTGTCCACCCTTATGTCTCAATCAGCTGTGGGTCTAGATATGGTCAATCCAGGTGGCATCACAGCCCCTGAACGAATTTTGTAAGAATTTCTCTCTCTTTCACTGTCTTTGTTTCACGGGTTTTTAAAAGTAATTGATTTTCCTAATGGGGTTTAGCTGCTTTTCACTGCTGTGTTTATGCCGCTTTACTCCCACTTGACTCACTTACGGAGAGATATCAATACATAGGTTTGAAGATTCTTACTAGTCAGATCTATTCTTGGGCGGTGAATAGGGGGTGTTGAGTCCAGTTCACTGAGCAAGCAGTAGGTCTTGTCTATTACATATTGGGTTTATGGAACGGTATCTGAGCTAATTTGAAACCCTTGTTTTATGCATCACCCCACCTCGCCTTTCCCGTTAGGCAGCCATAGTGTGTTTTCTAAATGTGTGACTCTGTTCTGTTTTGTAATTCAGTTCAAGTGTAGCGGTTTTTACATTCCCTCTATAAGTGATATCTTCTGATTAGTGTCTTTTTCTGTGTGACTTATTTCACTTAGAACCGTCGTACCTGAATCCACTCATCATGCTGCTACTAGCCTTATGACGTTGATTTCATGGCTGAGTGATATTCCATTGTACCTAAGGACCACAACTTCTTTATCCATTTTTCTCTTTCCTGGGATATTTAAGGTGGAATGAAGTGGAGGTTCTTGTCAACAGAGCAACCCTAAACTTTGGAGTGCCTGTGCCTTGCTGATTTTTAGTTTTCCCAAATTAGACGCCCATGAGTGGAAGTGCCCTATGCTCTCTAAGCCGAGTTTTTTAGATGTTTCAGGACACACCGTACACTTCTCCAGAGTGGCTGTTGGCAATTTACATCCCGCCCATCAGCGTAGCAAGGCTCCCATTTCTCCATGGCCTCTCCTGCATTTCTGGTATTGACACTTTATTCAGCATGGCCCTTTTGACCGATGGGAAGCGAGACTTCTTTGTAGCGCTGATTTGCCTTTCCAGGTTGCTTGGTTGGCCAAAAAGGGCGTATGCGTTTTTTCCTGAATATATTCAGGAAAAAACGCATACGCCCTTTTTGGCCACGGGCATCATTGTCGAGGTTTTGCCGCTTTTCCTGTGCTTTAAAGGCGATTCGAATCTACCTCCTGAAATCTGTTTCCTGCAATTCTGCCTTGCTTTCAAATCCTCTTCGTTGCCTTCCCTCAATATTTTTGTGGGCGAGAGTTATCATTTCTAACTCTGCAGGTTTGTGATTTGCAGTGCCCCTGAGCTGCATTTTTCAACTCACTTTTTTGGGAGCTGGCCGCAAAAGCGTAGGATTGCTTCAGGCCCTATTCTGGTTCCGGGCGGCAGGCTGAGCCTGTGGTTAATTCTTCTTCCTGATGGGAAAATAGAGTGACCTGTGCCTGTCCCAACACCTAGAGCTAGTCGCTCATTGGTTCCCCCTCTTCCCGTTCATCCTCAGGACAAATTGCAACCTGTACGGAACAGGAGGTTAAACGTGCTGATTCTCCAAGGAGGGAGATTGCTATTAAAGTGGCTGGAATGGCGAACCCGAGCACAAGGAGATGAGAAATGAGGTGCGTTTTAGAAACCTTTCCCGATCACACGGTGTACCATCTTCTGGGTTTCTCATGCATGTTTTCGATGTAGGAAGATGCTCTTGAACCTGGCGATTTGGGACCCATGGGATGGGTACCACACAGTATTACTTTAAAGGGTCTGCGTTTGCTCACCCAACCTCACCAAACCTCTCAGCCCCAAGAGTGTCCACCCTTATGTCTCAATCAGCTGTGGGTCTAGATATGGTCAATCCAGGTGGCATCACAGCCCCTGAACGAATTTTGTAAGAATTTCTCTCTCTTTCACTGTCTTTGTTTCACGGGTTTTTAAAAGTAATTGATTTTCCTAATGGGGTTTCGCTGCTTTTCACTGCTGTGTTTATGCCGCTTTACTCCCACTTGACTCACTTACGGAGAGATATCAATACATAGGTTTGAAGATTCTTACTAGTCAGATCTATTCTTGGGCGGTGAATAGGGGGTGTTGAGTCCAGTTCACTGAGCAAGGAGTAGGTCTTGTCTATTACATATTGGGTTTATGGAACGGTATCTGAGCTAATTTGAAACCCTTGTTTTAGGCATCACCCCACCTCACCTTTCCCGTTAGGCAGCCATAGTGTGTTTTCTAAATGTGTGACTCTGTTCTTTTTTGTAATTCAGTTCAAGTGTAGCGGTTTTTACATTCCCTCTATAAGTGATATCTTCTGATTAGTGTCTTTTTCTGTGTGACTTATTTCACTTAGAACCGTCGTACCTGAATCCACTCATCATGCTGCTACTAGCCTTATGACGTTGATTTCATGGCTGAGTGATATTCCATTGTACCTAAGGACCACAACTTCTTTATCCATTTTTCTCTTTCCTGGGATATTTAAGGTGGAATGAAGTGGAGGTTCTTGTCAACAGAGCAACCCTAAACTTTGGAGTGCCTGTGCCTTGCTGATTTTTAGTTTTCCCAAATTAGACGCCCATGAGTGGAAGTGCCCTATGCTCTCTAAGCCGAGTTTTTTAGATGTTTCAGGACACACCGTACACTTCTCCAGAGTGGCTGTTGGCAATTTACATCCCGCCCATCAGCGTAGCAAGGCTCCCATTTCTCCATGGCCTCTCCTGCATTTCTGGTATTGACACTTTATTCAGCATGGCCCTTTTGACCGATGGGAAGCGAGACTTCTTTGTAGCGCCGATTTGCCTTTCCAGGTTGCTTGGTTGGCCAAAAAGGGCGTATGCGTTTTTTCCTGAATATATTCAGGAAAAAACGCATACGCCCTTTTTGGCCAAGGGCATCATTGTCGAGGTTTTTCCGCTTTTCCTGTGCTTTAAAGGCGATTCGAATCTACCTCCTGAAATCTGCTTCCTGCAATTCTGCCTTGCTTTCAAATCCTCTTCGTTGCCTTCCCTCAATATTTTTGTGGGCGAGAGTTATCATTACTAACTCTGCAGGTTTGTGATTTGCAGTGCCCCTGAGCTCCATTTTTCAACTCGCTTTTTTGGGAGCTGGCCGCAAAACCGTAGGATTGCTTCAGGCCCTATTCTGGTTCCGGGCGGCAGGCTGAGCCTGTGGTTAATTCTTCTTCCTGATGGGAAAATAGAGTGACCTGTGCCTTTCCCAACACCTAGAGCTAGTCGCTCATTGGTTCCCCCTCTTCCCGTTCATCCTCAGGACAAATTGCAACCTGTACGGAACAGGAGGTTAAACGTGCTGATTCTCCAAGGAGGGAGATTGCTAGTAAAGCGGCTGGAATGGCGAACCCGAGCACAAGGAGATGAGAAATGAGGTGCGTTTTAGAAACCTTTCCCGATCACACGGTGTACCATCTTCTGGGTTTCTCATGCATGTTTTCGATGTAGGAAGATGCCCTTGAACCTGGAGATTTGGGACCCATCAGACGGGTACCACGCAGTATTACTTTAAAGGGTCTGCGTTTGCTCACCCAACCTCACCAAACCTCTCAGCCCCAAGAGTGTCCACCCTTATGTCTCAATCAGCTGTGGGTCTAGATATGGTCAATCCAGGTGGCATCACAGCCCCTGAACGAATTTTGTAAGAATTTCTCTCTCTTTCACTGTCTTTGTTTCACGGGTTTTTAAAAGTAATTGATTTTCCTAATGGGGTTTAGCTGCTTTTCACTGCTGTGTTTATGCCGCTTTACTCCCACTTGACTCACTTACGGAGAGATATCAATACATAGGTTTGAAGATTCTTACTAGTCAGATCTATTCTTGGGCGGTGAATAGGGGGTGTTGAGTCCAGTTCACTGAGCAAGCAGTAGGTCTTGTCTATTACATATTGGGTTTATGGAACGGTATCTGAGCTAATTTGAAACCCTTGTTTTATGCATCACCCCACCTCGCCTTTCCCGTTAGGCAGCCATAGTGTGTTTTCTAAATGTGTGACTCTGTTCTGTTTTGTAATTCAGTTCAAGTGTAGCGGTTTTTACATTCCCTCTATAAGTGATATCTTCTGATTAGTGTCTTTTTCTGTGTGACTTATTTCACTTAGAACCGTCGTACCTGAATCCACTCATCATGCTGCTACTAGCCTTATGACGTTGATTTCATGGCTGAGTGATATTCCATTGTACCTAAGGACCACAACTTCTTTATCCATTTTTCTCTTTCCTGGGATATTTAAGGTGGAATGAAGTGGAGGTTCTTGTCAACAGAGCAACCCTAAACTTTGGAGTGCCTGTGCCTTGCTGATTTTTAGTTTTCCCAAATTAGACGCCCATGAGTGGAAGTGCCCTATGCTCTCTAAGCCGAGTTTTTTAGATGTTTCAGGACACACCGTACACTTCTCCAGAGTGGCTGTTGGCAATTTACATCCCGCCCATCAGCGTAGCAAGGCTCCCATTTCTCCATGGCCTCTCCTGCATTTCTGGTATTGACACTTTATTCAGCATGGCCCTTTTGACCGATGGGAAGCGAGACTTCTTTGTAGCGCTGATTTGCCTTTCCAGGTTGCTTGGTTGGCCAAAAAGGGCGTATGCGTTTTTTCCTGAATATATTCAAGAAAAAACGCATACGCCTTTTTTGGCCAAGGGCATCACTGTCGAGGTTTTGCCGCTTTTCCTGTGCTTTAAAAGCGATTTGAATCTACCTCCTGAAATCTGTTTCCTGCAATTCTGCCTTGCTTTCAAATCCTCTTCGTTGCCTTCCCTCAATATTTTTGTGGGCGAGAGTTATCATTTCTAACTCTGCAGGTTTGTGATTTGCAGTGCCCCTGAGCTCCATTTTTCAACTCGCTTTTTTGGGAGCTGGCCGCAAAAGCGTAGGATTGCTTCAGGCCCTATTCTGGTTCCGGGCGGCAGGCTGAGCCTGTGGTTAATTCTTCTTCCTGATGGGAAAATAGAGTGACCTGTGCCTTTCCTAACACCTAGAGCTAGTCGCTCATTGGTTCCCCCTCTTCCCGTTCATCCTCAGGACAAATTGCAACCTGTACGGAACAGGAGGTTAAAGGTGCTGATTCTCCAAGGAGGGAGATTGCTAGTAAAGCGGCTGGAATGGCGAACCCGAGCACAAGGAGATGAGAAATGAGGTGCGTTTTAGAAACCTTTCCCGATCACACGGTGTACCATCTTCTGGGTTTCTCATGCATGTTTTCGATGTAGGAAGATGCCCTTGAACCTGGAGATTTGGGACCCATCAGACGGGTACCACGCAGTATTACTTTAAAGGGTCTGTGTTTGCTCACCCAACCTCACCAAACCTCTCAGCCCCAAGAGTGTCCACCCTTATGTCTCAATCAGCTGTGGGTCTAGATATGGTCAATCCAGGTGGCATCACAGCCCCTGAACGAATTTTGTAAGAATTTCTCTCTCTTGCACTGTCTTTGTTTCACGGGTTTTTAAAAGTAATTGATTTTCCTAATGGGGTTTAGCTGCTTTTCACTGCTGTGTTTATGCCGCTTTACTCCCACTTGACTCACTTACGGAGAGATATCAATACATAGGTTTGAAGATTCTTACTAGTCAGATCTATTCTTGGGCGGTGAATAGGGGGTGTTGAGTCCAGTTCACTGAGCAAGCAGTAGGTCTTGTCTATTACATATTGGGTTTATGGAACGGTATCTGAGCTAATTTGAAACCCTTGTTTTAGGCATCACCCCACCTCGCCTTTCCCGTTAGGCAGCCATAGTGTGTTTTCTAAATGTGTGACTCTGTTCTGTTTTGTAATTCAGTTCAAGTGTAGCGGTTTTTACATTCCCTCTATAAGTGATATCTTCTGATTAGTGTCTTTTTCTGTGTGACTTATTTCACTTAGAACCGTCGTACCTGAATCCACTCATCATGCTGCTACTAGCCTTATGACGTTGATTTCATGGCTGAGTGATATTCCATTGTACCTAAGGACCACAACTTCTTTATCCATTTTTCTCTTTCCTGGGATATTTAAGGTGGAATGAAGTGGAGGTTCTTGTCAACAGAGCAACCCTAAACTTTGGAGTGCCTGTGCCTTGCTGATTTTTAGTTTTCCCAAATTAGACGCCCATGAGTGGAAGTGCCCTATGCTCTCTAAGCCGAGTTTTTTAGATGTTTCAGGACACACCGTACACTTCTCCAGAGTGGCTGTTGGCAATTTACATCCCGCCCATCAGCGTAGCAAGGCTCCCATTTCTCCATGGCCTCTCCTGCATTTCTGGTATTGACACTTTATTCAGCATGGCCCTTTTGACCGATGGGAAGCGAGACTTCTTTGTAGCGCTGATTTGCCTTTCCAGGTTGCTTGGTTGGCCAAAAAGGGCGTATGCGTTTTTTCCTGAATATATTCAGGAAAAAACGCATACGCCCTTTTTGGCCAAGGGCATCATTGTCGAGGTTTTGCCGCTTTTCCTGTGCTTTAAAGGCGATTCGAATCTACCTCCTGAAATCTGTTTCCTGCAATTCTGCCTTGCTTTCAAATCCTCTTCGTTGCCTTCCCTCAATATTTTTGTGGGCGAGAGTTATCATTTCTAACTCTGCAGGTTTGTGATTTGCAGTGACCCTGAGCTCCATTTTTCAACTCGCTTTTTTGGGAGCTGGCCGCAAAAGCGTAGGATTGCTTCAGGCCCTATTCTGGTTCCGGGCGGCAGGCTGAGCCTGTGGTTAATTCTTCTTCCTGATGGGAAAATAGAGTGACCTGTGCCTGTCCCAACACCTAGAGCTAGTCGCTCATTGGTTCCCCCTCTTCCCGTTCATCCTCAGGACAAATTGCAACCTGTACGGAACAGGAGGTTAAACGTGCTGATTCTCCAAGGAGGGAGATTGCTATTAAAGTGGCTGGAATGGCGAACCCGAGCACAAGGAGATGAGAAATGAGGTGCGTTTTAGAAACCTTTCCCGATCACACGGTGTACCATCTTCTGGGGTTCTCATGCATGTTTTCGATGTAGGAAGATGCTCTTGAACCTGGAGATTTGGGACCCATGGGATGGGTACCACGCAGTATTACTTTAAAGGGTCTGCGTTTGCTCACCCAACCTCACCAAACCTCTCAGCCCCAAGAGTGTCCACCCTTATGTCTCAATCAGCTGTGGGTCTAGATATGGTCAATCCAGGTGGCATCACAGCCCCTGAACGAATTTTGTAAGAATTTCTCTCTCTTTCACTGTCTTTGTTTCACGGGTTTTTAAAAGTAATTGATTTTCCTAATGGGGTTTAGCTGCTTTTCACTGCTGTGTTTATGCCGCTTTACTCCCACTTGACTCACTTACGGAGAGATATCAATACATAGGTTTGAAGATTCTTACTAGTCAGATCTATTCTTGGGCGGTGAATAGGGGGTGTTGAGTCCAGTTCACTGAGCAAGGAGTAGGTCTTGTCTATTACATATTGGGTTTATGGAACGGTATCTGAGCTAATTTGAAACCCTTGTTTTAGGCATCACCCCACCTCACCTTTCCCGTTAGGCAGCCATAGTGTGTTTTCTAAATGTGTGACTCTGTTCTTTTTTGTAATTCAATTCAAGTGTAGCGGTTTTTACATTCCCTCTATAAGTGATATCTTCTGATTAGTGTCTTTTTCTGTGTGACTTATTTCACTTAGAACCGTCGTACCTGAATCCACTCATCATGCTGCTACTAGCCTTATGAGGTTGATTTCATGGCTGAGTGATATTCCATTGTACCTAAGGACCACAACTTCTTTATCCATTTTTCTCTTTCCTGGGATATTTAAGGTGGAATGAAGTGGAGGTTCTTGTGAACAGAGCAACCCTAAACTTTGGAGTGCCTGTGCCTTGCTGATTTTTAGTTTTCCCAAATTAGACGCCCATGAGTGGAAGTGCCCTATGCTCTCTAAGCCTAGTTTTTTAGATGTTTCAGGACACACCGTACACTTCTCCAGAGTGGCTGTTGGCAATTTACATCCCGCCCATCAGCGTAGCAAGGCTCCCATTTCTCCATGGCCTCTCCTGCATTTCTGGTATTGACACTTTATTCACCATGGCCCTTTTGACCGATGGGAAGCGAGACTTCTTTGTAGCGCTGATTTGCCTTTCCAGGTTGCTTGGTTGGCCAAAAAGGGCGTATGCGTTTTTTCCTGAATATATTCAGGAAAAAACGCATACGCCCTTTTTGGCCAAGGGCATCATTGTCGAGGTTTTGCCGCTTTTCCTGTGCTTTAAAGGCGATTCGAATCTACCTCCTGAAATCTGTTTCCTGCAATTCTGCCTTGCTTTCAAATCCTCTTCGTTGCCTTCCCTCAATATTTTTGTGGGCGAGAGTTATCATTTCTAACTCTGCAGGTTTGTGATTTGCAGTGCCCCTGAGCTCCATTTTTCAACTCGCTTTTTTGGGAGCTGGCCGCAAAAGCGTAGGATTGCTTCAGGCCCTATTCTGGTTCCGGGCGGCAGGCTGAGCCTGTGGTTAATTCTTCTTCCTGATGGGAAAATAGAGTGACCTGTGCCTTTCCCAACAACTAGAGCTAGTCGCTCATTGGTTCCCCCTTTTCTCGTTCATCCTCAGGACAAATTGCAACCTCTACGGAACAGGAGGTTAAACGTGCTGATTCTCCAAGGAGGGAGATTGCTAGTAAAGCGGCTGGAATGGCGAACCCGAGCACAAGGAGATGAGAAATGAGGTGCGTTTTAGAAACCTTTCCCGATCACACGGTGTACCATCTTCTGGGGTTCTCATGCATGTTTTCGATGTAGGAAGATGCTCTTGAACCTGGAGATTTGGGACCCATGGGATGGGTACCACGCAGTATTACTTTAAAGGGTCTGCGTTTGCTCACCCAACCTCACCAAACCTCTCAGCCCCAAGAGTGTCCACCCTTATGTCTCAATCAGCTGTGGGTCTAGATATGGTCAATCCAGGTGGCATCACAGCCCCTGAACGAATTTTGTAAGAATTTCTCTCTCTTTCACTGTCTTTGTTTCACGGGTTTTTAAAAGTAATTGATTTTCCTAATGGGGTTTAGCTGCTTTTCACTGCTGTGTTTATGCCGCTTTACTCCCACTTGACTCACTTACGGAGAGATATCAATACATAGGTTTGAAGATTCTTACTAGTCAGATCTATTCTTGGGCGGTGAATAGGGGGTGTTGAGTCCAGTTCACTGAGCAAGGAGTAGGTCTTGTCTATTACATATTGGGTTTATGGAACGGTATCTGAGCTAATTTGAAACCCTTGTTTTAGGCATCACCCCACCTCACCTTTCCCGTTAGGCAGCCATAGTGTGTTTTCTAAATGTGTGACTCTGTTCTGTTTTGTAATTCAGTTCAAGTGTAGCGGTTTTTACATTCCCTCTATAAGTGATATCTTCTGATTAGTGTCTTTTTCTGTGTGACTTATTTCACTTAGAACCGTCGTACCTGAATCCACTCATCATGCTGCTACTAGCCTTATGAGGTTGATTTCATGGCTGAGTGATATTCCATTGTACCTAAGGACCACAACTTCTTTATCCATTTTTCTCTTTCCTGGGATATTTAAGGTGGAATGAAGTGGAGGTTCTTGTGAACAGAGCAACCCTAAACTTTGGAGTGCCTGTGCCTTGCTGATTTTTAGTTTTCCCAAATTAGACGCCCATGAGTGGAAGTGCCCTATGCTCTCTAAGCCTAGTTTTTTAGATGTTTCAGGACACACCGTACACTTCTCCAGAGTGGCTGTTGGCAATTTACATCCCGCCCATCAGCGTAGCAAGGCTCCCATTTCTCCATGGCCTCTCCTGCATTTCTGGTATTGACACTTTATTCACCATGGCCCTTTTGACCGATGGGAAGCGAGACTTCTTTGTAGCGCTGATTTGCCTTTCCAGGTTGCTTGGTTGGCCAAAAAGGGCGTATGCGTTTTTTCCTGAATATATTCAGGAAAAAACGCATACGCCCTTTTTGGCCAAGGGCATCATTGTCGAGGTTTTGCCGCTTTTCCTGTGCTTTAAAGGCGATTCGAATCTACCTCCTGAAATCTGTTTCCTGCAATTCTGCCTTGCTTTCAAATCCTCTTCGTTGCCTTCCCTCAATATTTTTGTGGGCGAGAGTTATCATTTCTAACTCTGCAGGTTTGTGATTTGCAGTGCCCCTGAGCTCCATTTTTCAACTCGCTTTTTTGGGAGCTGGCCGCAAAAGCGTAGGATTGCTTCAGGCCCTATTCTGGTTCCGGGCGGCAGGCTGAGCCTGTGGTTAATTCTTCTTCCTGATGGGAAAATAGAGTGACCTGTGCCTTTCCCAACAACTAGAGCTAGTCGCTCATTGGTTCCCCCTTTTCTCGTTCATCCTCAGGACAAATTGCAACCTCTACGGAACAGGAGGTTAAACGTGCTGATTCTCCAAGGAGAGAGATTGCTAGTAAAGCGGCTGGAATGGCGAACCCGAGCACAAGGAGATGAGAAATGAGGTGCGTTTTAGAAACCTTTCCCGATCACACGGTGTACCATCTTCTGGGGTTCTCATGCATGTTTTCGATTTAGGAAGATGCTCTTGAACCTGGAGATTTGGGACCCATGGGATGGGTACCACGCAGTATTACTTTAAAGGGTCTGCGTTTGCTCACCCAACCTCACCAAACCTCTCAGCCCCAAGAGTGTCCACCCTTATGTCTCAATCAGCTGTGGGTCTAGATATGGTCAATCCAGGTGGCATCACAGCCCCTGAACGAATTTTGTAAGAATTTCTCTCTCTTTCACTGTCTTTGTTTCACGGGTTTTTAAAAGTAATTGATTTTCCTAATGGGGTTTAGCTGCTTTTCACTGCTGTGTTTATGCCGCTTTACTCCCACTTGACTCACTTACGGAGAGATATCAATACATAGGTTTGAAGATTCTTACTAGTCAGATCTATTCTTGGGCGGTGAATAGGGGGTGTTGAGTCCAGTTCACTGAGCAAGGAGTAGGTCTTGTCTATTACATATTGGGTTTATGGAACGGTATCTGAGCTAATTTGAAACCCTTGTTTTAGGCATCACCCCACCTCACCTTTCCCGTTAGGCAGCCATAGTGTGTTTTCTAAATGTGTGACTCTGTTCTTTTTTGTAATTCAGTTCAAGTGTAGCGGTTTTTACATTCCCTCTATAAGTGATATCTTCTGATTAGTGTCTTTTTCTGTGTGACTTATTTCACTTAGAACCGTCGTACCTGAATCCACTCATCATGCTGCTACTAGCCTTATGACGTTGATTTCATGGCTGAGTGATATTCCATTGTACCTAAGGACCACAACTTCTTTATCCATTTTTCTCTTTCCTGGGATATTTAAGGTGGAATGAAGTGGAGGTTCTTGTCAACAGAGCAACCCTAAACTTTGGAGTGCCTGTGCCTTGCTGATTTTTAGTTTTCCCAAATGAGACGCCCATGAGTGGAAGTGCCCTATGCTCTCTAAGCCTAGTTTTTTAGATGTTTCAGGACACACCGTACACTTCTCCAGAGTGGCTGTTGGCAATTTACATCCCGCCCATCAGCGTAGCAAGGCTCCCATTTCTCCATGGCCTCTCCTGCATTTCTGGTATTGACACTTTATTCAGCATGGCCCTTTTGACCGATGGGAAGCGAGACTTCTTTGTAGCGCCGATTTGCCTTTCCAGGTTGCTTGGTTGGCCAAAAAGGGCGTATGCGTTTTTTCCTGAATATATTCAGGAAAAAACGCATACGCCCTTTTTGGCCAAGGGCATCATTGTCGAGGTTTTGCCGCTTTTCCTGTGCTTTAAAGGCGATTCGAATCTACCTCCTGAAATCTGCTTCCTGCAATTCTGCCTTGCTTTCAAATCCTCTTCGTTGCCTTCCCTCAATATTTTTGTGGGCGAGAGTTATCATTTCTAACTCTGCAGGTTTGTGATTTGCAGTGCCCCTGAGCTCCATTTTTCAACTCGCTTTTTTGGGAGCTGGCCGCAAAACCGTAGGATTGCTTCAGGCCCTATTCTGGTTCCGGGCGGCAGGCTGAGCCTGTGGTTAATTCTTCTTCCTGATGGGAAAATAGAGTGACCTGTGCCTTTCCCAACACCTAGAGCTAGTCGCTCATTGGTTCCCCCTCTTCCCGTTCATCCTCAGGACAAATTGCAACCTGTACGGAACAGGAGGTTAAACGTGCTGATTCTCCAAGGAGGGAGATTGCTAGTAAAGCGGCTGGAATGGCGAACCCGAGCACAAGGAGATGAGAAATGAGGTGCGTTTTAGAAACCTTTCCCGATCACACGGTGTACCATCTTCTGGGGTTCTCATGCATGTTTTCGATGTAGGAAGATGCCCTTGAACCTGGAGATTTGAGACCCATCAGACGGGTACCACGCAGTATTACTTTAAAGGGTCTGCGTTTGCTCACCCAACCTCACCAAACCTCTCAGCCCCAAGAGTGTCCACCCTTATGTCTCAATCAGCTGTGGGTCTAGATATGGTCAATCCAGGTGGCATCACAGCCCCTGAACGAATTTTGTAAGAATTTCTCTCTCTTTCACTGTCTTTGTTTCACGGGTTTTTAAAAGTAATTGATTTTCCTAATGGGGTTTAGCTGCTTTTCACTGCTGTGTTTATGCCGCTTTACTCCCACTTGACTCACTTACGGAGAGATATCAATACATAGGTTTGAAGATTCTTACTAGTCAGATCTATTCTTGGGCGGTGAATAGGGGGTGTTGAGTCCAGTTCACTGAGCAAGCAGTAGGTCTTGTCTATTACATATTGGGTTTATGGAACGGTATCTGAGCTAATTTGAAACCCTTGTTTTATGCATCACCCCACCTCGCCTTTCCCGTTAGGCAGCCATAGTGTGTTTTCTAAATGTGTGACTCTGTTCTGTTTTGTAATTCAGTTCAAGTGTAGCGGTTTTTACATTCCCTCTATAAGTGATATCTTCTGATTAGTGTCTTTTTCTGTGTGACTTATTTCACTTAGAACCGTCGTACCTGAATCCACTCATCATGCTGCTACTAGCCTTATGACGTTGATTTCATGGCTGAGTGATATTCCATTGTACCTAAGGACCACAACTTCTTTATCCATTTTTCTCTTTCCTGGGATATTTAAGGTGGAATGAAGTGGAGGTTCTTGTCAACAGAGCAACCCTAAACTTTGGAGTGCCTGTGCCTTGCTGATTTTTAGTTTTCCCAAATTAGACGCCCATGAGTGGAAGTGCCCTATGCTCTCTAAGCCGAGTTTTTTAGATGTTTCAGGACACACCGTACACTTCTCCAGAGTGGCTGTTGGCAATTTACATCCCGCCCATCAGCGTAGCAAGGCTCCCATTTCTCCATGGCCTCTCCTGCATTTCTGGTATTGACACTTTATTCAGCATGGCCCTTTTGACCGATGGGAAGCGAGACTTCTTTGTAGCGCTGATTTGCCTTTCCAGGTTGCTTGGTTGGCCAAAAAGGGCGTATGCGTTTTTTCCTGAATATATTCAAGAAAAAACGCATACGCCTTTTTTGGCCAAGGGCATCACTGTCGAGGTTTTGCCGCTTTTCCTGTGCTTTAAAGGCGATTCGAATCTACCTCCTGAAATCTGTTTCCTGCAATTCTGCCTTGCTTTCAAATCCTCTTCGTTGCCTTCCCTCAATATTTTTGTGGGCGAGAGTTATCATTTCTAACTCTGCAGGTTTGTGATTTGCAGTGCCCCTGAGCTCCATTTTTCAACTCGCTTTTTTGGGAGCTGGCCGCAAAAGCGTAGGATTGCTTCAGGACCTATTCTGGTTCCGGGCGGCAGGCTGAGCCTGTGGTTAATTCTTCTTCCTGATGGGAAAATAGAGTGACCTGTGCCTTTCCTAACACCTAGAGCTAGTCGCTCATTGGTTCCCCCTCTTCCCGTTCATCCTCAGGACAAATTGCAACCTGTACGGAACAGGAGGTTAAAGGTGCTGATTCTCCAAGGAGGGAGATTGCTAGTAAAGCGGCTGGAATGGCGAACCCGAGCACAAGGAGATGAGAAATGAGGTGCGTTTTAGAAACCTTTCCCGATCACACGGTGTACCATCTTCTGGGTTTCTCATGCATGTTTTCGATGTAGGAAGATGCCCTTGAACCTGGAGATTTGGGACCCATCAGACGGGTACCACGCAGTATTACTTTAAAGGTTCTGTGTTTGCTCACCCAACCTCACCAAACCTCTCAGCCCCAAGAGTGTCCACCCTTATGTCTCAATCAGCTGTGGGTCTAGATATGGTCAATCCAGGTGGCATCACAGCCCCTGAACGAATTTTGTAAGAATTTCTCTCTCTTGCACTGTCTTTGTTTCACGGGTTTTTAAAAGTAATTGATTTTCCTAATGGGGTTTAGCTGCTTTTCACTGCTGTGTTTATGCCGCTTTACTCCCACTTGACTCACTTACGGAGAGATATCAATACATAGGTTTGAAGATTCTTACTAGTCAGATCTATTCTTGGGCGGTGAATAGGGGGTGTTGAGTCCAGTTCACTGAGCAAGCAGTAGGTCTTGTCTATTACATATTGGGTTTATGGAACGGTATCTGAGCTAATTTGAAACCCTTGTTTTATGCATCACCCCACCTCGCCTTTCCCGTTAGGCAGCCATAGTGTGTTTTCTAAATGTGTGACTCTGTTCTGTTTTGTAATTCAGTTCAAGTGTAGCGGTTTTTACATTCCCTCTATAAGTGATATCTTCTGATTAGTGTCTTTTTCTGTGTGACTTATTTCACTTAGAACCGTCGTACCTGAATCCACTCATCATGCTGCTACTAGCCTTATGACGTTGATTTCATGGCTGAGTGATATTCCATTGTACCTAAGGACCACAACTTCTTTATCCATTTTTCTCTTTCCTGGGATATTTAAGGTGGAATGAAGTGGAGGTTCTTGTCAACAGAGCAACCCTAAACTTTGGAGTGCCTGTGCCTTGCTGATTTTTAGTTTTCCCAAATTAGACGCCCATGAGTGGAAGTGCCCTATGCTCTCTAAGCCGAGTTTTTTAGATGTTTCAGGACACACCGTACACTTCTCCAGAGTGGCTGTTGGCAATTTACATCCCGCCCATCAGCGTAGCAAGGCTCCCATTTCTCCATGGCCTCTCCTGCATTTCTGGTATTGACACTTTATTCAGCATGGCCCTTTTGACCGATGGGAAGCGAGACTTCTTTGTAGCGCTGATTTGCCTTTCCAGGTTGCTTGGTTGGCCAAAAAGGGCGTATGCGTTTTTTCCTGAATATATTCAAGAAAAAACGCATACGCCTTTTTTGGCCAAGGGCATCACTGTCGAGGTTTTGCCGCTTTTCCTGTGCTTTAAAGGCGATTCGAATCTACCTCCTGAAATCTGTTTCCTGCAATTCTGCCTTGCTTTCAAATCCTCTTCGTTGCCTTCCCTCAATATTTTTGTGGGCGAGAGTTATCATTTCTAACTCTGCAGGTTTGTGATTTGCAGGGCCCCTGAGCTCCATTTTTCAACTCGCTTTTTTGGGAGCTGGCCGCAAAAGCGTAGGATTGCTTCAGGCCCTATTCTGGTTCCGGGCGGCAGGCTGAGCCTGTGGTTAATTCTTCTTCCTGATGGGAAAATAGAGTGACCTGTGCCTTTCCTAACACCTAGAGCTAGTCGCTCATTGGTTCCCCCTCTTCCCGTTCATCCTCAGGACAAATTGCAACCTGTACGGAACAGGAGGTTAAAGGTGCTGATTCTCCAAGGAGGGAGATTGCTAGTAAAGCGGCTGGAATGGCGAACCCGAGCACAAGGAGATGAGAAATGAGGTGCGTTTTAGAAACCTTTCCCGATCACACGGTGTACCATCTTCTGGGTTTCTCATGCATGTTTTCGATGTAGGAAGATGCTCTTGAACCTGGAGATTTGGGACCCATGGGATGGGTACCACGCAGTATTACTTTAAAGGGTCTGCGTTTGCTCACCCAACCTCACCAAACCTCTCAGCCCCAAGAGTGTCCACCCTTATGTCTCAATCAGCTGTGGGTCTAGATATGGTCAATCCAGGTGGCATCACAGCCCCTGAACGAATTTTGTAAGAATTTCTCTCTCTTTCACTGTCTTTGTTTCACGGGTTTTTAAAAGTAATTGATTTTCCTAATGGGGTTTAGCTGCTTTTCACTGCTGTGTTTATGCCGCTTTACTCCCACTTGACTCACTTACGGAGAGATATCAATACATAGGTTTGAAGATTCTTACTAGTCAGATCTATTCTTGGGCGGTGAATAGGGGGTGTTGAGTCCAGTTCACTGAGCAAGGAGTAGGTCTTGTCTATTACATATTGGGTTTATGGAACGGTATCTGAGCTAATTTGAAACCCTTGTTTTAGGCATCACCCCACCTCACCTTTCCCGTTAGGCAGCCATAGTGTGTTTTCTAAATGTGTGACTCTGTTCTTTTTTGTAATTCAGTTCAAGTGTAGCGGTTTTTACATTCCCTCTATAAGTGATATCTTCTGATTAGTGTCTTTTTCTGTGTGACTTATTTCACTTAGAACCGTCGTACCTGAATCCACTCATCATGCTGCTACTAGCCTTATGACGTTGATTTCATGGCTGAGTGATATTCCATTGTACCTAAGGACCACAACTTCTTTATCCATTTTTCTCTTTCCTGGGATATTTAAGGTGGAATGAAGTGGAGGTTCTTGTCAACAGAGCAACCCTAAACTTTGGAGTGCCTGTGCCTTGCTGATTTTTAGTTTTCCCAAATGAGACGCCCATGAGTGGAAGTGCCCTATGCTCTCTAAGCCGAGTTTTTTAGATGTTTCAGGACACACCGTACACTTCTCCAGAGTGGCTGTTGGCAATTTACATCCCGCCCATCAGCGTAGCAAGGCTCCCATTTCTCCATGGCCTCTCCTGCATTTCTGGTATTGACACTTTATTCAGCATGGCCCTTTTGACCGATGGGAAGCGAGACTTCTTTGTAGCGCCGATTTGCCTTTCCAGGTTGCTTGGTTGGCCAAAAAGGGCGTATGCGTTTTTTCCTGAATATATTCAGGAAAAAACGCATACGCCCTTTTTGGCCAAGGGCATCATTGTCGATGTTTTGCCGCTTTTCCTGTGCTTTAAAGGCGATTCGAATCTACCTCCTGAAATCTGCTTCCTGCAATTCTGCCTTGCTTTCAAATCCTCTTCGTTGCCTTCCCTCAATATTTTTGTGGGCGAGAGTTATCATTTCTAACTCTGCAGGTTTGTGATTTGCAGTGACCCTGAGCTCCATTTTTCAACTCGCTTTTTTGGGAGCTGGCCGCAAAAGCGTAGGATTGCTTCAGGCCCTATTCTGGTTCCGGGCGGCAGGCTGAGCCTGTGGTTAATTCTTCTTCCTGATGGGAAAATAGAGTGACCTGTGCCTGTCCCAACACCTAGAGCTAGTCGCTCATTGGTTCCCCCTCTTCCCGTTCATCCTCAGGACAAATTGCAACCTGTACGGAACAGGAGGTTAAACGTGCTGATTCTCCAAGGAGGGAGATTGCTAGTAAAGCGGCTGGAATGGCGAACCCGAGCACAAGGAGATGAGAAATGAGGTGCGTTTTAGAAACCTTTCCCGATCACACGGTGTACCATCTTCTGGGGTTCTCATGCATGTTTTCGATGTAGGAAGATGCCCTTGAACCTGGAGATTTGGGACCCATCAGACGGGTACCACGCAGTATTACTTTAAAGGGTCTGCGTTTGCTCACCCAACCTCACCAAACCTCTCAGCCCCAAGAGTGTCCACCCTTATGTCTCAATCAGCTGTGGGTCTAGATATGGTCAATCCAGGTGGCATCACAGCCCCTGAACGAATTTTGTAAGAATTTCTCTCTCTTTCACTGTCTTTGTTTCACGGGTTTTTAAAAGTAATTGATTTTCCTAATGGGGTTTAGCTGCTTTTCACTGCTGTGTTTATGCCGCTTTACTCCCACTTGACTCACTTACGGAGAGATATCAATACATAGGTTTGAAGATTCTTACTAGTCAGATCTATTCTTGGGCGGTGAATAGGGGGTGTTGAGTCCAGTTCACTGAGCAAGCAGTAGGTCTTGTCTATTACATATTGGGTTTATGGAACGGTATCTGAGCTAATTTGAAACCCTTGTTTTATGCATCACCCCACCTCGCCTTTCCCGTTAGGCAGCCATAGTGTGTTTTCTAAATGTGTGACTCTGTTCTGTTTTGTAATTCAGTTCAAGTGTAGCGGTTTTTACATTCCCTCTATAAGTGATATCTTCTGATTAGTGTCTTTTTCTGTGTGACTTATTTCACTTAGAACCGTCGTACCTGAATCCACTCATCATGCTGCTACTAGCCTTATGACGTTGATTTCATGGCTGAGTGATATTCCATTGTACCTAAGGACCACAACTTCTTTATCCATTTTTCTCTTTCCTGGGATATTTAAGGTGGAATGAAGTGGAGGTTCTTGTCAACAGAGCAACCCTAAACTTTGGAGTGCCTGTGCCTTGCTGATTTTTAGTTTTCCCAAATTAGA
The DNA here is from genome assembly GCF_028021215.1 of Eschrichtius robustus. Lineage (NCBI taxonomy): Eukaryota > Metazoa > Chordata > Mammalia > Artiodactyla > Eschrichtiidae > Eschrichtius > Eschrichtius robustus. Next base: position 100,286,069 of record NC_090828.1, read on the forward strand.
CGCCCATGAGTGGAAGTGCCCTATGCTCTCTAAGCCGAGTTTTTTAGATGTTTCAGGACACACCGTACACTTCTCCAGAGTGGCTGTTGGCAATTTACATCCCGCCCATCAGCGTAGCAAGGCTCCCATTTCTCCATGGCCTCTCCTGCATTTCTGGTATTGACACTTTATTCAGCATGGCCCTTTTGACCGATGGGAAGCGAGACTTCTTTGTAGCGCTGATTTGCCTTTCCAGGTTGCTTGGTTGGCCAAAAAGGGCGTATGCGTTTTTTCCTGAATATATTCAAGAAAAAACGCATACGCCTTTTTTGGCCAAGGGCATCACTGTCGAGGTTTTGCCGCTTTTCCTGTGCTTTAAAGGCGATTCGAATCTACCTCCTGAAATCTGTTTCCTGCAATTCTGCCTTGCTTTCAAATCCTCTTCGTTGCCTTCCCTCAATATTTTTGTGGGCGAGAGTTATCATTTCTAACTCTGCAGGTTTGTGATTTGCAGGGCCCCTGAGCTCCATTTTTCAACTCGCTTTTTTGGGAGCTGGCCGCAAAAGCGTAGGATTGCTTCAGGCCCTATTCTGGTTCCGGGCGGCAGGCTGAGCCTGTGGTTAATTCTTCTTCCTGATGGGAAAATAGAGTGACCTGTGCCTTTCCTAACACCTAGAGCTAGTCGCTCATTGGTTCCCCCTCTTCCCGTTCATCCTCAGGACAAATTGCAACCTGTACGGAACAGGAGGTTAAAGGTGCTGATTCTCCAAGGAGGGAGATTGCTAGTAAAGCGGCTGGAATGGCGAACCCGAGCACAAGGAGATGAGAAATGAGGTGCGTTTTAGAAACCTTTCCCGATCACACGGTGTACCATCTTCTGGGTTTCTCATGCATGTTTTCGATGTAGGAAGATGCCCTTGAACCTGGAGATTTGGGACCCATCAGACGGGTACCACGCAGTATTACTTTAAAGGGTCTGTGTTTGCTCACCCAACCTCACCAAACCTCTCAGCCCCAAGAGTGTCCACCCTTATGTCTCAATCAGCTGTGGGTCTAGATATGGTCAATCCAGGTGGCATCACAGCCCCTGAACGAATTTTGTAAGAATTTCTCTCTCTTGCACTGTCTTTGTTTCACGGGTTTTTAAAAGTAATTGATTTTCCTAATGGGGTTTAGCTGCTTTTCACTGCTGTGTTTATGCCGCTTTACTCCCACTTGACTCAGTTACGGAGAGATATCAATACATAGGTTTGAAGATTCTTACTAGTCAGATCTATTCTTGGGCGGTGAATAGGGGGTGTTGAGTCCAGTTCACTGAGCAAGCAGTAGGTCTTGTCTATTACATATTGGGTTTATGGAACGGTATCTGAGCTAATTTGAAACCCTTGTTTTATGCATCACCCCACCTCGCCTTTCCCGTTAGGCAGCCATAGTGTGTTTTCTAAATGTGTGACTCTGTTCTGTTTTGTAATTCAGTTCAAGTGTAGCGGTTTTTACATTCCCTCTATAAGTGATATCTTCTGATTAGTGTCTTTTTCTGTGTGACTTATTTCACTTAGAACCGTCGTACCTGAATCCACTCATCATGCTGCTACTAGCCTTATGACGTTGATTTCATGGCTGAGTGATATTCCATTGTACCTAAGGACCACAACTTCTTTATCCATTTTTCTCTTTCCTGGGATATTTAAGGTGGAATGAAGTGGAGGTTCTTGTCAACAGAGCAACCCTAAACTTTGGAGTGCCTGTGCCTTGCTGATTTTTAGTTTTCCCAAATTAGACGCCCATGAGTGGAAGTGCCCTATGCTCTCTAAGCCGAGTTTTTTAGATGTTTCAGAACACACCGTACACTTCTCCAGAGTGGCTGTTTGCAATTTACATCCCGCCCATCAGCGTAGCAAGGCTCCCATTTCTCCATGGCCTCTCCTGCATTTCTGGTATTGACACTTTATTCAGCATGGCCCTTTTGACCGATGGGAAGCGAGACTTCTTTGTAGCTCTGATTTGCCTTTCCAGGTTGCTTGGTTGGCCAAAAAGGGCGTATGCGTTTTTTCCTGAATATATTCAGGAAAAAACGCATACGCCCTTTTTGGCCAAGGGCATCATTGTCGAGGTTTGGCCGCTTTTCCTGTGCTTTAAAGGCGATTCGAATCTACCTCCTGAAATCTGTTTCCTGCAATTCTGCCTTGCTTTCAAATCCTCTTCGTTGCCTTCCCTCAATATTTTTGTGGGCGAGAGTTATCATTTCTAACTCTGCAGGTTTGTGATTTGCAGTGCCCCTGAGCTCCATTTTTCAACTCGCTTTTTTGGGAGCTGGCCGCAAAAGCGTAGGATTGCTTCAGGCCCTATTCTGGTTCCGGGCGGCAGGCTGAGCCTGTGGTTAATTCTTCTTCCTGATGGGAAAATAGAGTGACCTGTGCCTGTCCCAACACCTAGAGCTAGTCGCTCATTGGTTCCCCCTCTTCCCGTTCATCCTCAGGACAAATTGCAACCTGTACGGAACAGGAGGTTAAACGTGCTGATTCTCCAAGGAGGGAGATTGCTATTAAAGTGGCTGGAATGGCGAACCCGAGCACAAGGAGATGAGAAATGAGGTGCGTTTTAGAAACCTTTCCCGATCACACGGTGTACCATCTTCTGGGTTTCTCATGCATGTTTTCGATGTAGGAAGATGCTCTTGAACCTGGAGATTTGGGACCCATGGGATGGGTACCACGCAGTATTACTTTAAAGGGTCTGCGTTTGCTCACCCAACCTCACCAAACCTCTCAGCCCCAAGAGTGTCCACCCTTATGTCTCAATCAGCTGTGGGTCTAGATATGGTCAATCCAGGTGGCATCACAGCCCCTGAACGAATTTTGTAAGAATTTCTCTCTCTTTCACTGTCTTTGTTTCACGGGTTTTTAAAAGTAATTGATTTTCCTAATGGGGTTTAGCTGCTTTTCACTGCTGTGTTTATGCCGCTTTACTCCCACTTGACTCACTTACGGAGAGATATCAATACATAGGTTTGAAGATTCTTACTAGTCAGATCTATTCTTGGGCGGTGAATAGGGGGTGTTGAGTCCAGTTCACTGAGCAAGGAGTAGGTCTTGTCTATTACATATTGGGTTTATGGAACGGTATCTGAGCTAATTTGAAACCCTTGTTTTAGGCATCACCCCACCTCACCTTTCCCGTTAGGCAGCCATAGTGTGTTTTCTAAATGTGTGACTCTGTTCTTTTTTGTAATTCAGTTCAAGTGTAGCGGTTTTTACATTCCCTCTATAAGTGATATCTTCTGATTAGTGTCTTTTTCTGTGTGACTTATTTCACTTAGAACCGTCGTACCTGAATCCACTCATCATGCTGCTACTAGCCTTATGACGTTGATTTCATGGCTGAGTGATATTCCATTGTACCTAAGGACCACAACTTCTTTATCCATTTTTCTCTTTCCTGGGATATTTAAGGTGGAATGAAGTGGAGGTTCTTGTCAACAGAGCAACCCTAAACTTTGGAGTGCCTGTGCCTTGCTGATTTTTAGTTTTCCCAAATGAGACGCCCATGAGTGGAAGTGCCCTATGCTCTCTAAGCCGAGTTTTTTAGATGTTTCAGGACACACCGTACACTTCTCCAGAGTGGCTGTTGGCAATTTACATCCCGCCCATCAGCGTAGCAAGGCTCCCATTTCTCCATGGCCTCTCCTGCATTTCTGGTATTGACACTTTATTCAGCATGGCCCTTTTGACCGATGGGAAGCGAGACTTCTTTGTAGCGCCGATTTGCCTTTCCAGGTTGCTTGGTTGGCCAAAAAGGGCGTATGCGTTTTTTCCTGAATATATTCAGGAAAAAACGCATACGCCCTTTTTGGCCAAGGGCATCATTGTCGAGGTTTTGCCGCTTTTCCTGTGCTTTAAAGGCGATTCGAATCTACCTCCTGAAATCTGCTTCCTGCAATTCTGCCTTGCTTTCAAATCCTCTTCGTTGCCTTCCCTCAATATTTTTGTGGGCGAGAGTTATCATTTCTAACTCTGCAGGTTTGTGATTTGCAGTGACCCTGAGCTCCATTTTTCAACTCGCTTTTTTGGGAGCTGGCCGCAAAAGCGTAGGATTGCTTCAGGCCCTATTCTGGTTCCGGGCGGCAGGCTGAGCCTGTGGTTAATTCTTCTTCCTGATGGGAAAATAGAGTGACCTGTGCCTGTCCCAACACCTAGAGCTAGTCGCTCATTGGTTCCCCCTCTTCCCGTTCATCCTCAGGACAAATTGCAACCTGTACGGAACAGGAGGTTAAACGTGCTGATTCTCCAAGGAGGGAGATTGCTAGTAAAGCGGCTGGAATGGCGAACCCGAGCACAAGGAGATGAGAAATGAGGTGCGTTTTAGAAACCTTTCCCGATCACACGGTGTACCATCTTCTGGGGTTCTCATGCATGTTTTCGATGTAGGAAGATGCCCTTGAACCTGGAGATTTGGGACCCATCAGACGGGTACAACGCAGTATTACTTTAAAGGGTCTGCGTTTGCTCACCCAACCTCACCAAACCTCTCAGCCCCAAGAGTGTCCACCCTTATGTCTCAATCAGCTGTGGGTCTAGATATGGTCAATCCAGGTGGCATCACAGCCCCTGAACGAATTTTGTAAGAATTTCTCTCTCTTTCACTGTCTTTGTTTCACGGGTTTTTAAAAGTAATTGATTTTCCTAATGGGGTTTAGCTGCTTTTCACTGCTGTGTTTATGCCGCTTTACTCCCACTTGACTCACTTACGGAGAGATATCAATACATAGGTTTGAAGATTCTTACTAGTCAGATCTATTCTTGGGCGGTGAATAGGGGGTGTTGAGTCCAGTTCACTGAGCAAGCAGTAGGTCTTGTCTATTACATATTGGGTTTATGGAACGGTATCTGAGCTAATTTGAAACCCTTGTTTTATGCATCACCCCACCTCGCATTTCCCGTTAGGCAGCCATAGTGTGTTTTCTAAATGTGTGACTCTGTTCTGTTTTGTAATTCAGTTCAAGTGTAGCGGTTTTTACATTCCCTCTATAAGTGATATCTTCTGATTAGTGTCTTTTTCTGTGTGACTTATTTCACTTAGAACCGTCGTACCTGAATCCACTCATCATGCTGCTACTAGCCTTATGACGTTGATTTCATGGCTGAGTGATATTCCATTGTACCTAAGGACCACAACTTCTTTATCCATTTTTCTCTTTCCTGGGATATTTAAGGTGGAATGAAGTGGAGGTTCTTGTCAACAGAGCAACCCTAAACTTTGGAGTGCCTGTGCCTTGCTGATTTTTAGTTTTCCCAAATTAGACGCCCATGAGTGGAAGTGCCCTATGCTCTCTAAGCCGAGTTTTTTAGATGTTTCAGGACACACCGTACACTTCTACAGAGTGGCTGTTGGAAATTTACATCCCGCCCATCAGCGTAGCAAGGCTCCCATTTCTCCATGGCCTCTCCTGCATTTCTGGTATTGACACTTTATTCAGCATGGCCCTTTTGACCGATGGGAAGCGAGACTTCTTTGTAGCTCTGATTTGCCTTTCCAGGTTGCTTGGTTGGCCAAAAAGGGCGTATGCGTTTTTTCCTGAATATATTCAGGAAAAAACGCATACGCCCTTTTTGGCCAAGGGCATCATTGTCGAGGTTTGGCCGCTTTTCCTGTGCTTTAAAGGCGATTCGAATCTACCTCCTGAAATCTGTTTCCTGCAATTCTGCCTTGCTTTCAAATCCTCTTCGTTGCCTTCCCTCAATATTTTTGTGGGCGAGAGTTATCATTTCTAACTCTGCAGGTTTGTGATTTGCAGTGCCCCTGAGCTCCATTTTTCAACTCGCTTTTTTGGGAGCTGGCCGCAAAAGCGTAGGATTGCTTCAGGCCCTATTCTGGTTCCGGGCGGCAGGCTGAGCCTGTGGTTAATTCTTCTTCCTGATGGGAAAATAGAGTGACCTGTGCCTGTCCCAACACCTAGAGCTAGTCGCTCATTGGTTCCCCCTCTTCCCGTTCATCCTCAGGACAAATTGCAACCTGTACGGAACAGGAGGTTAAACGTGCTGATTCTCCAAGGAGGGAGATTGCTATTAAAGTGGCTGGAATGGCGAACCCGAGCACAAGGAGATGAGAAATGAGGTGCGTTTTAGAAACCTTTCCCGATCACACGGTGTACCATCTTCTGGGTTTCTCATGCATGTTTTCGATGTAGGAAGATGCTCTTGAACCTGGAGATTTGGGACCCATGGGATGGGTACCACGCAGTATTACTTTAAAGGGTCTGCGTTTGCTCACCCAACCTCACCAAACCTCTCAGCCCCAAGAGTGTCCACCCTTATGTCTCAATCAGCTGTGGGTCTAGATATGGTCAATCCAGGTGGCATCACAGCCCCTGAACGAATTTTGTAAGAATTTCTCTCTCTTTCACTGTCTTTGTTTCACGGGTTTTTAAAAGTAATTGATTTTCCTAATGGGGTTTAGCTGCTTTTCACTGCTGTGTTTATGCCGCTTTACTCCCACTTGACTCACTTACGGAGAGATATCAATACATAGGTTTGAAGATTCTTACTAGTCAGATCTATTCTTGGGCGGTGAATAGGGGGTGTTGAGTCCAGTTCACTGAGCAAGGAGTAGGTCTTGTCTATTACATATTGGGTTTATGGAACGGTATCTGAGCTAATTTGAAACCCTTGTTTTAGGCATCACCCCACCTCACCTTTCCCGTTAGGCAGCCATAGTGTGTTTTCTAAATGTGTGACTCTGTTCTTTTTTGTAATTCAGTTCAAGTGTAGCGGTTTTTACATTCCCTCTATAAGTGATATCTTCTGATTAGTGTCTTTTTCTGTGTGACTTATTTCACTTAGAACCGTCGTACCTGAATCCACTCATCATGCTGCTACTAGCCTTATGACGTTGATTTCATGGCTGAGTGATATTCCATTGTACCTAAGGACCACAACTTCTTTATCCATTTTTCTCTTTCCTGGGATATTTAAGGTGGAATGAAGTGGAGGTTCTTGTCAACAGAGCAACCCTAAACTTTGGAGTGCCTGTGCCTTGCTGATTTTTAGTTTTCCCAAATTAGACGCCCATGAGTGGAAGTGCCCTATGCTCTCTAAGCCGAGTTTTTTAGATGTTTCAGGACACACCGTACACTTCTCCAGAGTGGCTGTTGGCAATTTACATCCCGCCCATCAGCGTAGCAAGGCTCCCATTTCTCCATGGCCTCTCCTGCATTTCTGGTATTGACACTTTATTCAGCATGGCCCTTTTGACCGATGGGAAGCGAGACTTCTTTGTAGCGCCGATTTGCCTTTCCAGGTTGCTTGGTTGGCCAAAAAGGGCGTATGCGTTTTTTCCTGAATATATTCAGGAAAAAACGCATACGCCCTTTTTGGCCAAGGGCATCATTGTCGAGGTTTTGCCGCTTTTCCTGTGCTTTAAAGGCGATTCGAATCTACCTCCTGAAATCTGCTTCCTGCAATTCTGCCTTGCTTTCAAATCCTCTTCGTTGCCTTCCCTCAATATTTTTGTGGGCGAGAGTTATCATTTCTAACTCTGCAGGTTTGTGATTTGCAGTGACCCTGAGCTCCATTTTTCAACTCGCTTTTTTGGGAGCTGGCCGCAAAAGCGTAGGATTGCTTCAGGCCCTATTCTGGTTCCGGGCGGCAGGCTGAGCCTGTGGTTAATTCTTCTTCCTGATGGGAAAATAGAGTGACCTGTGCCTGTCCCAACACCTAGAGCTAGTCGCTCATTGGTTCCCCCTCTTCCCGTTCATCCTCAGGACAAATTGCAACCTGTACGGAACAGGAGGTTAAACGTGCTGATTCTCCAAGGAGGGAGATTGCTAGTAAAGCGGCTGGAATGGCGAACCCGAGCACAAGGAGATGAGAAATGAGGTGCGTTTTAGAAACCTTTCCCGATCACACGGTGTACCATCTTCTGGGGTTCTCATGCATGTTTTCGATGTAGGAAGATGCCCTTGAACCTGGAGATTTGGGACCCATCAGACGGGTACCACGCAGTATTACTTTAAAGGGTCTGCGTTTGCTCACCCAACCTCACCAAACCTCTCAGCCCCAAGAGTGTCCACCCTTATGTCTCAATCAGCTGTGGGTCTAGATATGGTCAATCCAGGTGGCATCACAGCCCCTGAACGAATTTTGTAAGAATTTCTCTCTCTTTCACTGTCTTTGTTTCACGGGTTTTTAAAAGTAATTGATTTTCCTAATGGGGTTTAGCTGCTTTTCACTGCTGTGTTTATGCCGCTTTACTCCCACTTGACTCACTTACGGAGAGATATCAATACATAGGTTTGAAGATTCTTACTAGTCAGATCTATTCTTGGGCGGTGAATAGGGGGTGTTGAGTCCAGTTCACTGAGCAAGCAGTAGGTCTTGTCTATTACATATTGGGTTTATGGAACGGTATCTGAGCTAATTTGAAACCCTTGTTTTATGCATCACCCCACCTCGCCTTTCCCGTTAGGCAGCCATAGTGTGTTTTCTAAATGTGTGACTCTGTTCTGTTTTGTAATTCAGTTCAAGTGTAGCGGTTTTTACATTCCCTCTATAAGTGATATCTTCTGATTAGTGTCTTTTTCTGTGTGACTTATTTCACTTAGAACCGTCGTACCTGAATCCACTCATCATGCTGCTACTAGCCTTATGACGTTGATTTCATGGCTGAGTGATATTCCATTGTACCTAAGGACCACAACTTCTTTATCCATTTTTCTCTTTCCTGGGATATTTAAGGTGGAATGAAGTGGAGGTTCTTGTCAACAGAGCAACCCTAAACTTTGGAGTGCCTGTGCCTTGCTGATTTTTAGTTTTCCCAAATTAGACGCCCATGAGTGGAAGTGCCCTATGCTCTCTAAGCCGAGTTATTTAGATGTTTCAGGACACACCGTACACTTCTCCAGAGTGGCTGTTGGCAATTTACATCCCGCCCATCAGCGTAGCAAGGCTCCCATTTCTCCATGGCCTCTCCTGCATTTCTGGTATTGACACTTTATTCAGCATGGCCCTTTTGACCGATGGGAAGCGAGACTTCTTTGTAGCGCTGATTTGCCTTTCCAGGTTGCTTGGTTGGCCAAAAAGGGCGTATGCGTTTTTTCCTGAATATATTCAAGAAAAAACGCATACGCCTTTTTTGGCCAAGGGCATCACTGTCGAGGTTTTGCCGCTTTTCCTGTGCTTTAAAGGCGATTCGAATCTACCTCCTGAAATCTGTTTCCTGCAATTCTGCCTTGCTTTCAAATCCTCTTCGTTGCCTTCCCTCAATATTTTTGTGGGCGAGAGTTATCATTTCTAACTCTGCAGGTTTGTGATTTGCAGGGCCCCTGAGCTCCATTTTTCAACTCGCTTTTTTGGGAGCTGGCCGCAAAAGCGTAGGATTGCTTCAGGACCTATTCTGGTTCCGGGCGGCAGGCTGAGCCTGTGGTTAATTCTTCTTCCTGATGGGAAAATAGAGTGACCTGTGCCTTTCCTAACACCTAGAGCTAGTCGCTCATTGGTTCCCCCTCTTCCCGTTCATCCTCAGGACAAATTGCAACCTGTACGGAACAGGAGGTTAAAGGTGCTGATTCTCCAAGGAGGGAGATTGCTAGTAAAGCGGCTGGAATGGCGAACCCGAGCACAAGGAGATGAGAAATGAGGTGCGTTTTAGAAACCTTTCCCGATCACACGGTGTACCATCTTCTGGGTTTCTCATGCATGTTTTCGATGTAGGAAGATGCCCTTGAACCTGGAGATTTGGGACCCATCAGACGGGTACCACGCAGTATTACTTTAAAGGGTCTGTGTTTGCTCACCCAACCTCACCAAACCTCTCAGCCCCAAGAGTGTCCACCCTTATGTCTCAATCAGCTGTGGGTCTAGATATGGTCAATCCAGGTGGCATCACAGCCCCTGAACGAATTTTGTAAGAATTTCTCTCTCTTGCACTGTCTTTGTTTCACGGGTTTTTAAAAGTAATTGATTTTCCTAATGGGGTTTAGCTGCTTTTCACTGCTGTGTTTATGCCGCTTTACTCCCACTTGACTCAGTTACGGAGAGATATCAATACATAGGTTTGAAGATTCTTACTAGTCAGATCTATTCTTGGGCGGTGAATAGGGGGTGTTGAGTCCAGTTCACTGAGCAAGCAGTAGGTCTTGTCTATTACATATTGGGTTTATGGAACGGTATCTGAGCTAATTTGAAACCCTTGTTTTATGCATCACCCCACCTCGCCTTTCCCGTTAGGCAGCCATAGTGTGTTTTCTAAATGTGTGACTCTGTTCTGTTTTGTAATTCAGTTCAAGTGTAGCGGTTTTTACATTCCCTCTATAAGTGATATCTTCTGATTAGTGTCTTTTTCTGTGTGACTTATTTCACTTAGAACCGTCGTACCTGAATCCACTCATCATGCTGCTACTAGCCTTATGACGTTGATTTCATGGCTGAGTGATATTCCATTGTACCTAAGGACCACAACTTCTTTATCCATTTTTCTCTTTCCTGGGATATTTAAGGTGGAATGAAGTGGAGGTTCTTGTCAACAGAGCAACCCTAAACTTTGGAGTGCCTGTGCCTTGCTGATTTTTAGTTTTCCCAAATGAGACGCCCATGAGTGGAAGTGCCCTATGCTCTCTAAGCCGAGTTTTTTAGATGTTTCAGGACACACCGTACACTTCTCCAGAGTGGCTGTTGGCAATTTACATCCCGCCCATCAGCGTAGCAAGGCTCCCATTTCTCCATGGCCTCTCCTGCATTTCTGGTATTGACACTTTATTCAGCATGGCCCTTTTGACCGATGGGAAGCGAGACTTCTTTGTAGCGCCGATTTGCCTTTCCAGGTTGCTTGGTTGGCCAAAAAGGGCGTATGCGTTTTTTCCTGAATATATTCAGGAAAAAACGCATACGCCCTTTTTGGCCAAGGGCATCATTGTCGAGGTTTTGCCGCTTTTCCTGTGCTTTAAAGGCGATTCGAATCTACCTCCTGAAATCTGCTTCCTGCAATTCTGCCTTGCTTTCAAATCCTCTTCGTTGCCTTCCCTCAATATTTTTGTGGGCGAGAGTTATCATTTCTAACTCTGCAGGTTTGTGATTTGCAGTGACCCTGAGCTCCATTTTTCAACTCGCTTTTTTGGGAGCTGGCCGCAAAAGCGTAGGATTGCTTCAGGCCCTATTCTGGTTCCGGGCGGCAGGCTGAGCCTGTGGTTAATTCTTCTTCCTGATGGGAAAATAGAGTGACCTGTGCCTGTCCCAACACCTAGAGCTAGTCGCTCATTGGTTCCCCCTCTTCCCGTTCATCCTCAGGACAAATTGCAACCTGTACGGAACAGGAGGTTAAACGTGCTGATTCTCCAAGGAGGGAGATTGCTAGTAAAGCGGCTGGAATGGCGAACCCGAGCACAAGGAGATGAGAAATGAGGTGCGTTTTAGAAACCTTTCCCGATCACACGGTGTACCATCTTCTGGGGTTCTCATGCATGTTTTCGATGTAGGAAGATGCCCTTGAACCTGGAGATTTGGGACCCATCAGACGGGTACCACGCAGTATTACTTTAAAGGGTCTGCGTTTGCTCACCCAACCTCACCAAACCTCTCAGCCCCAAGAGTGTCCACCCTTATGTCTCAATCAGCTGTGGGTCTAGATATGGTCAATCCAGGTGGCATCACAGCCCCTGAACGAATTTTGTAAGAATTTCTCTCTCTTTCACTGTCTTTGTTTCACGGGTTTTTAAAAGTAATTGATTTTCCTAATGGGGTTTAGCTGCTTTTCACTGCTGTGTTTATGCCGCTTTACTCCCACTTGACTCACTTACGGAGAGATATCAATACATAGGTTTGAAGATTCTTACTAGTCAGATCTATTCTTGGGCGGTGAATAGGGGGTGTTGAGTCCAGTTCACTGAGCAAGCAGTAGGTCTTGTCTATTACATATTGGGTTTATGGAACGGTATCTGAGCTAATTTGAAACCCTTGTTTTATGCATCACCCCACCTCGCCTTTCCCGTTAGGCAGCCATAGTGTGTTTTCTAAATGTGTGACTCTGTTCTGTTTTGTAATTCAGTTCAAGTGTAGCGGTTTTTACATTCCCTCTATAAGTGATATCTTCTGATTAGTGTCTTTTTCTGTGTGACTTATTTCACTTAGAACCGTCGTACCTGAATCCACTCATCATGCTGCTACTAGCCTTATGACGTTGATTTCATGGCTGAGTGATATTCCATTGTACCTAAGGACCACAACTTCTTTATCCATTTTTCTCTTTCCTGGGATATTTAAGGTGGAATGAAGTGGAGGTTCTTGTCAACAGAGCAACCCTAAACTTTGGAGTGCCTGTGCCTTGCTGATTTTTAGTTTTCCCAAATTAGACGCCCATGAGTGGAAGTGCCCTATGCTCTCTAAGCCGAGTTTTTTAGATGTTTCAGGACACACCGTACACTTCTCCAGAGTGGCTGTTGGCAATTTACATCCCGCCCATCAGCGTAGCAAGGCTCCCATTTCTCCATGGCCTCTCCTGCATTTCTGGTATTGACACTTTATTCAGCATGGCCCTTTTGACCGATGGGAAGCGAGACTTCTTTGTAGCGCTGATTTGCCTTTCCAGGTTGCTTGGTTGGCCAAAAAGGGCGTATGCGTTTTTTCCTGAATATATTCAAGAAAAAACGCATACGCCTTTTTTGGCCAAGGGCATCACTGTCGAGGTTTTGCCGCTTTTCCTGTGCTTTAAAGGCGATTCGAATCTACCTCCTGAAATCTGTTTCCTGCAATTCTGCCTTGCTTTCAAATCCTCTTCGTTGCCTTCCCTCAATATTTTTGTGGGCGAGAGTTATCATTTCTAACTCTGCAGGTTTGTGATTTGCAGGGCCCCTGAGCTCCATTTTTCAACTCGCTTTTTTGGGAGCTGGCCGCAAAAGCGTAGGATTGCTTCAGGACCTATTCTGGTTCCGGGCGGCAGGCTGAGCCTGTGGTTAATTCTTCTTCCTGATGGGAAAATAGAGTGACCTGTGCCTTTCCTAACACCTAGAGCTAGTCGCTCATTGGTTCCCCCTCTTCCCGTTCATCCTCAGGACAAATTGCAACCTGTACGGAACAGGAGGTTAAAGGTGCTGATTCTCCAAGGAGGGAGATTGCTAGTAAAGCGGCTGGAATGGCGAACCCGAGCACAAGGAGATGAGAAATGAGGTGCGTTTTAGAAACCTTTCCCGATCACACGGTGTACCATCTTCTGGGTTTCTCATGCATGTTTTCGATGTAGGAAGATGCCCTTGAACCTGGAGATTTGGGACCCATCAGACGGGTACCACGCAGTATTACTTTAAAGGGTCTGTGTTTGCTCACCCAACCTCACCAAACCTCTCAGCCCCAAGAGTGTCCACCCTTATGTCTCAATCAGCTGTGGGTCTAGATATGGTCAATCCAGGTGGCATCACAGCCCCTGAACGAATTTTGTAAGAATTTCTCTCTCTTGCACTGTCTTTGTTTCACGGGTTTTTAAAAGTAATTGATTTTCCTAATGGGGTTTAGCTGCTTTTCACTGCTGTGTTTATGCCGCTTTACTCCCACTTGACTCACTTACGGAGAGATATCAATACATAGGTTTGAAGATTCTTACTAGTCAGATCTATTCTTGGGCGGTGAATAGGGGGTGTTGAGTCCAGTTCACTGAGCAAGCAGTAGGTCTTGTCTATTACATATTGGGTTTATGGAACGGTATCTGAGCTAATTTGAAACCCTTGTTTTATGCATCACCCCACCTCGCCTTTCCCGTTAGGCAGCCATAGTGTGTTTTCTAAATGTGTGACTCTGTTCTGTTTTGTAATTCAGTTCAAGTGTAGCGGTTTTTACATTCCCTCTATAAGTGATATCTTCTGATTAGTGTCTTTTTCTGTGTGACTTATTTCACTTAGAACCGTCGTACCTGAATCCACTCATCATGCTGCTACTAGCCTTATGACGTTGATTTCATGGCTGAGTGATATTCCATTGTACCTAAGGACCACAACTTCTTTATCCATTTTTCTCTTTCCTGGGATATTTAAGGTGGAATGAAGTGGAGGTTCTTGTCAACAGAGCAACCCTAAACTTTGGAGTGCCTGTGCCTTGCTGATTTTTAGTTTTCCCAAATGAGACGCCCATGAGTGGAAGTGCCCTATGCTCTCTAAGCCGAGTTTTTTAGATGTTTCAGGACACACCGTACACTTCTCCAGAGTGGCTGTTGGCAATTTACATCCCGCCCATCAGCGTAGCAAGGCTCCCATTTCTCCATGGCCTCTCCTGCATTTCTGGTATTGACACTTTATTCAGCATGGCCCTTTTGACCGATGGGAAGCGAGACTTCTTTGTAGCGCCGATTTGCCTTTCCAGGTTGCTTGGTTGGCCAAAAAGGGCGTATGCGTTTTTTCCTGAATATATTCAGGAAAAAACGCATACGCCCTTTTTGGCCAAGGGCATCATTGTCGAGGTTTTGCCGCTTTTCCTGTGCTTTAAAGGCGATTCGAATCTACCTCCTGAAATCTGCTTCCTGCAATTCTGCCTTGCTTTCAAATCCTCTTCGTTGCCTTCCCTCAATATTTTTGTGGGCGAGAGTTATCATTTCTAACTCTGCAGGTTTGTGATTTGCAGTGACCCTGAGCTCCATTTTTCAACTCGCTTTTTTGGGAGCTGGCCGCAAAAGCGTAGGATTGCTTCAGGCCCTATTCTGGTTCCGGGCGGCAGGCTGAGCCTGTGGTTAATTCTTCTTCCTGATGGGAAAATAGAGTGACCTGTGCCTGTCCCAACACCTAGAGCTAGTCGCTCATTGGTTCCCCCTCTTCCCGTTCATCCTCAGGACAAATTGCAACCTGTACGGAACAGGAGGTTAAACGTGCTGATTCTCCAAGGAGGGAGATTGCTAGTAAAGCGGCTGGAATGGCGAACCCGAGCACAAGGAGATGAGAAATGAGGTGCGTTTTAGAAACCTTTCCCGATCACACGGTGTACCATCTTCTGGGGTTCTCATGCATGTTTTCGATGTAGGAAGATGCCCTTGAACCTGGAGATTTGGGACCCATCAGACGGGTACCACGCAGTATTACTTTAAAGGGTCTGCGTTTGCTCACCCAACCTCACCAAACCTCTCAGCCCCAAGAGTGTCCACCCTTATGTCTCAATCAGCTGTGGGTCTAGATATGGTCAATCCAGGTGGCATCACAGCCCCTGAACGAATTTTGTAAGAATTTCTCTCTCTTTCACTGTCTTTGTTTCACGGGTTTTTAAAAGTAATTGATTTTCCTAATGGGGTTTAGCTGCTTTTCACTGCTGTGTTTATGCCGCTTTACTCCCACTTGACTCACTTACGGAGAGATATCAATACATAGGTTTGAAGATTCTTACTAGTCAGATCTATTCTTGGGCGGTGAATAGGGGGTGTTGAGTCCAGTTCACTGAGCAAGCAGTAGGTCTTGTCTATTACATATTGGGTTTATGGAACGGTATCTGAGCTAATTTGAAACCCTTGTTTTATGCATCACCCCACCTCGCCTTTCCCGTTAGGCAGCCATAGTGTGTTTTCTAAATGTGTGACTCTGTTCTGTTTTGTAATTCAGTTCAAGTGTAGCGGTTTTTACATTCCCTCTATAAGTGATATCTTCTGATTAGTGTCTTTTTCTGTGTGACTTATTTCACTTAGAACCGTCGTACCTGAATCCACTCATCATGCTGCTACTAGCCTTATGACGTTGATTTCATGGCTGAGTGATATTCCATTGTACCTAAGGACCACAACTTCTTTATCCATTTTTCTCTTTCCTGGGATATTTAAGGTGGAATGAAGTGGAGGTTCTTGTCAACAGAGCAACCCTAAACTTTGGAGTGCCTGTGCCTTGCTGATTTTTAGTTTTCCCAAATTAGACGCCCATGAGTGGAAGTGCCCTATGCTCTCTAAGCCGAGTTTTTTAGATGTTTCAGGACACACCGTACACTTCTCCAGAGTGGCTGTTGGCAATTTACATCCCGCCCATCAGCGTAGCAAGGCTCCCATTTCTCCATGGCCTCTCCTGCATTTCTGGTATTGACACTTTATTCAGCATGGCCCTTTTGACCGATGGGAAGCGAGACTTCTTTGTAGCGCTGATTTGCCTTTCCAGGTTGCTTGGTTGGCCAAAAAGGGCGTATGCGTTTTTTCCTGAATATATTCAAGAAAAAACGCATACGCCTTTTTTGGCCAAGGGCATCACTGTCGAGGTTTTGCCGCTTTTCCTGTGCTTTAAAGGCGATTCGAATCTACCTCCTGAAATCTGTTTCCTGCAATTCTGCCTTGCTTTCAAATCCTCTTCGTTGCCTTCCCTCAATATTTTTGTGGGCGAGAGTTATCATTTCTAACTCTGCAGGTTTGTGATTTGCAGGGCCCCTGAGCTCCATTTTTCAACTCGCTTTTTTGGGAGCTGGCCGCAAAAGCGTAGGATTGCTTCAGGCCCTATTCTGGTTCCGGGCGGCAGGCTGAGCCTGTGGTTAATTCTTCTTCCTGATGGGAAAATAGAGTGACCTGTGCCTTTCCTAACACCTAGAGCTAGTCGCTCATTGGTTCCCCCTCTTCCCGTTCATCCTCAGGACAAATTGCAACCTGTACGGAACAGGAGGTTAAAGGTGCTGATTCTCCAAGGAGGGAGATTGCTAGTAAAGCGGCTGGAATGGCGAACCCGAGCACAAGGAGATGAGAAATGAGGTGCGTTTTAGAAACCTTTCCCGATCACACGGTGTACCATCTTCTGGGTTTCTCATGCATGTTTTCGATGTAGGAAGATGCCCTTGAACCTGGAGATTTGGGACCCATCAGACGGGTACCACGCAGTATTACTTTAAAGGGTCTGTGTTTGCTCACCCAACCTCACCAAACCTCTCAGCCCCAAGAGTGTCCACCCTTATGTCTCAATCAGCTGTGGGTCTAGATATGGTCAATCCAGGTGGCATCACAGCCCCTGAACGAATTTTGTAAGAATTTCTCTCTCTTGCACTGTCTTTGTTTCACGGGTTTTTAAAAGTAATTGATTTTCCTAATGGGGTTTAGCTGCTTTTCACTGCTGTGTTTATGCCGCTTTACTCCCACTTGACTCAGTTACGGAGAGATATCAATACATAGGTTTGAAGATTCTTACTAGTCAGATCTATTCTTGGGCGGTGAATAGGGGGTGTTGAGTCCAGTTCACTGAGCAAGCAGTAGGTCTTGTCTATTACATATTGGGTTTATGGAACGGTATCTGAGCTAATTTGAAACCCTTGTTTTATGCATCACCCCACCTCGCCTTTCCCGTTAGGCAGCCATAGTGTGTTTTCTAAATGTGTGACTCTGTTCTGTTTTGTAATTCAGTTCAAGTGTAGCGGTTTTTACATTCCCTCTATAAGTGATATCTTCTGATTAGTGTCTTTTTCTGTGTGACTTATTTCACTTAGAACCGTCGTACCTGAATCCACTCATCATGCTGCTACTAGCCTTATGACGTTGATTTCATGGCTGAGTGATATTCCATTGTACCTAAGGACCACAACTTCTTTATCCATTTTTCTCTTTCCTGGGATATTTAAGGTGGAATGAAGTGGAGGTTCTTGTCAACAGAGCAACCCTAAACTTTGGAGTGCCTGTGCCTTGCTGATTTTTAGTTTTCCCAAATTAGACGCCCATGAGTGGAAGTGCCCTATGCTCTCTAAGCCGAGTTTTTTAGATGTTTCAGAACACACCGTACACTTCTCCAGAGTGGCTGTTGGCAATTTACATCCCGCCCATCAGCGTAGCAAGGCTCCCATTTCTCCATGGCCTCTCCTGCATTTCTGGTATTGACACTTTATTCAGCATGGCCCTTTTGACCGATGGGAAGCGAGACTTCTTTGTAGCTCTGATTTGCCTTTCCAGGTTGCTTGGTTGGCCAAAAAGGGCGTATGCGTTTTTTCCTGAATATATTCAGGAAAAAACGCATACGCCCTTTTTGGCCAAGGGCATCATTGTCGAGGTTTGGCCGCTTTTCCTGTGCTTTAAAGGCGATTCGAATCTACCTCCTGAAATCTGTTTCCTGCAATTCTGCCTTGCTTTCAAATCCTCTTCGTTGCCTTCCCTCAATATTTTTGTGGGCGAGAGTTATCATTTCTAACTCTGCAGGTTTGTGATTTGCAGTGCCCCTGAGCTCCATTTTTCAACTCGCTTTTTTGGGAGCTGGCCGCAAAAGCGTAGGATTGCTTCAGGCCCTATTCTGGTTCCGGGCGGCAGGCTGAGCCTGTGGTTAATTCTTCTTCCTGATGGGAAAATAGAGTGACCTGTGCCTGTCCCAACACCTAGAGCTAGTCGCTCATTGGTTCCCCCTCTTCCCGTTCATCCTCAGGACAAATTGCAACCTGTACGGAACAGGAGGTTAAACGTGCTGATTCTCCAAGGAGGGAGATTGCTATTAAAGTGGCTGGAATGGCGAACCCGAGCACAAGGAGATGAGAAATGAGGTGCGTTTTAGAAACCTTTCCCGATCACACGGTGTACCATCTTCTGGGTTTCTCATGCATGTTTTCGATGTTGGAAGATGCTCTTGAACCTGGAGATTTGGGACCCATGGGATGGGTACCACGCAGTATTACTTTAAAGGGTCTGCGTTTGCTCACCCAACCTCACCAAACCTCTCAGCCCCAAGAGTGTCCACCCTTATGTCTCAATCAGCTGTGGGTCTAGATATGGTCAATCCAGGTGGCATCACAGCCCCTGAACGAATTTTGTAAGAATTTCTCTCTCTTTCACTGTCTTTGTTTCACGGGTTTTTAAAAGTAATTGATTTTCCTAATGGGGTTTAGCTGCTTTTCACTGCTGTGTTTATGCCGCTTTACTCCCACTTGACTCACTTACGGAGAGATATCAATACATAGGTTTGAAGATTCTTACTAGTCAGATCTATTCTTGGGCGGTGAATAGGGGGTGTTGAGTCCAGTTCACTGAGCAAGGAGTAGGTCTTGTCTATTACATATTGGGTTTATGGAACGGTATCTGAGCTAATTTGAAACCCTTGTTTTAGGCATCACCCCACCTCACCTTTCCCGTTAGGCAGCCATAGTGTGTTTTCTAAATGTGTGACTCTGTTCTTTTTTGTAATTCAGTTCAAGTGTAGCGGTTTTTACATTCCCTCTATAAGTGATATCTTCTGATTAGTGTCTTTTTCTGTGTGACTTATTTCACTTAGAACCGTCGTACCTGAATCCACTCATCATGCTGCTACTAGCCTTATGACGTTGATTTCATGGCTGAGTGATATTCCATTGTACCTAAGGACCACAACTTCTTTATCCATTTTTCTCTTTCCTGGGATATTTAAGGTGGAATGAAGTGGAGGTTCTTGTCAACAGAGCAACCCTAAACTTTGGAGTGCCTGTGCCTTGCTGATTTTTAGTTTTCCCAAATGAGACGCCCATGAGTGGAAGTGCCCTATGCTCTCTAAGCCGAGTTTTTTAGATGTTTCAGGACACACCGTACACTTCTCCAGAGTGGCTGTTGGCAATTTACATCCCGCCCATCAGCGTAGCAAGGCTCCCATTTCTCCATGGCCTCTCCTGCATTTCTGGTATTGACACTTTATTCAGCATGGCCCTTTTGACCGATGGGAAGCGAGACTTCTTTGTAGCGCCGATTTGCCTTTCCAGGTTGCTTGGTTGGCCAAAAAGGGCGTATGCGTTTTTTCCTGAATATATTCAGGAAAAAACGCATACGCCCTTTTTGGCCAAGGGCATCATTGTCGAGGTTTTGCCGCTTTTCCTGTGCTTTAAAGGCGATTCGAATCTACCTCCTGAAATCTGCTTCCTGCAATTCTGCCTTGCTTTCAAATCCTCTTCGTTGCCTTCCCTCAATATTTTTGTGGGCGAGAGTTATCATTTCTAACTCTGCAGGTTTGTGATTTGCAGTGACCCTGAGCTCCATTTTTCAACTCGCTTTTTTGGGAGCTGGCCGCAAAAGCGTAGGATTGCTTCAGGCCCTATTCTGGTTCCGGGCGGCAGGCTGAGCCTGTGGTTAATTCTTCTTCCTGATGGGAAAATAGAGTGACCTGTGCCTGTCCCAACACCTAGAGCTAGTCGCTCATTGGTTCCCCCTCTTCCCGTTCATCCTCAGGACAAATTGCAACCTGTACGGAACAGGAGGTTAAACGTGCTGATTCTCCAAGGAGGGAGATTGCTAGTAAAGCGGCTGGAATGGCGAACCCGAGCACAAGGAGATGAGAAATGAGGTGCGTTTTAGAAACCTTTCCCGATCACACGGTGTACCATCTTCTGGGGTTCTCATGCATGTTTTCGATGTAGGAAGATGCCCTTGAACCTGGAGATTTGGGACCCATCAGACGGGTACAACGCAGTATTACTTTAAAGGGTCTGCGTTTGCTCACCCAACCTCACCAAACCTCTCAGCCCCAAGAGTGTCCACCCTTATGTCTCAATCAGCTGTGGGTCTAGATATGGTCAATCCAGGTGGCATCACAGCCCCTGAACGAATTTTGTAAGAATTTCTCTCTCTTTCACTGTCTTTGTTTCACGGGTTTTTAAAAGTAATTGATTTTCCTAATGGGGTTTAGCTGCTTTTCACTGCTGTGTTTATGCCGCTTTACTCCCACTTGACTCACTTACGGAGAGATATCAATACATAGGTTTGAAGATTCTTACTAGTCAGATCTATTCTTGGGCGGTGAATAGGGGGTGTTGAGTCCAGTTCACTGAGCAAGCAGTAGGTCTTGTCTATTACATATTGGGTTTATGGAACGGTATCTGAGCTAATTTGAAACCCTTGTTTTATGCATCACCCCACCTCGCCTTTCCCGTTAGGCAGCCATAGTGTGTTTTCTAAATGTGTGACTCTGTTCTGTTTTGTAATTCAGTTCAAGTGTAGCGGTTTTTACATTCCCTCTATAAGTGATATCTTCTGATTAGTGTCTTTTTCTGTGTGACTTATTTCACTTAGAACCGTCGTACCTGAATCCACTCATCATGCTGCTACTAGCCTTATGAGGTTGATTTCATGGCTGAGTGATATTCCATTGTACCTAAGGACCACAACTTCTTTATCCATTTTTCTCTTTCCTGGGATATTTAAGGTGGAATGAAGTGGAGGTTCTTGTCAACAGAGCAACCCTAAACTTTGGAGTGCCTGTGCCTTGCTGATTTTTAGTTTTCCCAAATTAGACGCCCATGAGTGGAAGTGCCCTATGCTCTCTAAGCCGAGTTTTTTAGATGTTTCAGGACACACCGTACACTTCTACAGAGTGGCTGTTGGAAATTTACATCCCGCCCATCAGCGTAGCAAGGCTCCCATTTCTCCATGGCCTCTCCTGCATTTCTGGTATTGACACTTTATTCAGCATGGCCCTTTTGACCGATGGGAAGCGAGACTTCTTTGTAGCTCTGATTTGCCTTTCCAGGTTGCTTGGTTGGCCAAAAAGGGCGTATGCGTTTTTTCCTGAATATATTCAGGAAAAAACGCATACGCCCTTTTTGGCCAAGGGCATCATTGTCGAGGTTTGGCCGCTTTTCCTGTGCTTTAAAGGCGATTCGAATCTACCTCCTGAAATCTGTTTCCTGCAATTCTGCCTTGCTTTCAAATCCTCTTCGTTGCCTTCCCTCAATATTTTTGTGGGCGAGAGTTATCATTTCTAACTCTGCAGGTTTGTGATTTGCAGTGCCCCTGAGCTCCATTTTTCAACTCGCTTTTTTGGGAGCTGGCCGCAAAAGCGTAGGATTGCTTCAGGCCCTATTCTGGTTCCGGGCGGCAGGCTGAGCCTGTGGTTAATTCTTCTTCCTGATGGGAAAATAGAGTGACCTGTGCCTGTCCCAACACCTAGAGCTAGTCGCTCATTGGTTCCCCCTCTTCCCGTTCATCCTCAGGACAAATTGCAACCTGTACGGAACAGGAGGTTAAACGTGCTGATTCTCCAAGGAGGGAGATTGCTATTAAAGTGGCTGGAATGGCGAACCCGAGCACAAGGAGATGAGAAATGAGGTGCGTTTTAGAAACCTTTCCCGATCACACGGTGTACCATCTTCTGGGTTTCTCATGCATGTTTTCGATGTAGGAAGATGCTCTTGAACCTGGAGATTTGGGACCCATGGGATGGGTACCACGCAGTATTACTTTAAAGGGTCTGCGTTTGCTCACCCAACCTCACCAAACCTCTCAGCCCCAAGAGTGTCCACCCTTATGTCTCAATCAGCTGTGGGTCTAGATATGGTCAATCCAGGTGGCATCACAGCCCCTGAACGAATTTTGTAAGAATTTCTCTCTCTTTCACTGTCTTTGTTTCACGGGTTTTTAAAAGTAATTGATTTTCCTAATGGGGTTTAGCTGCTTTTCACTGCTGTGTTTATGCCGCTTTACTCCCACTTGACTCACTTACGGAGAGATATCAATACATAGGTTTGAAGATTCTTACTAGTCAGATCTATTCTTGGGCGGTGAATAGGGGGTGTTGAGTCCAGTTCACTGAGCAAGGAGTAGGTCTTGTCTATTACATATTGGGTTTATGGAACGGTATCTGAGCTAATTTGAAACCCTTGTTTTAGGCATCACCCCACCTCACCTTTCCCGTTAGGCAGCCATAGTGTGTTTTCTAAATGTGTGACTCTGTTCTTTTTTGTAATTCAGTTCAAGTGTAGCGGTTTTTACATTCCCTCTATAAGTGATATCTTCTGATTAGTGTCTTTTTCTGTGTGACTTATTTCACTTAGAACCGTCGTACCTGAATCCACTCATCATGCTGCTACTAGCCTTATGACGTTGATTTCATGGCTGAGTGATATTCCATTGTACCTAAGGACCACAACTTCTTTATCCATTTTTCTCTTTCCTGGGATATTTAAGGTGGAATGAAGTGGAGGTTCTTGTCAACAGAGCAACCCTAAACTTTGGAGTGCCTGTGCCTTGCTGATTTTTAGTTTTCCCAAATGAGACGCCCATGAGTGGAAGTGCCCTATGCTCTCTAAGCCGAGTTTTTTAGATGTTTCAGGACACACCGTACACTTCTCCAGAGTGGCTGTTGGCAATTTACATCCCGCCCATCAGCGTAGCAAGGCTCCCATTTCTCCATGGCCTCTCCTGCATTTCTGGTATTGACACTTTATTCAGCATGGCCCTTTTGACCGATGGGAAGCGAGACTTCTTTGTAGCGCCGATTTGCCTTTCCAGGTTGCTTGGTTGGCCAAAAAGGGCGTATGCGTTTTTTCCTGAATATATTCAGGAAAAAACGCATACGCCCTTTTTGGCCAAGGGCATCATTGTCGAGGTTTTGCCGCTTTTCCTGTGCTTTAAAGGCGATTCGAATCTACCTCCTGAAATCTGCTTCCTGCAATTCTGCCTTGCTTTCAAATCCTCTTCGTTGCCTTCCCTCAATATTTTTGTGGGCGAGAGTTATCATTTCTAACTCTGCAGGTTTGTGATTTGCAGTGACCCTGAGCTCCATTTTTCAACTCGCTTTTTTGGGAGCTGGCCGCAAAAGCGTAGGATTGCTTCAGGCCCTATTCTGGTTCCGGGCGGCAGGCTGAGCCTGTGGTTAATTCTTCTTCCTGATGGGAAAATAGAGTGACCTGTGCCTGTCCCAACACCTAGAGCTAGTCGCTCATTGGTTCCCCCTCTTCCCGTTCATCCTCAGGACAAATTGCAACCTGTACGGAACAGGAGGTTAAACGTGCTGATTCTCCAAGGAGGGAGATTGCTAGTAAAGCGGCTGGAATGGCGAACCCGAGCACAAGGAGATGAGAAATGAGGTGCGTTTTAGAAACCTTTCCCGATCACACGGTGTACCATCTTCTGGGGTTCTCATGCATGTTTTCGATGTAGGAAGATGCCCTTGAACCTGGAGATTTGGGACCCATCAGACGGGTACCACGCAGTATTACTTTAAAGGGTCTGCGTTTGCTCACCCAACCTCACCAAACCTCTCAGCCCCAAGAGTGTCCACCCTTATGTCTCAATCAGCTGTGGGTCTAGATATGGTCAATCCAGGTGGCATCACAGCCCCTGAACGAATTTTGTAAGAATTTCTCTCTCTTTCACTGTCTTTGTTTCACGGGTTTTTAAAAGTAATTGATTTTCCTAATGGGGTTTAGCTGCTTTTCACTGCTGTGTTTATGCCGCTTTACTCCCACTTGACTCACTTACGGAGAGATATCAATACATAGGTTTGAAGATTCTTACTAGTCAGATCTATTCTTGGGCGGTGAATAGGGGGTGTTGAGTCCAGTTCACTGAGCAAGCAGTAGGTCTTGTCTATTACATATTGGGTTTATGGAACGGTATCTGAGCTAATTTGAAACCCTTGTTTTATGCATCACCCCACCTCGCCTTTCCCGTTAGGCAGCCATAGTGTGTTTTCTAAATGTGTGACTCTGTTCTGTTTTGTAATTCAGTTCAAGTGTAGCGGTTTTTACATTCCCTCTATAAGTGATATCTTCTGATTAGTGTCTTTTTCTGTGTGACTTATTTCACTTAGAACCGTCGTACCTGAATCCACTCATCATGCTGCTACTAGCCTTATGACGTTGATTTCATGGCTGAGTGATATTCCATTGTACCTAAGGACCACAACTTCTTTATCCATTTTTCTCTTTCCTGGGATATTTAAGGTGGAATGAAGTGGAGGTTCTTGTCAACAGAGCAACCCTAAACTTTGGAGTGCCTGTGCCTTGCTGATTTTTAGTTTTCCCAAATTAGACGCCCATGAGTGGAAGTGCCCTATGCTCTCTAAGCCGAGTTTTTTAGATGTTTCAGGACACACCGTACACTTCTCCAGAGTGGCTGTTGGCAATTTACATCCCGCCCATCAGCGTAGCAAGGCTCCCATTTCTCCATGGCCTCTCCTGCATTTCTGGTATTGACACTTTATTCAGCATGGCCCTTTTGACCGATGGGAAGCGAGACTTCTTTGTAGCGCTGATTTGCCTTTCCAGGTTGCTTGGTTGGCCAAAAAGGGCGTATGCGTTTTTTCCTGAATATATTCAAGAAAAAACGCATACGCCTTTTTTGGCCAAGGGCATCACTGTCGAGGTTTTGCCGCTTTTCCTGTGCTTTAAAGGCGATTCGAATCTACCTCCTGAAATCTGTTTCCTGCAATTCTGCCTTGCTTTCAAATCCTCTTCGTTGCCTTCCCTCAATATTTTTGTGGGCGAGAGTTATCATTTCTAACTCTGCAGGTTTGTGATTTGCAGGGCCCCTGAGCTCCATTTTTCAACTCGCTTTTTTGGGAGCTGGCCGCAAAAGCGTAGGATTGCTTCAGGCCCTATTCTGGTTCCGGGCGGCAGGCTGAGCCTGTGGTTAATTCTTCTTCCTGATGGGAAAATAGAGTGACCTGTGCCTTTCCTAACACCTAGAGCTAGTCGCTCATTGGTTCCCCCTCTTCCCGTTCATCCTCAGGACAAATTGCAACCTGTACGGAACAGGAGGTTAAAGGTGCTGATTCTCCAAGGAGGGAGATTGCTAGTAAAGCGGCTGGAATGGCGAACCCGAGCACAAGGAGATGAGAAATGAGGTGCGTTTTAGAAACCTTTCCCGATCACACGGTGTACCATCTTCTGGGTTTCTCATGCATGTTTTCGATGTAGGAAGATGCCCTTGAACCTGGAGATTTGGGACCCATCAGACGGGTACCACGCAGTATTACTTTAAAGGGTCTGTGTTTGCTCACCCAACCTCACCAAACCTCTCAGCCCCAAGAGTGTCCACCCTTATGTCTCAATCAGCTGTGGGTCTAGATATGGTCAATCCAGGTGGCATCACAGCCCCTGAACGAATTTTGTAAGAATTTCTCTCTCTTGCACTGTCTTTGTTTCACGGGTTTTTAAAAGTAATTGATTTTCCTAATGGGGTTTAGCTGCTTTTCACTGCTGTGTTTATGCCGCTTTACTCCCACTTGACTCACTTACGGAGAGATATCAATACATAGGTTTGAAGATTCTTACTAGTCAGATCTATTCTTGGGCGGTGAATAGGGGGTGTTGAGTCCAGTTCACTGAGCAAGCAGTAGGTCTTGTCTATTACATATTGGGTTTATGGAACGGTATCTGAGCTAATTTGAAACCCTTGTTTTATGCATCACCCCACCTCGCCTTTCCCGTTAGGCAGCCATAGTGTGTTTTCTAAATGTGTGACTCTGTTCTGTTTTGTAATTCAGTTCAAGTGTAGCGGTTTTTACATTCCCTCTATAAGTGATATCTTCTGATTAGTGTCTTTTTCTGTGTGACTTATTTCACTTAGAACCGTCGTACCTGAATCCACTCATCATGCTGCTACTAGCCTTATGACGTTGATTTCATGGCTGAGTGATATTCCATTGTACCTAAGGACCACAACTTCTTTATCCATTTTTCTCTTTCCTGGGATATTTAAGGTGGAATGAAGTGGAGGTTCTTGTCAACAGAGCAACCCTAAACTTTGGAGTGCCTGTGCCTTGCTGATTTTTAGTTTTCCCAAATGAGACGCCCATGAGTGGAAGTGCCCTATGCTCTCTAAGCCGAGTTTTTTAGATGTTTCAGGACACACCGTACACTTCTCCAGAGTGGCTGTTGGCAATTTACATCCCGCCCATCAGCGTAGCAAGGCTCCCATTTCTCCATGGCCTCTCCTGCATTTCTGGTATTGACACTTTATTCAGCATGGCCCTTTTGACCGATGGGAAGCGAGACTTCTTTGTAGCGCCGATTTGCCTTTCCAGGTTGCTTGGTTGGCCAAAAAGGGCGTATGCGTTTTTTCCTGAATATATTCAGGAAAAAACGCATACGCCCTTTTTGGCCAAGGGCATCATTGTCGAGGTTTTGCCGCTTTTCCTGTGCTTTAAAGGCGATTCGAATCTACCTCCTGAAATCTGCTTCCTGCAATTCTGCCTTGCTTTCAAATCCTCTTCGTTGCCTTCCCTCAATATTTTTGTGGGCGAGAGTTATCATTTCTAACTCTGCAGGTTTGTGATTTGCAGTGACCCTGAGCTCCATTTTTCAACTCGCTTTTTTGGGAGCTGGCCGCAAAAGCGTAGGATTGCTTCAGGCCCTATTCTGGTTCCGGGCGGCAGGCTGAGCCTGTGGTTAATTCTTCTTCCTGATGGGAAAATAGAGTGACCTGTGCCTGTCCCAACACCTAGAGCTAGTCGCTCATTGGTTCCCCCTCTTCCCGTTCATCCTCAGGACAAATTGCAACCTGTACGGAACAGGAGGTTAAACGTGCTGATTCTCCAAGGAGGGAGATTGCTAGTAAAGCGGCTGGAATGGCGAACCCGAGCACAAGGAGATGAGAAATGAGGTGCGTTTTAGAAACCTTTCCCGATCACACGGTGTACCATCTTCTGGGGTTCTCATGCATGTTTTCGATGTAGGAAGATGCCCTTGAACCTGGAGATTTGGGACCCATCAGACGGGTACCACGCAGTATTACTTTAAAGGGTCTGCGTTTGCTCACCCAACCTCACCAAACCTCTCAGCCCCAAGAGTGTCCACCCTTATGTCTCAATCAGCTGTGGGTCTAGATATGGTCAATCCAGGTGGCATCACAGCCCCTGAACGAATTTTGTAAGAATTTCTCTCTCTTTCACTGTCTTTGTTTCACGGGTTTTTAAAAGTAATTGATTTTCCTAATGGGGTTTAGCTGCTTTTCACTGCTGTGTTTATGCCGCTTTACTCCCACTTGACTCACTTACGGAGAGATATCAATACATAGGTTTGAAGATTCTTACTAGTCAGATCTATTCTTGGGCGGTGAATAGGGGGTGTTGAGTCCAGTTCACTGAGCAAGCAGTAGGTCTTGTCTATTACATATTGGGTTTATGGAACGGTATCTGAGCTAATTTGAAACCCTTGTTTTATGCATCACCCCACCTCGCCTTTCCCGTTAGGCAGCCATAGTGTGTTTTCTAAATGTGTGACTCTGTTCTGTTTTGTAATTCAGTTCAAGTGTAGCGGTTTTTACATTCCCTCTATAAGTGATATCTTCTGATTAGTGTCTTTTTCTGTGTGACTTATTTCACTTAGAACCGTCGTACCTGAATCCACTCATCATGCTGCTACTAGCCTTATGACGTTGATTTCATGGCTGAGTGATATTCCATTGTACCTAAGGACCACAACTTCTTTATCCATTTTTCTCTTTCCTGGGATATTTAAGGTGGAATGAAGTGGAGGTTCTTGTCAACAGAGCAACCCTAAACTTTGGAGTGCCTGTGCCTTGCTGATTTTTAGTTTTCCCAAATTAGACGCCCATGAGTGGAAGTGCCCTATGCTCTCTAAGCCGAGTTTTTTAGATGTTTCAGGACACACCGTACACTTCTCCAGAGTGGCTGTTGGCAATTTACATCCCGCCCATCAGCGTAGCAAGGCTCCCATTTCTCCATGGCCTCTCCTGCATTTCTGGTATTGACACTTTATTCAGCATGGCCCTTTTGACCGATGGGAAGCGAGACTTCTTTGTAGCGCTGATTTGCCTTTCCAGGTTGCTTGGTTGGCCAAAAAGGGCGTATGCGTTTTTTCCTGAATATATTCAAGAAAAAACGCATACGCCTTTTTTGGCCAAGGGCATCACTGTCGAGGTTTTGCCGCTTTTCCTGTGCTTTAAAGGCGATTCGAATCTACCTCCTGAAATCTGTTTCCTGCAATTCTGCCTTGCTTTCAAATCCTCTTCGTTGCCTTCCCTCAATATTTTTGTGGGCGAGAGTTATCATTTCTAACTCTGCAGGTTTGTGATTTGCAGGGCCCCTGAGCTCCATTTTTCAACTCGCTTTTTTGGGAGCTGGCCGCAAAAGCGTAGGATTGCTTCAGGACCTATTCTGGTTCCGGGCGGCAGGCTGAGCCTGTGGTTAATTCTTCTTCCTGATGGGAAAATAGAGTGACCTGTGCCTTTCCTAACACCTAGAGCTAGTCGCTCATTGGTTCCCCCTCTTCCCGTTCATCCTCAGGACAAATTGCAACCTGTACGGAACAGGAGGTTAAAGGTGCTGATTCTCCAAGGAGGGAGATTGCTAGTAAAGCGGCTGGAATGGCGAACCCGAGCACAAGGAGATGAGAAATGAGGTGCGTTTTAGAAACCTTTCCCGATCACACGGTGTACCATCTTCTGGGTTTCTCATGCATGTTTTCGATGTAGGAAGATGCCCTTGAACCTGGAGATTTGGGACCCATCAGACGGGTACCACGCAGTATTACTTTAAAGGGTCTGTGTTTGCTCACCCAACCTCACCAAACCTCTCAGCCCCAAGAGTGTCCACCCTTATGTCTCAATCAGCTGTGGGTCTAGATATGGTCAATCCAGGTGGCATCACAGCCCCTGAACGAATTTTGTAAGAATTTCTCTCTCTTTCACTGTCTTTGTTTCACGGGTTTTTAAAAGTAATTGATTTTCCTAATGGGGTTTAGCTGCTTTTCACTGCTGTGTTTATGCCGCTTTACTCCCACTTGACTCACTTACGGAGAGATATCAATACATAGGTTTGAAGATTCTTACTAGTCAGATCTATTCTTGGGCGGTGAATAGGGGGTGTTGAGTCCAGTTCACTGAGCAAGGAGTAGGTCTTTTCTATTACATATTGGGTTTATGGAACGGTATCTGAGCTAATTTGAAACCCTTGTTTTAGGCATCACCCCACCTCACCTTTCCCGTTAGGCAGCCATAGTGTGTTTTCTAAATGTGTGACTCTGTTCTTTTTTGTAATTCAGTTCAAGTGTAGCGGTTTTTACATTCCCTCTATAAGTGATATCTTCTGATTAGTGTCTTTTTCTGTGTGACTTATTTCACTTAGAACCGTCGTACCTGAATCCACTCATCATGCTGCTACTAGCCTTATGACGTTGATTTCATGGCTGAGTGATATTCCATTGTACCTAAGGACCACAACTTCTTTATCCATTTTTCTCTTTCCTGGGATATTTAAGGTGGAATGAAGTGGAGGTTCTTGTGAACAGAGCAACCCTAAACTTTGGAGTGCCTGTGCCTTGCTGATTTTTAGTTTTCCCAAATGAGACGCCCATGAGTGGAAGTGCCCTATGCTCTCTAAGCCGAGTTTTTTAGATGTTTCAGGACACACCGTACACTTCTCCAGAGTGGCTGTTGGCAATTTACATCCCGCCCATCAGCGTAGCAAGGCTCCCATTTCTCCATGGCCTCTCCTGCATTTCTGGTATTGACACTTTATTCACCATGGCCCTTTTGACCGATGGGAAGCGAGACTTCTTTGTAGCGCTGATTTGCCTTTCCAGGTTGCTTGGTTGGCCAAAAAGGGCGTATGCGTTTTTTCCTGAATATATTCAGGAAAAAACGCATACGCCCTTTTTGGCCAAGGGCATCATTGTCGAGGTTTTGCCGCTTTTCCTGTGCTTTAAAGGCGATTCGAATCTACCTCCTGAAATCTGTTTCCTGCAATTCTGCCTTGCTTTCAAATCCTCTTCGTTGCCTTCCCTCAATATTTTTGTGGGCGAGAGTTATCATTTCTAACTCTGCAGGTTTGTGATTTGCAGTGCCCCTGAGCTCCATTTTTCAACTCGCTTTTTTGGGAGCTGGCCGCAAAAGCGTAGGATTGCTTCAGGCCCTATTCTGGTTCCGGGCGGCAGGCTGAGCCTGTGGTTAATTCTTCTACCTGATGGGAAAATAGAGTGACCTGTGCCTTTCCCAACAACTAGAGCTAGTCGCTCATTGGTTCCCCCTTTTCCCGTTCATCCTCAGGACAAATTGCAACCTCTACGGAACAGGAGGTTAAACGTGCTGATTCTCCAAGGAGGGAGATTGCTAGTAAAGCGGCTGGAATGGCGAACCCGAGCACAAGGAGATGAGAAATGAGGTGCGTTTTAGAAACCTTTCCCGATCACACGGTGTACCATCTTCTGGGGTTCTCATGCATGTTTTCGATGTAGGAAGATGCTCTTGAACCTGGAGATTTGGGACCCATGGGATGGGTACCACGCAGTATTACTTTAAAGGGTCTGCGTTTGCTCACCCAACCTCACCAAACCTCTCAGCCCCAAGAGTGTCCACCCTTATGTCTCAATCAGCTGTGGGTCTAGATATGGTCAATCCAGGTGGCATCACAGCCCCTGAACGAATTTTGTAAGAATTTCTCTCTCTTTCACTGTCTTTGTTTCACGGGTTTTTAAAAGTAATTGATTTTCCTAATGGGGTTTAGCTGCTTTTCACTGCTGTGTTTATGCCGCTTTACTCCCACTTGACTCACTTACGGAGAGATATCAATACATAGGTTTGAAGATTCTTACTAGTCAGATCTATTCTTGGGCGGTGAATAGGGGGTGTTGAGTCCAGTTCACTGAGCAAGGAGTAGGTCTTGTCTATTACATATTGGGTTTATGGAACGGTATCTGAGCTAATTTGAAACCCTTGTTTTAGGCATCACCCCACCTCACCTTTCCCGTTAGGCAGCCATAGTGTGTTTTCTAAATGTGTGACTCTGTTCTGTTTTGTAATTCAGTTCAAGTGTAGCGGTTTTTACATTCCCTCTATAAGTGATATCTTCTGATTAGTGTCTTTTTCTGTGTGACTTATTTCACTTAGAACCGTCGTACCTGAATCCACTCATCATGCTGCTACTAGCCTTATGACGTTGATTTCATGGCTGAGTGATATTCCATTGTACCTAAGGACCACAACTTCTTTATCCATTTTTCTCTTTCCTGGGATATTTAAGGTGGAATGAAGTGGAGGTTCTTGTCAACAGAGCAACCCTAAACTTTGGAGTGCCTGTGCCTTGCTGATTTTTAGTTTTCCCAAATTAGACGCCCATGAGTGGAAGTGCCCTATGCTCTCTAAGCCTAGTTTTTTAGATGTTTCAGGACACACCGTACACTTCTCCAGAGTGGCTGTTGGCAATTTACATCCCGCCCATCAGCGTAGCAAGGCTCCCATTTCTCCATGGCCTCTCCTGCATTTCTGGTATTGACACTTTATTCACCATGGCCCTTTTGACCGATGGGAAGCGAGACTTCTTTGTAGCGCTGATTTGCCTTTCCAGGTTGCTTGGTTGGCCAAAAAGGGCGTATGCGTTTTTTCCTGAATATATTCAGGAAAAAACGCATACGCCCTTTTTGGCCAAGGGCATCATTGTCGAGGTTTTGCCGCTTTTCCTGTGCTTTAAAGGCGATTCGAATCTACCTCCTGAAATCTGTTTCCTGCAATTCTGCCTTGCTTTCAAATCCTCTTCGTTGCCTTCCCTCAATATTTTTGTGGGCGAGAGTTATCATTTCTAACTCTGCAGGTTTGTGATTTGCAGGGCCCCTGAGCTCCATTTTTCAACTCGCTTTTTTGGGAGCTGGCCGCAAAAGCGTAGGATTGCTTCAGGCCCTATTCTGGTTCCGGGCGGCAGGCTGAGCCTGTGGTTAATTCTTCTTCCTGATGGGAAAATAGAGTGACCTGTGCCTTTCCCAACACCTAGAGCTAGTCGCTCATTGGTTCCCCCTTTTCCCGTTCATCCTCAGGACAAATTGCAACCTCTACGGAACAGGAGGTTAAACGTGCTGATTCTCCAAGGAGGGAGATTGCTAGTAAAGCGGCTGGAATGGCGAACCCGAGCACAAGGAGATGAGAAATGAGGTGCGTTTTAGAAACCTTTCCCGATCACACGGTGTACCATCTTCTGGGGTTCTCATGCATGTTTTCGATGTAGGAAGATGCCCTTGAACCTGGAGATTTGGGACCCATCAGACGGGTACCACGCAGTATTACTTTAAAGGGTCTGTGTTTGCTCACCCAACCTCACCAAACCTCTCAGCCCCAAGAGTGTCCACCCTTATGTCTCAATCAGCTGTGGGTCTAGATATGGTCAATCCAGGTGGCATCACAGCCCCTGAACGAATTTTGTAAGAATTTCTCTCTCTTGCACTGTCTTTGTTTCACGGGTTTTTAAAAGTAATTGATTTTCCTAATGGGGTTTAGCTGCTTTTCACTGCTGTGTTTATGCCGCTTTACTCCCACTTGACTCACTTACGGAGAGATATCAATACATAGGTTTGAAGATTCTTACTAGTCAGATCTATTCTTGGGCGGTGAATAGGGGGTGTTGAGTCCAGTTCACTGAGCAAGCAGTAGGTCTTGTCTATTACATATTGGGTTTATGGAACGGTATCTGAGCTAATTTGAAACCCTTGTTTTATGCATCACCCCACCTCGCCTTTTCCGTTAGGCAGCCATAGTGTGTTTTCTAAATGTGTGACTCTGTTCTGTTTTGTAATTCAGTTCAAGTGTAGCGGTTTTTACATTCCCTCTATAAGTGATATCTTCTGATTAGTGTCTTTTTCTGTGTGACTTATTTCACTTAGAACCGTCGTACCTGAATCCACTCATCATGCTGCTACTAGCCTTATGACGTTGATTTCATGGCTGAGTGATATTCCATTGTACCTAAGGACCACAACTTCTTTATCCATTTTTCTCTTTCCTGGGATATTTAAGGTGGAATGAAGTGGAGGTTCTTGTCAACAGAGCAACCCTAAACTTTGGAGTGCCTGTGCCTTGCTGATTTTTAGTTTTCCCAAATTAGACGCCCATGAGTGGAAGTGCCCTATGCTCTCTAAGCCGAGTTTTTTAGATGTTTCAGGACACACCGTACACTTCTCCAGAGTGGCTGTCGGCAATTTACATCCCGCCCATCAGCGTAGCAAGGCTCCCATTTCTCCATGGCCTCTCCTGCATTTCTGGTATTGACACTTTATTCAGCATGGCCCTTTTGACCGATGGGAAGCGAGACTTCTTTGTAGCGCTGATTTGCCTTTCCAGGTTGCTTGGTTGGCCAAAAAGGGCGTATGCGTTTTTTCCTGAATATATTCAGGAAAAAACGCATACGCCCTTTTTGGCCAAGGGCATCATTGTCGAGGTTTTGCCGCTTTTCCTGTGCTTTAAAGGCGATTCGAATCTACCTCCTGAAATCTGTTTCCTGCAATTCTGCCTTGCTTTCAAATCCTCTTCGTTGCCTTCCCTCAATATTTTTGTGGGCGAGAGTTATCATTTCTAACTCTGCAGTTTTGTGATTTGCAGGGCCCCTGAGCTCCATTTTTCAACTCGCTTTTTTGGGAGCTGGCCGCAAAAGCGTAGGATTGCTTCAGGCCCTATTCTGGTTCCGGGCGGCAGGCTGAGCCTGTGGTTAATTCTTCTTCCTGATGGGAAAATAGACTGACCTGTGCCTTTCCCAACACCTAGAGCTAGTCGCTCATTGGTTCCCCCTCTTCCCGTTCATCCTCAGGACAAATTGCAACCTGTACGGAACAGGAGGTTAAAGGTGCTGATTCTCCAAGGAGGGAGATTGCTAGTAAAGCGGCTGGAATGGCGAACCCGAGCACAAGGAGATGAGAAATGAGGTGCGTTTTAGAAACCTTTCCCGATCACACGGTGTACCATCTTCTGGAGTTCTCATGCATGTTTTCGATGTAGGAAGATGCCCTTGAACCTGGAGATTTGGGACCCATCAGACGGGTACCACGCAGTATTACTTTAAAGGGTCTGCGTTTGCTCACCCAACCTCACCAAACCTCTCAGCCCCAAGAGTGTCCACCCTTATGTCTCAATCAGCTGTGGGTCTAGATATGGTCAATCCAGGTGGCATCACAGCCCCTGAACGAATTTTGTAAGAATTTCTCTCTCTTTCACTGTCTTTGTTTCACGGGTTTTTAAAAGTAATTGATTTTCCTAATGGGGTTTAGCTGCTTTTAACTGCTGTGTTTATGCCGCTTTACTCCCACTTGACTCACTTACGGAGAGATATCAATACATAGGTTTGAAGATTCTTACTAGTCAGATCTATTCTTGGGCGCTGAATAGGGGGTGTTGAGTCCAGTTCACTGAGCAAGGAGTAGGTCTTGTCTATTACATATTGGGTTTATGGAACGGTATCTGAGCTAATTTGAAACCCTTGTTTTAGGCATCACCCCACCTCACCTTTCCCGTTAGGCAGCCATAGTGTGTTTTCTAAATGTGTGACTCTGTTCTGTTTTGTAATTCAGTTCAAGTGTAGCGGTTTTTACATTCCCTCTATAAGTGATATCTTCTGATTAGTGTCTTTTTCTGTGTGACTTATTTCACTTAGAACCGTCGTACCTGAATCCACTCATCATGCTGCTACTAGCCTTATGACGTTGATTTCATGGCTGAGTGATATTCCATTGTACCTAAGGACCACAACTTCTTTATCCATTTTTCTCTTTCCTGGGATATTTAAGGTGGAATGAAGTGGAGGTTCTTGTGAACAGAGCAACCCTAAACTTTGCAGTGCCTGTGCCTTGCTGATTTTTAGTTTTCCCAACTTAGACGCCCATGAGTGGAAGTGCCCTATGCTCTCTAAGCCGAGTTTTTTAGATGTTTCAGGACACACCGTACACTTCTCCAGAGTGGCTGTCGGCAATTTACATCCCGCCCATCAGCGTAGCAAGGCTCCCATTTCTCCATGGCCTCTCCTGCATTTCTGGTTTTGACACTTTATTCAGCATGGCCCTTTTGACCGATGGGAAGCGAGACTTCTTTGTAGCGCTGATTTGCCTTTCCAGGTTGCTTGGTTGGCCAAAAAGGGCGTATGCGTTTTTTCCTGAATATATTCAGGAAAAAACGCATACGCCTTTTTTGGCCAAGGGCACCATTGTCGAGGTTTTGCCGCTTTTCCTGTGCTTTTAAAGGCGATTCGAATCTACCTCCTGAAATCTGTTTCCTGCAATTCTGCCTTGCTTTCAAATCCTCTTCGTTGCCTTCCCTCAATATTTTTGTGGGCGAGAGTTATCATTTCTAACTCTGCAGGTTTGTGATTTGCAGTGCCCCTGAGCTCCATTTTTCAACTCGCTTTTTTGGGAGCTGGCCGCAAAAGCGTAGGATTGCTTCAGGCCCTATTCTGGTTCCGGGCGGCAGGCTGAGCCTGTGGTTAATTCTTCTTCCTGATGGGAAAATAGAGTGACCTGTGCCTTTCCCAACAACTAGAGCTAGTCGCTCATTGGTTCCCCCTTTTCCCGTTCATCCTCAGGACAAATTGCAACCTCTACGGAACAGGAGGTTAAACGTGCTGATTCTCCAAGGAGGGAGATTGCTAGTAAAGCGGCTGGAATGGCGAACCCGAGCACAAGGAGATGAGAAATGAGGTGCATTTTAGAAACCTTTCCCGATCACACGGTGTACCATCTTCTGGGGTTCTCATGCATGTTTTCGATGTAGGAAGATGCTCTTGAACCTGGAGATTTGGGACCCATGGGATGAGTACCACGCAGTATTACTTTAAAGGGTCTGCGTTTGCTCACCCAACCTCACCAAACCTCTCAGCCCCAAGAGTGTCCACCCTTATGTCTCAATCAGCTGTGGGTCTAGATATGGTCAATCCAGGTGGCATCACACCCCCTGAACGAATTTTGTAAGAATTTCTCTCTCTTGCACTGTCTTTGTTTCACGGGTTTTTAAAAGTAATTGATTTTCCTAATGGGGTTTAGCTGCTTTTCACTGCTGTGTTTATGCCGCTTTACTCCCACTTGACTCACTTACGGAGAGATATCAATACATAGGTTTGAAGATTCTTACTAGTCAGATCTATTCTTGGGCGGTGAATAGGGGGTGTTGAGTCCAGTTCACTGAGCAAGGAGTAGGTCTTGTCTATTACATATTGGGTTTATGGAACGGTATCTGAGCTAATTTGAAACCCTTGTTTTAGGCATCACCCCACCTCACCTTTCCCGTTAGGCAGCCATAGTGTGTTTTCTAAATGTGTGACTCTGTTCTGTTTTGTAATTCAGTTCAAGTGTAGCGGTTTTTACATTCCCTCTATAAGTGATATCTTCTGATTAGTGTCTTTTTCTGTGTGACTTATTTCACTTAGAACCGTCGTACCTGAATCCACTCATCATGCTGCTACTAGCCTTATGACGTTGATTTCATGGCTGAGTGATATTCCATTGTACCTAAGGACCACAACTTCTTTATCCATTTTTCTCTTTCCTGGGATATTTAAGGTGGAATGAAGTGGAGGTTCTTGTGAACAGAGCAACCCTAAACTTTGGAGTGCCTGTGCCTTGCTGATTTTTAGTTTTCCCAAATTAGACGCCCATGAGTGGAAGTGCCCTATGCTCTCTAAGCCTAGTTTTTTAGATGTTTCAGGACACACCGTACACTTCTCCAGAGTGGCTGTTGGCAATTTACATCCCGCCCATCAGCGTAGCAAGGCTCCCATTTCTCCATGGCCTCTCCTGCATTTCTGGTATTGACACTTTATTCACCATGGCCCTTTTGACCGATGGGAAGCGAGACTTCTTTGTAGCGCTGATTTGCCTTTCCAGGTTGCTTGGTTGGCCAAAAAGGGCGTATGCGTTTTTTCCTGAATATATTCAGGAAAAAACGCATACGCCCTTTTTGGCCAAGGGCATCATTGTCGAGGTTTTGCCGCTTTTCCTGTGCTTTAAAGGCGATTCGAATCTACCTCCTGAAATCTGTTTCCTGCAATTCTGCCTTGCTTTCAAATCCTCTTCGTTGCCTTCCCTCAATATTTTTGTGGGCGAGAGTTATCATTTCTAACTCTGCAGGTTTGTGATTTGCAGGGCCCCTGAGCTCCATTTTTCAACTCGCTTTTTTGGGAGCTGGCCGCAAAAGCGTAGGATTGCTTCAGGCCCTATTCTGGTTCCGGGCGGCAGGCTGAGCCTGTGGTTAATTCTTCTTCCTGATGGGAAAATAGAGTGACCTGTGCCTTTCCCAACACCTAGAGCTAGTCGCTCATTGGTTCCCCCTTTTCCCGTTCATCCTCAGGACAAATTGCAACCTCTACGGAACAGGAGGTTAAACGTGCTGATTCTCCAAGGAGGGAGATTGCTAGTAAAGCGGCTGGAATGGCGAACCCGAGCACAAGGAGATGAGAAATGAGGTGCGTTTTAGAAACCTTTCCCGATCACACGGTGTACCATCTTCTGGGGTTCTCATGCATGTTTTCGATGTAGGAAGATGCCCTTGAACCTGGAGATTTGGGACCCATCAGACGGGTACCACGCAGTATTACTTTAAAGGGTCTGTGTTTGCTCACCCAACCTCACCAAACCTCTCAGCCCCAAGAGTGTCCACCCTTATGTCTCAATCAGCTGTGGGTCTAGATATGGTCAATCCAGGTGGCATCACAGCCCCTGAACGAATTTTGTAAGAATTTCTCTTTCTTGCACTGTCTTTGTTTCACGGGTTTTTAAAAGTAATTGATTTTCCTAATGGGGTTTAGCTGCTTTTCACTGCTGTGTTTATGCCGCTTTACTCCCACTTGACTCACTTACGGAGAGATATCAATACATAGGTTTGAAGATTCTTACTAGTCAGATCTATTCTTGGGCGGTGAATAGGGGGTGTTGAGTCCAGTTCACTGAGCAAGCAGTAGGTCTTGTCTATTACATATTGGGTTTATGGAACGGTATCTGAGCTAATTTGAAACCCTTGTTTTATGCATCACCCCACCTCGCCTTTCCCGTTAGGCAGCCATAGTGTGTTTTCTAAATGTGTGACTCTGTTCTGTTTTGTAATTCAGTTCAAGTGTAGCGGTTTTTACATTCCCTCTATAAGTGATATCTTCTGATTAGTGTCTTTTTCTGTGTGACTTATTTCACTTAGAACCGTCGTACCTGAATCCACTCATCATGCTGCTACTAGCCTTATGACGTTGATTTCATGGCTGAGTGATATTCCATTGTACCTAAGGACCACAACTTCTTTATCCATTTTTCTCTTTCCTGGGATATTTAAGGTGGAATGAAGTGGAGGTTCTTGTCAACAGAGCAACCCTAAACTTTGGAGTGCCTGTGCCTTGCTGATTTTTAGTTTTCCCAAATTAGACGCCCATGAGTGGAAGTGCCCTATGCTCTCTAAGCCGAGTTTTTTAGATGTTTCAGGACACACCGTACACTTCTCCAGAGTGGCTGTCGGCAATTTACATCCCGCCCATCAGCGTAGCAAGGCTCCCATTTCTCCATGGCCTCTCCTGCATTTCTGGTATTGACACTTTATTCAGCATGGCCCTTTTGACCGATGGGAAGCGAGACTTCTTTGTAGCGCTGATTTGCCTTTCCAGGTTGCTTGGTTGGCCAAAAAGGGCGTATGCGTTTTTTCCTGAATATATTCAGGAAAAAACGCATACGCCCTTTTTGGCCAAGGGCATCATTGTCGAGGTTTTGCCGCTTTTCCTGTGCTTTAAAGGCGATTCGAATCTACCTCCTGAAATCTGTTTCCTGCAATTCTGCCTTGCTTTCAAATCCTCTTCGTTGCCTTCCCTCAATATTTTTGTGGGCGAGAGTTATCATTTCTAACTCTGCAGGTTTGTGATTTGCAGGGCCCCTGAGCTCCATTTTTCAACTCGCTTTTTTGGGAGCTGGCCGCAAAAGCGTAGGATTGCTTCAGGCCCTATTCTGGTTCCGGGCGGCAGGCTGAGCCTGTGGTTAATTCTTCTTCCTGATGGGAAAATAGACTGACCTGTGCCTTTCCCAACACCTAGAGCTAGTCGCTCATTGGTTCCCCCTCTTCCCGTTCATCCTCAGGACAAATTGCAACCTGTACGGAACAGGAGGTTAAAGGTGCTGATTCTCCAAGGAGGGAGATTGCTAGTAAAGCGGCTGGAATGGCGAACCCGAGCACAAGGAGATGAGAAATGAGGTGCGTTTTAGAAACCTTTCCCGATCACACGGTGTACCATCTTCTGGGGTTCTCATGCATGTTTTCGATGTAGGAAGATGCCCTTGAACCTGGAGATTTGGGACCCATCAGACGGGTACCACGCAGTATTACTTTAAAGGGTCTGCGTTTGCTCACCCAACCTCACCAAACCTCTCAGCCCCAAGAGTGTCCACCCTTATGTCTCAATCAGCTGTGGGTCTAGATATGGTCAATCCAGGTGGCATCACAGCCCCTGAACGAATTTTGTAAGAATTTCTCTCTCTTTCACTGTCTTTGTTTCACGGGTTTTTAAAAGTAATTGATTTTCCTAATGGGGTTTAGCTGCTTTTCACTGCTGTGTTTATGCCGCTTTACTCCCACTTGACTCACTTACGGAGAGATATCAATACATAGGTTTGAAGATTCTTACTAGTCAGATCTATTCTTGGGCGCTGAATAGGGGGTGTTGAGTCCAGTTCACTGAGCAAGGAGTAGGTCTTGTCTATTACATATTGGGTTTATGGAACGGTATCTGAGCTAATTTGAAACCCTTGTTTTAGGCATCACCCCACCTCACCTTTCCCGTTAGGCAGCCATAGTGTGTTTTCTAAATGTGTGACTCTGTTCTGTTTTGTAATTCAGTTCAAGTGTAGCGGTTTGTACATTCCCTCTATAAGTGATATCTTATGACTAGTGTCTTTTTCTGTGTGACTTATTTCACTTAGAACCGTCGTACCTGAATCCACTCATCATGCTGCTACTAGCCTTATGACGTTGATTTCATGGCTGAGTGATATTCCATTGTACCTAAGGACCACAACTTCTTTATCCATTTTTCTCTTTCCTGGGATATTTAAGGTGGAATGAAGTGGAGGTTCTTGTCAACAGAGCAACCCTAAACTTTGGAGTGCCTGTGCCTTGCTGATTTTTAGTTTTCCCAAATGAGACGCCCATGAGTGGAAGTGCCCTATGCTCTCTAAGCCGAGTTTTTTAGATGTTTCAGGACACACCGTACACTTCTCCAGAGTGGCTGTTGGCAATTTACATCCCGCCCATCAGCGTAGCAAGGCTCCCATTTCTCCATGGCCTCTCCTGCATTTCTGGTATTGACACTTTATTCACCATGGCCCTTTTGACCGATGGGAAGCGAGACTTCTTTGTAGCGCTGATTTGCCTTTCCAGGTTGCTTGGTTGGCCAAAAAGGGCGTATGCGTTTTTTCCTGAATATATTCAGGAAAAAACGCATACGCCCTTTTTGGCCAAGGGCATCATTGTCGAGGTTTTGCCGCTTTTCCTGTGCTTTAAAGGCGATTCGAATCTACCTCCTGAAATCTGTTTCCTGCAATTCTGCCTTGCTTTCAAATCCTCTTCGTTGCCTTCCCTCAATATTTTTGTGGGCGAGAGTTATCATTTCTAACTCTGCAGGTTTGTGATTTGCAGTGCCCCTGAGCTCCATTTTTCAACTCGCTTTTTTGGGAGCTGGCCGCAAAAGCGTAGGATTGCTTCAGGCCCTATTCTGGTTCCGGGCGGCAGGCTGAGCCTGTGGTTAATTCTTCTACCTGATGGGAAAATAGAGTGACCTGTGCCTTTCCCAACAACTAGAGCTAGTCGCTCATTGGTTCCCCCTTTTCCCGTTCATCCTCAGGACAAATTGCAACCTCTACGGAACAGGAGGTTAAACGTGCTGATTCTCCAAGGAGGGAGATTGCTAGTAAAGCGGCTGGAATGGCGAACCCGAGCACAAGGAGATGAGAAATGAGGTGCGTTTTAGAAACCTTTCCCGATCACACGGTGTACCATCTTCTGGGGTTCTCATGCATGTTTTCGATGTAGGAAGATGCTCTTGAACCTGGAGATTTGGGACCCATGGGATGGGTACCACGCAGTATTACTTTAAAGGGTCTGCGTTTGCTCACCCAACCTCACCAAACCTCTCAGCCCCAAGAGTGTCCACCCTTATGTCTCAATCAGCTGTGGGTCTAGATATGGTCAATCCAGGTGGCATCACAGCCCCTGAACGAATTTTGTAAGAATTTCTCTCTCTTTCACTGTCTTTGTTTCACGGGTTTTTAAAAGTAATTGATTTTCCTAATGGGGTTTAGCTGCTTTTCACTGCTGTGTTTATGCCGCTTTACTCCCACTTGACTCACTTACGGAGAGATATCAATACATAGGTTTGAAGATTCTTACTAGTCAGATCTATTCTTGGGCGGTGAATAGGGGGTGTTGAGTCCAGTTCACTGAGCAAGGAGTAGGTCTTGTCTATTACATATTGGGTTTATGGAACGGTATCTGAGCTAATTTGAAACCCTTGTTTTAGGCATCACCCCACCTCACCTTTCCCGTTAGGCAGCCATAGTGTGTTTTCTAAATGTGTGACTCTGTTCTGTTTTGTAATTCAGTTCAAGTGTAGCGGTTTTTACATTCCCTCTATAAGTGATATCTTCTGATTAGTGTCTTTTTCTGTGTGACTTATTTCACTTAGAACCGTCGTACCTGAATCCACTCATCATGCTGCTACTAGCCTTATGACGTTGATTTCATGGCTGAGTGATATTCCATTGTACCTAAGGACCACAACTTCTTTATCCATTTTTCTCTTTCCTGGGATATTTAAGGTGGAATGAAGTGGAGGTTCTTGTCAACAGAGCAACCCTAAACTTTGGAGTGCCTGTGCCTTGCTGATTTTTAGTTTTCCCAAATTAGACGCCCATGAGTGGAAGTGCCCTATGCTCTCTAAGCCTAGTTTTTTAGATGTTTCAGGACACACCGTACACTTCTCCAGAGTGGCTGTTGGCAATTTACATCCCGCCCATCAGCGTAGCAAGGCTCCCATTTCTCCATGGCCTCTCCTGCATTTCTGGTATTGACACTTTATTCACCATGGCCCTTTTGACCGATGGGAAGCGAGACTTCTTTGTAGCGCTGATTTGCCTTTCCAGGTTGCTTGGTTGGCCAAAAAGGGCGTATGCGTTTTTTCCTGAATATATTCAGGAAAAAACGCATACGCCCTTTTTGGCCAAGGGCATCATTGTCGAGGTTTTGCCGCTTTTCCTGTGCTTTAAAGGCGATTCGAATCTACCTCCTGAAATCTGTTTCCTGCAATTCTGCCTTGCTTTCAAATCCTCTTCGTTGCCTTCCCTCAATATTTTTGTGGGCGAGAGTTATCATTTCTAACTCTGCAGGTTTGTGATTTGCAGGGCCCCTGAGCTCCATTTTTCAACTCGCTTTTTTGGGAGCTGGCCGCAAAAGCGTAGGATTGCTTCAGGCCCTATTCTGGTTCCGGGCGGCAGGCTGAGCCTGTGGTTAATTCTTCTTCCTGATGGGAAAATAGAGTGACCTGTGCCTTTCCCAACACCTAGAGCTAGTCGCTCATTGGTTCCCCCTTTTCCCGTTCATCCTCAGGACAAATTGCAACCTCTAAGGAACAGGAGGTTAAACGTGCTGATTCTCCAAGGAGGGAGATTGCTAGTAAAGCGGCTGGAATGGCGAACCCGAGCACAAGGAGATGAGAAATGAGGTGCGTTTTAGAAACCTTTCCCGATCACACGGTGTACCATCTTCTGGGGTTCTCATGCATGTTTTCGATGTAGGAAGATGCCCTTGAACCTGGAGATTTGGGACCCATCAGACGGGTACCACGCAGTATTACTTTAAAGGGTCTGTGTTTGCTCACCCAACCTCACCAAACCTCTCAGCCCCAAGAGTGTCCACCCTTATGTCTCAATCAGCTGTGGGTCTAGATATGGTCAATCCAGGTGGCATCACAGCCCCTGAACGAATTTTGTAAGAATTTCTCTCTCTTGCACTGTCTTTGTTTCACGGGTTTTTAAAAGTAATTGATTTTCCTAATGGGGTTTAGCTGCTTTTCACTGCTGTGTTTATGCCGCTTTACTCCCACTTGACTCACTTACGGAGAGATATCAATACATAGGTTTGAAGATTCTTACTAGTCAGATCTATTCTTGGGCGGTGAATAGGGGGTGTTGAGTCCAGTTCACTGAGCAAGCAGTAGGTCTTGTCTATTACATATTGGGTTTATGGAACGGTATCTGAGCTAATTTGAAACCCTTGTTTTATGCATCACCCCACCTCGCCTTTCCCGTTAGGCAGCCATAGTGTGTTTTCTAAATGTGTGACTCTGTTCTGTTTTGTAATTCAGTTCAAGTGTAGCGGTTTTTACATTCCCTCTATAAGTGATATCTTCTGATTAGTGTCTTTTTCTGTGTGACTTATTTCACTTAGAACCGTCGTACCTGAATCCACTCATCATGCTGCTACTAGCCTTATGACGTTGATTTCATGGCTGAGTGATATTCCATTGTACCTAAGGACCACAACTTCTTTATCCATTTTTCTCTTTCCTGGGATATTTAAGGTGGAATGAAGTGGAGGTTCTTGTCAACAGAGCAACCCTAAACTTTGGAGTGCCTGTGCCTTGCTGATTTTTAGTTTTCCCAAATTAGACGCCCATGAGTGGAAGTGCCCTATGCTCTCTAAGCCGAGTTTTTTAGATGTTTCAGGACACACCGTACACTTCTCCAGAGTGGCTGTCGGCAATTTACATCCCGCCCATCAGCGTAGCAAGGCTCCCATTTCTCCATGGCCTCTCCTGCATTTCTGGTATTGACACTTTATTCAGCATGGCCCTTTTGACCGATGGGAAGCGAGACTTCTTTGTAGCGCTGA
The DNA here is from genome assembly GCF_028021215.1 of Eschrichtius robustus. Classification (NCBI taxonomy): domain Eukaryota; kingdom Metazoa; phylum Chordata; class Mammalia; order Artiodactyla; family Eschrichtiidae; genus Eschrichtius; species Eschrichtius robustus. The sequence continues at coordinate 100,330,292 of NC_090828.1, forward strand.
TTTGCCTTTCCAGGTTGCTTGGTTGGCCAAAAAGGGCGTATGCGTTTTTTCCTGAATATATTCAGGAAAAAACGCATACGCCCTTTTTGGCCAAGGGCATCATTGTCGAGGTTTTGCCGCTTTTCCTGTGCTTTAAAGGCGATTCGAATCTACCTCCTGAAATCTGTTTCCTGCAATTCTGCCTTGCTTTCAAATCCTCTTCGTTGCCTTCCCTCAATATTTTTGTGGGCGAGAGTTATCATTTCTAACTCTGCAGGTTTGTGATTTGCAGGGCCCCTGAGCTCCATTTTTCAACTCGCTTTTTTGGGAGCTGGCCGCAAAAGCGTAGGATTGCTTCAGGCCCTATTCTGGTTCCGGGCGGCAGGCTGAGCCTGTGGTTAATTCTTCTTCCTGATGGGAAAATAGACTGACCTGTGCCTTTCCCAACACCTAGAGCTAGTCGCTCATTGGTTCCCCCTCTTCCCGTTCATCCTCAGGACAAATTGCAACCTGTACGGAACAGGAGGTTAAAGGTGCTGATTCTCCAAGGAGGGAGATTGCTAGTAAAGCGGCTGGAATGGCGAACCCGAGCACAAGGAGATGAGAAATGAGGTGCGTTTTAGAAACCTTTCCCGATCACACGGTGTACCATCTTCTGGGGTTCTCATGCATGTTTTCGATGTAGGAAGATGCCCTTGAACCTGGAGATTTGGGACCCATGGGATGGGTACCACGCAGTATTACTTTAAAGGGTCTGCGTTTGCTCACCCAACCTCACCAAACCTCTCAGCCCCAAGAGTGTCCACCCTTATGTCTCAATCAGCTGTGGGTCTAGATATGGTCAATCCAGGTGGCATCACAGCCCCTGAACGAATTTTGTAAGAATTTCTCTCTCTTGCACTGTCTTTGTTTCACGGGTTTTTAAAAGTAATTGATTTTCCTAATGGGGTTTAGCTGCTTTTCACTGCTGTGTTTATGCCGCTTTACTCCCACTTGACTCACTTACGGAGAGATATCAATACATAGGTTTGAAGATTCTTACTAGTCAGATCTATTCTTGGGCGGTGAATAGGGGGTGTTGAGTCCAGTTCACTGAGCAAGCAGTAGCTCTTGTCTATTACATATTGGGTTTATGGAACGGTATCTGAGCTAATTTGAAACCCTTGTTTTAGGCATCACCCCACCTCGCATTTCCCGTTAGGCAGCCATAGTGTGTTTTCTAAATGTGTGACTCTGTTCTGTTTTGTAATTCACTTCAAGTGTAGCGGTTTTTACATTCCCTCTATAAGTGATATCTTCTGATTAGTGTCTTTTTCTGTGTGACTTATTTCACTTAGAACCGTCGTACCTGAATCCACTCATCATGCTGCTACTAGCCTTATGACGTTGATTTCATGGCTGAGTGATATTCCATTGTACCTAAGGACCACAACTTCTTTATCCATTTTTCTCTTTCCTGGGATATTTAAGGTGGAATGAAGTGGAGGTTCTTGTCAACAGAGCAACCCTAAACTTTGGAGTGCCTGTGCCTTGCTGATTTTTAGTTTTCCCAACTTAGACGCCCATGAGTGGAAGTGCCCTATGCTCTCTAAGCCGAGTTTTTTAGATGTTTCAGGACACACCGTACCCTTCTCCAGAGTGGCTGTCGGCAATTTACATCCCGCCCATCAGCGTAGCAAGGCTCCCATTTCTCCATGGCCTCTCCTGCATTTCTGGTTTTGACACTTTATTCAGCATGGCCCTTTTGACCGATGGGAAGCGAGACTTCTTTGTAGCGCTGATTTGCCTTTCCAGGTTGCTTGGTTGGCCAAAAAGGGCGTATGCGTTTTTTCCTGAATATATTCAGGAAAAAACGCATACGCCTTTTTTGGCCAAGGGCACCATTGTCGAGGTTTTGCCGCTTTTCCTGTGCTTTAAAGGCGATTCGAATCTACCTCCTGAAATCTGTTTCCTGCAATTCTGCCTTGCTTTCAAATCCTCTTCGTTGCCTTCCCTCAATATTTTTGTGGGCGAGAGTTATCATTTCTAACTCTGCAGGTTTGTGATTTGCAGTGCCCCTGAGCTTCCATTTTTCAACTCGCTTTTTTGGGAGCTGGCCGCAAAAGCGTAGGATTGCTTCAGGCCCTATTCTGGTTCCGGGCGGCAGGCTGAGCCTGTGGTTAATTCTTCTTCCTGATGGGAAAATAGAGTGACCTGTGCCTGTCCCAACACCTAGAGTTAGTCGCTCATTGGTTCCCCCTCTTCCCGTTCATCCTCAGGACAAATTGCAACCTGTACGGAACAGGAGGTTAAAGGTGCTGATTCTCCAAGGAGGGAGATTGCTATTAAAGTGGCTGGAATGGCGAACCCGAGCACAAGGAGATGAGAAATGAGGTGCGTTTTAGAAACCTTTCCCGATCACACGGTGTACCATCTTCTGGGTTTCTCATGCATGTTTTCGATGTAGGAAGATGCCCTTGAACCTGGAGATTTGGGACCCATGGGATGGGTACCACGCAGTATTACTTTAAAGGGTCTGCGTTTGCTCACCCAACCTCACCAAACCTCTCAGCCCCAAGAGTGTCCACCCTTATGTCTCAATCAGCTGTGGGTCTAGATATGGTCAATCCAGGTGGCATCACAGCCCCTGAACGAATTTTGTAAGAATTTCTCTCTCTTTCACTGTCTTTGTTTCACGGGTTTTTAAAAGTAATTGATTTTCCTAATGGGGTTTAGCTGCTTTTCACTGCTGTGTTTATGCCGCTTTACTCCCACTTGACTCACTTACGGAGAGATATCAATACATAGGTTTGAAGATTCTTACTAGTCAGATCTATTCTTGGGCGGTGAATAGGGGGTGTTGAGTCCAGTTCACTGAGCAAGCAGTAGGTCTTGTCTATTACATATTGGGTTTATGGAACGGTATCTGAGCTAATTTGAAACCCTTGTTTTAGGCATCACCCCACCTCGCCTTTCCCGTTAGGCAGCCATAGTGTGTTTTCTAAATGTGTGACTCTGTTCTGTTTTGTAATTCAGTTCAAGTGTAGCGGTTTTTACATTCCCTCTATAAGTGATATCTTCTGATTAGTGTCTTTTTCTGTGTGACTTATTTCACTTAGAACCGTCGTACCTGAATCCACTCATCATGCTGCTACTAGCCTTATGACGTTGATTTCATGGCTGAGTGATATTCCATTGTACCTAAGGACCACAACTTCTTTATCCATTTTTCTCTTTCCTGGGATATTTAAGGTGGAATGAAGTGGAGGTTCTTGTCAACAGAGCAACCCTAAACTTTGGAGTGCCTGTGCCTTGCTGATTTTTAGTTTTCCGAAATGAGACGCCCATGAGTGGAAGTGCCCTATGCTCTCTAAGCCGAGTTTTTTAGATGTTTCAGGACACACCGTACACTTCTCCAGAGTGGCTGTTGGCAATTTACATCCCGCCCATCAGCGTAGCAAGGCTCCCATTTCTCCATGGCCTCTCCTGCATTTCTGGTATTGACACTTTATTCAGCATGGCCCTTTTGACCGATGGGAAGCGATACTTCTTTGTAGCGCCGATTTGCCTTTCCAGGTTGCTTGGTTGGCCAAAAAGGGCGTATGCGTTTTTTCCTGAATATATTCAGGAAAAAACGCATACGCCCTTTTTGGCCAAGGGCATCATTGTCGAGGTTTTGCCGCTTTTCCTGTGCTTTACAGGCGATTCGAATCTACCTCCTGAAATCTGTTTCCTGCAATTCTGCCTTGCTTTCAAATCCTCTTCGTTGCCTTCCCTCAATATTTTTGTGGGCGAGAGTTATCATTTCTAACTCTGCAGGTTTGTGATTTGCAGTGCCCCTGAGCTCCATTTTTCAACTCGCTTTTTTGGGAGCTGGCCGCAAAAGCGTAGGATTGCTTCAGGCCCTATTCTGGTTCCGGGCGGCAGGCTGAGCCTGTGGTTAATTCTTCTTCCTGATGGGAAAATAGAGTGACCTGTGCCTGTCCCAACACCTAGAGCTAGTCGCTCATTGGTTCCCCCTCTTCCCGTTCATCCTCAGGACAAATTGCAACCTGTACGGAACAGGAGGTTAAACGTGCTGATTCTCCAAGGAGGGAGATTGCTATTAAAGTGGCTGGAATGGCGAACCCGAGCACAAGGAGATGAGAAATGAGGTGCGTTTTAGAAACCTTTCCCGATCACACGGTGTACCATCTTCTGGGTTTCTCATGCATGTTTTCGATGTAGGAAGATGCCCTTGAACCTGGAGATTTGGGACCCATGGGATGGGTACCACGCAGTATTACTTTAAAGGGTCTGCGTTTGCTCACCCAACCTCACCAAACCTCTCAGCCCCAAGAGTGTCCACCCTTATGTCTCAATCAGCTGTGGGTCTAGATATGGTCAATCCAGGTGGCATCACAGCCCCTGAACGAATTTTGTAAGAATTTCTCTCTCTTTCACTGTCTTTGTTTCACGGGTTTTTAAAAGTAATTGATTTTCCTAATGGGGTTTAGCTGCTTTTCACTGCTGTGTTTATGCCGCTTTACTCCCACTTGACTCACTTACGGAGAGATATCAATACATAGGTTTGAAGATTCTTACTAGTGAGATCTATTCTTGGGCGGTGAATAGGGGGTGTTGAGTCCAGTTCACTGAGCAAGCAGTAGGTCTTGTCTATTACATATTGGGTTTATGGAACGGTATCTGAGCTAATTTGAAACCCTTGTTTTATGCATCACCCCACCTCGCCTTTCCCGTTAGGCAGCCATAGTGTGTTTTCTAAATGTGTGACTCTGTTCTGTTTTGTAATTCAGTTCAAGTGTAGCGGTTTTTACATTCCCTCTATAAGTGATATCTTCTGATTAGTGTCTTTTTCTGTGTGACTTATTTCACTTAGAACCGTCGTACCTGAATCCACTCATCATGCTGCTACTAGCCTTATGACGTTGATTTCATGGCTGAGTGATATTCCATTGTACCTAAGGACCACAACTTCTTTATCCATTTTTCTCTTTCCTGGGATATTTAAGGTGGAATGAAGTGGAGGTTCTTGTCAACAGAGCAACCCTAAACTTTGGAGTGCCTGTGCCTTGCTGATTTTTAGTTTTCCCAAATGAGACGCCCATGAGTGGAAGTGCCCTATGCTCTCTAAGCCGAGTTTTTTAGATGTTTCAGGACACACTGTACACTTCTCCAGAGTGGCTGTTGGCAATTTACATCCCGCCCATCAGCGTAGCAAGGCTCCCATTTCTCCATGGCCTCTCCTGCATTTCTGGTATTGACACTTTATTCAGCATGGCCCTTTTGACCGATGGGAAGCGAGACTTCTTTGTAGCGCTGATTTGCCTTTCCAGGTTGCTTGGTTGGCCAAAAAGGGCGTATGCGTTTTTTCCTGAATATATTCAGGAAAAAACGCATACGCCCTTTTTGGCCAAGGGCATCATTGTCGAGGTTTTGCCGCTTTTCCTGTGCTTTAAAGGCGATTCGAATCTACCTCCTGAAATCTGTTTCCTGCAATTCTGCCTTGCTTTCAAATCCTCTTCGTTGCCTTCCCTCAATATTTTTGTGGGCGAGAGTTATCATTTCTAACTCTGCAGGTTTGTGATTTGCAGGGCCCCTGAGCTCCATTTTTCAACTCGCTTTTTTGGGAGCTGGCCGCAAAAGCGTAGGATTGCTTCAGGCCCTATTCTGGTTCCGGGCGGCAGGCTGAGCCTGTGGTTAATTCTTCTTCCTGATGGGAAAATAGACTGACCTGTGCCTTTCCCAACACCTAGAGCTAGTCGCTCATTGGTTCCCCCTCTTCCCGTTCATCCTCAGGACAAATTGCAACCTGTACGGAACAGGAGGTTAAAGGTGCTGATTCTCCAAGGAGGGAGATTGCTAGTAAAGCGGCTGGAATGGCGAACCCGAGCACAAGGAGATGAGAAATGAGGTGCGTTTTAGAAACCTTTCCCGATCACACGGTGTACCATCTTCTGGGGTTCTCATGCATGTTTTCGATGTAGGAAGATGCCCTTGAACCTGGAGATTTGGGACCCATGGGATGGGTACCACGCAGTATTACTTTAAAGGGTCTGCGTTTGCTCACCCAACCTCACCAAACCTCTCAGCCCCAAGAGTGTCCACCCTTATGTCTCAATCAGCTGTGGGTCTAGATATGGTCAATCCAGGTGGCATCACAGCCCCTGAACGAATTTTGTAAGAATTTCTCTCTCTTGCACTGTCTTTGTTTCACGGGTTTTTAAAAGTAATTGATTTTCCTAATGGGGTTTAGCTGCTTTTCACTGCTGTGTTTATGCCGCTTTACTCCCACTTGACTCACTTACGGAGAGATATCAATACATAGGTTTGAAGATTCTTACTAGTCAGATCTATTCTTGGGCGGTGAATAGGGGGTGTTGAGTCCAGTTCACTGAGCAAGCAGTAGGTCTTGTCTATTACATATTGGGTTTATGGAACGGTATCTGAGCTAATTTGAAACCCTTGTTTTAGGCATCACCCCACCTCGCCTTTCCCGTTAGGCAGCCATAGTGTGTTTTCTAAATGTGTGACTCTGTTCTGTTTTGTAATTCAGTTCAAGTGTAGCGGTTTTTACATTCCCTCTATAAGTGATATCTTCTGATTAGTGTCTTTTTCTGTGTGACTTATTTCACTTAGAACCGTCGTACCTGAATCCACTCATCATGCTGCTACTAGCCTTATGACGTTGATTTCATGGCTGAGTGATATTCCATTGTACCTAAGGACCACAACTTCTTTATCCATTTTTCTCTTTCCTGGGATATTTAAGGTGGAATGAAGTGGAGGTTCTTGTCAACAGAGCAACCCTAAACTTTGGAGTGCCTGTGCCTTGCTGATTTTTAGTTTTCCCAAATGAGACGCCCATGAGTGGAAGTGCCCTATGCTCTCTAAGCCGAGTTTTTTAGATGTTTCAGGACACACCGTACACTTCTCCAGAGTGGCTGTCGGCAATTTACATCCCGCCCATCAGCGTAGCAAGGCTCCCATTTCTCCATGGCCTCTCCTGCATTTCTGGTATTGACACTTTATTCAGCATGGCCCTTTTGACCGATGGGAAGCGAGACTTCTTTGTAGCGCCGATTTGCCTTTCCAGGTTGATTGGTTGGCCAAAAAGGGCGTATGCGTTTTTTCCTGAATATATTCAGGAAAAAACGCATACGCCCTTTTTGGCCAAGGGCATCATTGTCGAGGTTTTGCCGCTTTTCCTGTGCTTTAAAGGCGATTCGAATCTACCTCCTGAAATCTGTTTCCTGCAATTCTGCCTTGCTTTCAAATCCTCTTCGTTGCCTTCCCTCAATATTTTTGTGGGCGAGAGTTATCATTTCTAACTCTGCAGGTTTGTGATTTGCAGTGCCCCTGAGCTCCATTTTTCAACTCGCTTTTTTGGGAGCTGGCCGCAAAAGCGTAGGATTGCTTCAGGCCCTATTCTGGTTCCGGGCGGCAGGCTGAGCCTGTGGTTAATTCTTCTTCCTGATGGGAAAATAGAGTGACCTGTGCCTTTCCCAACACCTAGAGCTAGTCGCTCATTGGTTCCCCCTCTTCCCGTTCATCCTCAGGACAAATTGCAACCTGTACGGAACAGGAGGTTAAACGTGCTGATTCTGCAAGGAGGGAGATTGCTAGTAAAGCGGCTGGAATGGCGAACCCGAGCACAAGGAGATGAGAAATGAGTTGCGTTTTAGAAACCTTTCCCGATCACACGGTGTACCATCTTCTGGGGTTCTCATGCATGTTTTCGATGTAGGAAGATGCCCTTGAACCTGGAGATTTGGGACCCATCAGACGGGTACCACGCAGTATTACTTTAAAGGGTCTGCATTTGCTCACCCAACCTCACCAAACCTCTCAGCCCCAAGAGTGTCCACCCTTATGTCTCAATCAGCTGTGGGTCTAGATATGGTCAATCCAGGTGGCATCACAGCCCCTGAACGAATTTTGTAAGAATTTCTCTCTCTTTCACTGTCTTTGTTTCACGGGTTTTTAAAAGTAATTGATTTTCCTAATGGGGTTTAGCTGCTTTTCACTGCTGTGTTTATGCCGCTTTACTCCCACTTGACTCACTTACGGAGAGATATCAATACATAGGTTTGAAGATTCTTACTACTCAGATCTATTCTTGGACGGTGAATAGGGGGTGTTGAGTCCAGTTCACTGAGCAAGGAGTAGGTCTTGTCTATTACATATTGGGTTTATGGAACGGTATCTGAGCTAATTTGAAACCCTTGTTTTAGGCATCACCCCACCTCACCTTTCCCGATAGGCAGCCATAGTGTGTTTTCTAAATGTGTGACTCTGTTCTGTTTTGTAATTCAGTTCAAGTGTAGCGGTTTTTACATTCCCTCTATAAGTGATATCTTCTGATTAGTGTCTTTTTCTGTGTGACTTATTTCACTTAGAACCGTCGTACCTGAATCCACTCATCATGCTGCTACTAGCCTTATGACGTTGATTTCATGGCTGAGTGATATTCCATTGTACCTAAGGACCACAACTTCTTTATCCATTTTTCTCTTTCCTGGGATATTTAAGGTGGAATGAAGTGGAGGTTCTTGTCAACAGAGCAACCCTAAACTTTGCAGTGCCTGTGCCTTGCTGATTTTTAGTTTTCCCAACTTAGACGCCCATGAGTGGAAGTGCCCTATGCTCTCTAAGCCGAGTTTTTTAGATGTTTCAGGACACACCGTACCCTTCTCCAGAGTGGCTGTCGGCAATTTACATCCCGCCCATCAGCGTAGCAAGGCTCCCATTTCTCCATGGCCTCTCCTGCATTTCTGGTTTTGACACTTTATTCAGCATGGCCCTTTTGACCGATGGGAAGCGAGACTTCTTTGTAGCGCTGATTTGCCTTTCCAGGTTGCTTGGTTGGCCAAAAAGGGCGTATGCGTTTTTTCCTGAATATATTCAGGAAAAAACGCATACGCCCTTTTTGGCCAAGGGCACCATTGTCGAGGTTTTGCCGCTTTTCCTGTGCTTTAAAGGCGATTCGAATCTACCTCCTGAAATCTGTTTCCTGCAATTCTGCCTTGCTTTCAAATCCTCTTCGTTGCCTTCCCTCAATATTTTTGTGGGCGAGAGTTATCATTTCTAACTCTGCAGGTTTGTGATTTGCAGTGCCCCTGAGCTCCATTTTTCAACTCGCTTTTTTGGGAGCTGGCCGCAAAAGCGTAGGATTGCTTCAGGCCCTATTCTGGTTCCGGGCGGCAGGCTGAGCCTGTGGTTAATTCTTCTTCCTGATGGGAAAATAGAGTGACCTGTGCCTTTCCCAACAACTAGAGCTAGTCGCTCATTGGTTCCCCCTTTTCCCGTTCATCCTCAGGACAAATTGCAACCTCTACGGAACAGGAGGTTAAACGTGCTGATTCTCCAAGGAGGGAGATTGCTAGTAAAGCGGCTGGAATGGCGAACCCGAGCACAAGGAGATGAGAAATGAGGTGCGTTTTAGAAACCTTTCCCGATCACACGGTGTACCATCTTCTGGGGTTCTCATGCATGTTTTCGATGTAGGAAGATGCTCTTGAACCTGGAGATTTGGGACCCATGGGATGGGTACCACGCAGTATTACTTTAAAGGGTCTGCGTTTGCTCACCCAACCTCACCAAACCTCTCAGCCCCAAGAGTGTCCACCCTTATGTCTCAATCAGCTGTGGGTCTAGATATGGTCAATCCAGGTGGCATCACAGCCCCTGAACGAATTTTGTAAGAATTTCTCTCTCTTTCACTGTCTTTGTTTCACGGGTTTTTAAAAGTAATTGATTTTCCTAATGGGGTTTAGCTGCTTTTCACTGCTGTCTTTATGCCGCTTTACTCCCACTTGACTCACTTACGGAGAGATATCAATACATAGGTTTGAAGATTCTTACTAGTCAGATCTATTCTTGGGCGGTGAATAGGGGGTGTTGAGTCCAGTTCACTGGGCAAGGAGTAGGTCTTGTCTATTACATATTGGGTTTATGGAACGGTATCTGAGCTAATTTGAAACCCTTGTTTTAGGCATCACCCCACCTCACCTTTCCCGTTAGGCAGCCATAGTGTGTTTTCTAAATGTGTGACTCTGTTCTGTTTTGTAATTCAGTTCAAGTGTAGCGGTTTTTACATTCCCTCTATAAGTGATATCTTCTGATTAGTGTCTTTTTCTGTGTGACTTATTTCACTTAGAACCGTCGTACCTGAATCCACTCATCATGCTGCTACTAGCCTTATGACGTTGATTTCATGGCTGAGTGATATTCCATTGTACCTAAGGACCACAACTTCTTTATCCATTTTTCTCTTTCCTGGGATATTTAAGGTGGAATGAAGTGGAGGTTCTTGTCAACAGAGCAACCCTAAACTTTGGAGTGCCTGTGCCTTGCTGATTTTTAGTTTTCCCAAATTAGACGCCCATGAGTGGAAGTGCCCTATGCTCTCTAAGCCGAGTTTTTTAGATGTTTCAGGACACACCGTACACTTCTCCAGAGTGGCTGTTGGCAATTTACATCCCGCCCATCAGCGTAGCAAGGCTCCCATTTCTCCATGGCCTCTCCTGCATTTCTGGTATTGACACTTTATTCAGCATGGCCCTTTTGACCGATGGGAAGCGAGACTTCTTTGTAGCGCTGATTTGCCTTTCCAGGTTGATTGGTTGGCCAAAAAGGGCGTATGCGTTTTTTCCTGAATATATTCAGGAAAAAACGCATACGCCCTTTTTGGCCAAGGGCATCATTGTCGAGGTTTTGCCGCTTTTCCTGTGCTTTAAAGGCGATTCGAATCTACCTCCTGAAATCTGTTTCCTGCAATTCTGCCTTGCTTTCAAATCCTCTTCGTTGCCTTCCCTCAATATTTTTGTGGGCGAGAGTTATCATTTCTAACTCTGCAGGTTTGTGATTTGCAGTGCCCCTGAGCTCCATTTTTCAACTCGCTTTTTTGGGAGCTGGCCGCAAAAGCGTAGGATTGCTTCAGGCCCTATTCTGGTTCCGGGCGGCAGGCTGAGCCTGTGGTTAATTCTTCTTCCTGATGGGAAAATAGAGTGACCTGTGCCTTTCCCAACACCTAGAGCTAGTCGCTCATTGGTTCCCCCTTTTCCCGTTCATCCTCAGGACAAATTGCAACCTCTACGGAACAGGAGGTTAAACGTGCTGATTCTCCAAGGAGGGAGATTGCTAGTAAAGCGGCTGGAATGGCGAACCCGAGCACAAGGAGATGAGAAATGAGGTGCGTTTTAGAAACCTTTCCCGATCACACGGTGTACCATCTTCTGGGGTTCTCATGCATGTTTTCGATGTAGGAAGATGCCCTTGAACCTGGAGATTTGGGACCCATCAGACGGGTACCACGCAGTATTACTTTAAAGGGTCTGTGTTTGCTCACCCAACCTCACCAAACCTCTCAGCCCCAAGAGTGTCCACCCTTATGTCTCAATCAGCTGTGGGTCTAGATATGGTCAATCCAGGTGGCATCACAGCCCCTGAACGAATTTTGTAAGAATTTCTCTCTCTTTCACTGTCTTTGTTTCACGGGTTTTTAAAAGTAATTGATTTTCCTAATGGGGTTTAGCTGCTTTTCACTGCTGTGTTTATGCCGCTTTACTCCCACTTGACTCACTTACGGAGAGATATCAATACATAGGTTTGAAGATTCTTACTACTCAGATCTATTCTTGGACGGTGAATAGGGGGTGTTGAGTCCAGTTCACTGAGCAAGGAGTAGGTCTTGTCTATTACATATTGGGTTTATGGAACGGTATCTGAGCTAATTTGAAACCCTTGTTTTAGGCATCACCCCACCTCACCTTTCCCGATAGGCAGCCATAGTGTGTTTTCTAAATGTGTGACTCTGTTCTGTTTTGTAATTCAGTTCAAGTGTAGCGGTTTTTACATTCCCTCTATAAGTGATATCTTCTGATTAGTGTCTTTTTCTGTGTGACTTATTTCACTTAGAACCGTCGTACCTGAATCCACTCATCATGCTGCTACTAGCCTTATGACGTTGATTTCATGGCTGAGTGATATTCCATTGTACCTAAGGACCACAACTTCTTTATCCATTTTTCTCTTTCCTGGGATATTTAAGGTGGAATGAAGTGGAGGTTCTTGTCAACAGAGCAACCCTAAACTTTGCAGTGCCTGTGCCTTGCTGATTTTTAGTTTTCCCAACTTAGACGCCCATGAGTGGAAGTGCCCTATGCTCTCTAAGCCGAGTTTTTTAGATGTTTCAGGACACACCGTACCCTTCTCCAGAGTGGCTGTCGGCAATTTACATCCCGCCCATCAGCGTAGCAAGGCTCCCATTTCTCCATGGCCTCTCCTGCATTTCTGGTTTTGACACTTTATTCAGCATGGCCCTTTTGACCGATGGGAAGCGAGACTTCTTTGTAGCGCTGATTTGCCTTTCCAGGTTGCTTGGTTGGCCAAAAAGGGCGTATGCGTTTTTTCCTGAATATATTCAGGAAAAAACGCATACGCCCTTTTTGGCCAAGGGCACCATTGTCGAGGTTTTGCCGCTTTTCCTGTGCTTTAAAGGCGATTCGAATCTACCTCCTGAAATCTGTTTCCTGCAATTCTGCCTTGCTTTCAAATCCTCTTCGTTGCCTTCCCTCAATATTTTTGTGGGCGAGAGTTATCATTTCTAACTCTGCAGGTTTGTGATTTGCAGTGCCCCTGAGCTCCATTTTTCAACTCGCTTTTTTGGGAGCTGGCCGCAAAAGCGTAGGATTGCTTCAGGCCCTATTCTGGTTCCGGGCGGCAGGCTGAGCCTGTGGTTAATTCTTCTTCCTGATGGGAAAATAGAGTGACCTGTGCCTTTCCCAACAACTAGAGCTAGTCGCTCATTGGTTCCCCCTTTTCCCGTTCATCCTCAGGACAAATTGCAACCTCTACGGAACAGGAGGTTAAACGTGCTGATTCTCCAAGGAGGGAGATTGCTAGTAAAGCGGCTGGAATGGCGAACCCGAGCACAAGGAGATGAGAAATGAGGTGCGTTTTAGAAACCTTTCCCGATCACACGGTGTACCATCTTCTGGGGTTCTCATGCATGTTTTCGATGTAGGAAGATGCTCTTGAACCTGGAGATTTGGGACCCATGGGATGGGTACCACGCAGTATTACTTTAAAGGGTCTGCGTTTGCTCACCCAACCTCACCAAACCTCTCAGCCCCAAGAGTGTCCACCCTTATGTCTCAATCAGCTGTGGGTCTAGATATGGTCAATCCAGGTGGCATCACAGCCCCTGAACGAATTTTGTAAGAATTTCTCTCTCTTTCACTGTCTTTGTTTCACGGGTTTTTAAAAGTAATTGATTTTCCTAATGGGGTTTAGCTGCTTTTCACTGCTGTCTTTATGCCGCTTTACTCCCACTTGACTCACTTACGGAGAGATATCAATACATAGGTTTGAAGATTCTTACTAGTCAGATCTATTCTTGGGCGGTGAATAGGGGGTGTTGAGTCCAGTTCACTGAGCAAGGAGTAGGTCTTGTCTATTACATATTGGGTTTATGGAACGGTATCTGAGCTAATTTGAAACCCTTGTTTTAGGCATCACCCCACCTCACCTTTCCCGTTAGGCAGCCATAGTGTGTTTTCTAAATGTGTGACTCTGTTCTGTTTTGTAATTCAGTTCAAGTGTAGCGGTTTTTACATTCCCTCTATAAGTGATATCTTCTGATTAGTGTCTTTTTCTGTGTGACTTATTTCACTTAGAACCGTCGTACCTGAATCCACTCATCATGCTGCTACTAGCCTTATGACGTTGATTTCATGGCTGAGTGATATTCCATTGTACCTAAGGACCACAACTTCTTTATCCATTTTTCTCTTTCCTGGGATATTTAAGGTGGAATGAAGTGGAGGTTCTTGTCAACAGAGCAACCCTAAACTTTGGAGTGCCTGTGCCTTGCTGATTTTTAGTTTTCCCAAATTAGACGCCCATGAGTGGAAGTGCCCTATGCTCTCTAAGCCGAGTTTTTTAGATGTTTCAGGACACACCGTACACTTCTCCAGAGTGGCTGTTGGCAATTTACATCCCGCCCATCAGCGTAGCAAGGCTCCCATTTCTCCATGGCCTCTCCTGCATTTCTGGTATTGACACTTTATTCAGCATGGCCCTTTTGACCGATGGGAAGCGAGACTTCTTTGTAGCGCTGATTTGCCTTTCCAGGTTGATTGGTTGGCCAAAAAGGGCGTATGCGTTTTTTCCTGAATATATTCAGGAAAAAACGCATACGCCCTTTTTGGCCAAGGGCATCATTGTCGAGGTTTTGCCGCTTTTCCTGTGCTTTAAAGGCGATTCGAATCTACCTCCTGAAATCTGTTTCCTGCAATTCTGCCTTGCTTTCAAATCCTCTTCGTTGCCTTCCCTCAATATTTTTGTGGGCGAGAGTTATCATTTCTAACTCTGCAGGTTTGTGATTTGCAGTGCCCCTGAGCTCCATTTTTCAACTCGCTTTTTTGGGAGCTGGCCGCAAAAGCGTAGGATTGCTTCAGGCCCTATTCTGGTTCCGGGCGGCAGGCTGAGCCTGTGGTTAATTCTTCTTCCTGATGGGAAAATAGAGTGACCTGTGCCTTTCCCAACACCTAGAGCTAGTCGCTCATTGGTTCCCCCTTTTCCCGTTCATCCTCAGGACAAATTGCAACCTCTACGGAACAGGAGGTTAAACGTGCTGATTCTCCAAGGAGGGAGATTGCTAGTAAAGCGGCTGGAATGGCGAACCCGAGCACAAGGAGATGAGAAATGAGGTGCGTTTTAGAAACCTTTCCCGATCACACGGTGTACCATCTTCTGGGGTTCTCATGCATGTTTTCGATGTAGGAAGATGCCCTTGAACCTGGAGATTTGGGACCCATCAGACGGGTACCACGCAGTATTACTTTAAAGGGTCTGTGTTTGCTCACCCAACCTCACCAAACCTCTCAGCCCCAAGAGTGTCCACCCTTATGTCTCAATCAGCTGTGGGTCTAGATATGGTCAATCCAGGTGGCATCACAGCCCCTGAACGAATTTTGTAAGAATTTCTCTCTCTTTCACTGTCTTTGTTTCACGGGTTTTTAAAAGTAATTGATTTTCCTAATGGGGTTTAGCTGCTTTTCACTGCTGTGTTTATGCCGCTTTACTCCCACTTGACTCACTTACGGAGAGATATCAATACATAGGTTTGAAGATTCTTACTAGTCAGATCTATTCTTGGGCGGTGAATAGGGGGTGTTGAGTCCAGTTCACTGAGCAAGCAGTAGGTCTTGTCTATTACATATTGGGTTTATGGAACGGTATCTGAGCTAATTTGAAACCCTTGTTTTATGCATCACCCCACCTCGCCTTTCCCGTTAGGCAGCCATAGTGTGTTTTCTAAATGTGTGACTCTGTTCTGTTTTGTAATTCAGTTCAAGTGTAGCGGTTTTTACATTCCCTATATAAGTGATATCTTCTGATTAGTGTCTTTTTCTGTGTGACTTATTTCACTTAGAACCGTCGTACCTGAATCCACTCATCATGCTGCTACTAGCCTTATGACGTTGATTTCATGGCTGAGTGATATTCCATTGTACCTAAGGACCACAACTTCTTTATCCATTTTTCTCTTTCCTGGGATATTTAAGGTGGAATGAAGTGGAGGTTCTTGTCAACAGAGCAACCCTAAACTTTGGAGTGCCTGTGCCTTGCTGATTTTTAGTTTTCCCAAATTAGACGCCCATGAGTGGAAGTGCCCTATGCTCTCTAAGCCGAGTTTTTTAGATGTTTCAGGACACACCGTACACTTCTCCAGAGTGGCTGTTGGCAATTTACATCCCGCCCATCAGCGTAGCAAGGCTCCCATTTCTCCATGGCCTCTCCTGCATTTCTGGTATTGACACTTTATTCAGCATGGCCCTTTTGACCGATGGGAAGCGAGACTTCTTTGTAGCGCTGATTTGCCTTTCCAGGTTGCTTGCTTGGCCAAAAAGGGCGTATGCGTTTTTTCCTGAATATATTCAGGAAAAAACGCATACGCCCTTTTTGGCCAAGGGCATCATTGTCGAGGTTTTGCCGCTTTTCCTGTGCTTTAAAGGCGATTCGAATCTACCTCCTGAAATCTGTTTCCTGCAATTCTGCCTTGCTTTCAAATCCTCTTCGTTGCCTTCCCTCAATATTTTTGTGGGCGAGAGTTATCATTTCTAACTCTGCAGGTTTGTGATTTGCAGTGCCCCTGAGCTCCATTTTTCAACTCGCTTTTTTGGGAGCTGGCCGCAAAAGCGTAGGATTGCTTCAGGCCCTATTCTGGTTCCGGGCGGCAGGCTGAGCCTGTGGTTAATTCTTCTTCCTGATGGGAAAATAGAGTGACCTGTGCCTTTCCCAACACCTAGAGCTAGTCGCTCATTGGTTCCCCCTCTTCCCGTTCATCCTCAGGACAAATTGCAACCTGTACGGAACAGGAGGTTAAAGGTGCTGATTCTCCAAGGAGGGAGATTGCTAGTAAAGCGGCTGGAATGGCGAACCCGAGCACAAGGAGATGAGAAATGAGGTGCGTTTTAGAAACCTTTCCCGATCACACGGTGTACCATCTTCTGGGGTTCTCATGCATGTTTTCGATGTAGGAAGATGCCCTTGAACCTGGAGATTTGGGACCCATGGGATGGGTACCACGCAGTATTACTTTAAAGGGTCTGCGTTTGCTCACCCAACCTCACCAAACCTCTCAGCCCCAAGAGTGTCCACCCTTATGTCTCAATCAGCTGTGGGTCTAGATATGGTCAATCCAGGTGGCATCACAGCCCCTGAACGAATTTTGTAAGAATTTCTCTCTCTTTCACTGTCTTTGTTTCACGGGTTTTTAAAAGTAATTGATTTTCCTAATGGGGTTTAGCTGCTTTTCACTGCTGTGTTTATGCCGCTTTACTCCCACTTGACTCACTTACGGAGAGATATCAATACATAGGTTTGAAGATTCTTACTAGTCAGATCTATTCTTGGGCGGTGAATAGGGGGTGTTGAGTCCAGTTCACTGAGCAAGCAGTACGTCTTGTCTATTACATATTGGGTTTATGGAACGGTATCTGAGCTAATTTGAAACCCTTGTTTTATGCATCACCCCACCTCGCCTTTCCCGTTAGGCAGCCATAGTGTGTTTTCTAAATGTGTGACTCTGTTCTGTTTTGTAATTCAGTTCAAGTGTAGCGGTTTTTACATTCCCTCTATAAGTGATATCTTCTGATTAGTGTCTTTTTCTGTGTGACTTATTTCACTTAGAACCGTCGTACCTGAATCCACTCATCATGCTGCTACTAGCCTTATGACGTTGATTTCATGGCTGAGTGATATTCCATTGTACCTAAGGACCACAACTTCTTTATCCATTTTTCTCTTTCCTGGGATATTTAAGGTGGAATGAAGTGGAGGTTCTTGTCAACAGAGCAACCCTAAACTTTGGAGTGCCTGTGCCTTGCTGATTTTTAGTTTTCCCAAATTAGACGCCCATGAGTGGAAGTGCCCTATGCTCTCTAAGCCGAGTTTTTTAGATGTTTCAGGACACACCGTACACTTCTCCAGAGTGGCTGTTGGCAATTTACATCCCGCCCATCAGCGTAGCAAGGCTCCCATTTCTCCATGGCCTCTCCTGCATTTCTGGTATTGACACTTTATTCAGCATGGCCCTTTTGACCGATGGGAAGCGAGACTTCTTTGTAGCGCTGATTTGCCTTTCCAGGTTGCTTGGTTGGCCAAAAAGGGCGTATGCGTTTTTTCCTGAATATATTCAAGAAAAAACGCATACGCCTTTTTTGGCCAAGGGCATCACTGTCGAGGTTTTGCCGCTTTTCCTGTGCTTTAAAGGCGATTCGAATCTACCTCCTGAAATCTGTTTCCTGCAATTCTGCCTTGCTTTCAAATCCTCTTCGTTGCCTTCCCTCAATATTTTTGTGGGCGAGAGTTATCATTTCTAACTCTGCAGGTTTGTGATTTGCAGTGCCCCTGAGCTCCATTTTTCAACTCGCTTTTTTGGGAGCTGGCCGCAAAAGCGTAGGATTGCTTCAGGCCCTATTCTGGTTCCGGGCGGCAGGCTGAGCCTGTGGTTAATTCTTCTTCCTGATGGGAAAATAGAGTGACCTGTGCCTTTCCCAACACCTAGAGCTAGTCGCTCATTGGTTCCCCCTCTTCCCGTTCATCCTCAGGACAAATTGCAACCTGTACGGAACAGGAGGTTAAAGGTGCTGATTCTCCAAGGAGGGAGATTGCTAGTAAAGCGGCTGGAATGGCGAACCCGAGCACAAGGAGATGAGAAATGAGGTGCGTTTTAGAAACCTTTCCCGATCACACGGTGTACCATCTTCTGGGGTTCTCATGCATGTTTTCGATGTAGGAAGATGCCCTTGAACTTGGAGATTTGGGACCCATCAGACGGGTACCACGCAGTATTACTTTAAAGGGTCTGTGTTTGCTCACCCAACCTCACCAAACCTCTCAGCCCCAAGAGTGTCCACCCTTATGTCTCAATCAGCTGTGGGTCTAGATATGGTCAATCCAGGTGGCATCACAGCCCCTGAACGAATTTTGTAAGAATTTCTCTCTCTTGCACTGTCTTTGTTTCACGGGTTTTTAAAAGTAATTGATTTTCCTAATGGGGTTTAGCTGCTTTTCACTGCTGTGTTTATGCCGCTTTACTCCCACTTGACTCACTTACGGAGAGATATCAATACATAGGTTTGAAGATTCTTACTAGTCAGATCTATTCTTGGGCGGTGAATAGGGGGTGTTGAGTCCAGTTCACTGAGCAAGCAGTAGGTCTTGTCTATTACATATTGGGTTTATGGAACGGTATCTGAGCTAATTTGAAACCCTTGTTTTATGCATCACCCCACCTCGCCTTTCCCGTTAGGCAGCCATAGTGTGTTTTCTAAATGTGTGACTCTGTTCTGTTTTGTAATTCAGTTCAAGTGTAGCGGTTTTTACATTCCCTCTATAAGTGATATCTTCTGATTAGTGTCTTTTTCTGTGTGACTTATTTCACTTAGAACCGTCGTACCTGAATCCACTCATCATGCTGCTACTAGCCTTATGACGTTGATTTCATGGCTGAGTGATATTCCATTGTACCTAAGGACCACAACTTCTTTATCCATTTTTCTCTTTCCTGGGATATTTAAGGTGGAATGAAGTGGAGGTTCTTGTCAACAGAGCAACCCTAAACTTTGGAGTGCCTGTGCCTTGCTGATTTTTAGTTTTCCCAAATTAGACGCCCATGAGTGGAAGTGCCCTATGCTCTCTAAGCCGAGTTTTTTAGATGTTTCAGGACACACCGTACACTTCTCCAGAGTGGCTGTCGGCAATTTACATCCCGCCCATCAGCGTAGCAAGGCTCCCATTTCTCCATGGCCTCTCCTGCATTTCTGGTTTTGACACTTTATTCAGCATGGCCCTTTTGACCGATGGGAAGCGAGACTTCTTTGTAGCGCTGATTTGCCTTTCCAGGTTGCTTGGTTGGCCAAAAAGGGCGTATGCGTTTTTTCCTGAATATATTCAGGAAAAAACGCATACGCCTTTTTTGGCCAAGGGCACCATTGTCGAGGTTTTGCCGCTTTTCCTGTGCTTTAAAGGCGATTCGAATCTACCTCCTGAAATCTGTTTCCTGCAATTCTGCCTTGCTTTCAAATCCTCTTCGTTGCCTTCCCTCAATATTTTTGTGGGCGAGAGTTATCATTTCTAACTCTGCAGGTTTGTGATTTGCAGTGCCCCTGAGCTCCATTTTTCAACTCGCTTTTTTGGGAGCTGGCCGCAAAAGCGTAGGATTGCTTCAGGCCCTATTCTGGTTCCGGGCGGCAGGCTGAGCCTGTGGTTAATTCTTCTTCCTGATGGGAAAATAGAGTGACCTGTGCCTGTCCCAACACCTAGAGTTAGTCGCTCATTGGTTCCCCCTCTTCCCGTTCATCCTCAGGACAAATTGCAACCTGTACGGAACAGGAGGTTAAACGTGCTGATTCTCCAAGGAGGGAGATTGCTATTAAAGTGGCTGGAATGGCGAACCCGAGCACAAGGAGATGAGAAATGAGGTGCGTTTTAGAAACCTTTCCCGATCACACGGTGTACCATCTTCTGGGGTTCTCATGCATGTTTTCGATGTAGGAAGATGCCCTTGAACCTGGAGATTTGGGACCCATGGGATGGGTACCACGCAGTATTACTTTAAAGGGTCTGCGTTTGCTCACCCAACCTCACCAAACCTCTCAGCCCCAAGAGTGTCCACCCTTATGTCTCAATCAGCTGTGGGTCTAGATATGGTCAATCCAGGTGGCATCACAGCCCCTGAACGAATTTTGTAAGAATTTCTCTCTCTTGCACTGTCTTTGTTTCACGGGTTTTTAAAAGTAATTGATTTTCCTAATGGGGTTTAGCTGCTTTTAACTGCTGTCTTTATGCCGCTTTACTCCCACTTGACTCACTTACGGAGAGATATCAATACATAGGTTTGAAGATTCTTACTAGTCAGATCTATTCTTGGGCGGTGAATAGGGGGTGTTGAGTCCAGTTCACTGAGCAAGCAGTACGTCTTGTCTATTACATATTGGGTTTATGGAACGGTATCTGAGCTAATTTGAAACCCTTGTTTTATGCATCACCCCACCTCGCCTTTCCCGTTAGGCAGCCATAGTGTGTTTTCTAAATGTGTGACTCTGTTCTGTTTTGTAATTCAGTTCAAGTGTAGCGGTTTTTACATTCCCTCTATAAGTGATATCTTCTGATTAGTGTCTTTTTCTGTGTGACTTATTTCACTTAGAACCGTCGTACCTGAATCCACTCATCATGCTGCTACTAGCCTTATGACGTTGATTTCATGGCTGAGTGATATTCCATTGTACCTAAGGACCACAACTTCTTTATCCATTTTTCTCTTTCCTGGGATATTTAAGGTGGAATGAAGTGGAGGTTCTTGTCAACAGAGCAACCCTAAACTTTGGAGTGCCTGTGCCTTGCTGATTTTTAGTTTTCCCAAATTAGACGCCCATGAGTGGAAGTGCCCTATGCTCTCTAAGCCGAGTTTTTTAGATGTTTCAGGACACACCGTACACTTCTCCAGAGTGGCTGTTGGCAATTTACATCCCGCCCATCAGCGTAGCAAGGCTCCCATTTCTCCATGGCCTCTCCTGCATTTCTGGTATTGACACTTTATTCAGCATGGCCCTTTTGACCGATGGGAAGCGAGACTTCTTTGTAGCGCTGATTTGCCTTTCCAGGTTGCTTGGTTGGCCAAAAAGGGCGTATGCGTTTTTTCCTGAATATATTCAAGAAAAAACGCATACGCCTTTTTTGGCCAAGGGCATCACTGTCGAGGTTTTGCCGCTTTTCCTGTGCTTTAAAGGCGATTCGAATCTACCTCCTGAAATCTGTTTCCTGCAATTCTGCCTTGCTTTCAAATCCTCTTCGTTGCCTTCCCTCAATATTTTTGTGGGCGAGAGTTATCATTTCTAACTCTGCAGGTTTGTGATTTGCAGTGCCCCTGAGCTCCATTTTTCAACTCGCTTTTTTGGGAGCTGGCCGCAAAAGCGTAGGATTGCTTCAGGCCCTATTCTGGTTCCGGGCGGCAGGCTGAGCCTGTGGTTAATTCTTCTTCCTGATGGGAAAATAGAGTGACCTGTGCCTTTCCCAACACCTAGAGCTAGTCGCTCATTGGTTCCCCCTCTTCCCGTTCATCCTCAGGACAAATTGCAACCTGTACGGAACAGGAGGTTAAAGGTGCTGATTCTCCAAGGAGGGAGATTGCTAGTAAAGCGGCTGGAATGGCGAACCCGAGCACAAGGAGATGAGAAATGAGGTGCGTTTTAGAAACCTTTCCCGATCACACGGTGTACCATCTTCTGGGGTTCTCATGCATGTTTTCGATGTAGGAAGATGCCCTTGAACTTGGAGATTTGGGACCCATCAGACGGGTACCACGCAGTATTACTTTAAAGGGTCTGTGTTTGCTCACCCAACCTCACCAAACCTCTCAGCCCCAAGAGTGTCCACCCTTATGTCTCAATCAGCTGTGGGTCTAGATATGGTCAATCCAGGTGGCATCACAGCCCCTGAACGAATTTTGTAAGAATTTCTCTCTCTTGCACTGTCTTTGTTTCACGGGTTTTTAAAAGTAATTGATTTTCCTAATGGGGTTTAGCTGCTTTTCACTGCTGTGTTTATGCCGCTTTACTCCCACTTGACTCACTTACGGAGAGATATCAATACATAGGTTTGAAGATTCTTACTAGTCAGATCTATTCTTGGGCGGTGAATAGGGGGTGTTGAGTCCAGTTCACTGAGCAAGCAGTAGGTCTTGTCTATTACATATTGGGTTTATGGAACGGTATCTGAGCTAATTTGAAACCCTTGTTTTATGCATCACCCCACCTCGCCTTTCCCGTTAGGCAGCCATAGTGTGTTTTCTAAATGTGTGACTCTGTTCTGTTTTGTAATTCAGTTCAAGTGTAGCGGTTTTTACATTCCCTCTATAAGTGATATCTTCTGATTAGTGTCTTTTTCTGTGTGACTTATTTCACTTAGAACCGTCGTACCTGAATCCACTCATCATGCTGCTACTAGCCTTATGACGTTGATTTCATGGCTGAGTGATATTCCATTGTACCTAAGGACCACAACTTCTTTATCCATTTTTCTCTTTCCTGGGATATTTAAGGTGGAATGAAGTGGAGGTTCTTGTCAACAGAGCAACCCTAAACTTTGGAGTGCCTGTGCCTTGCTGATTTTTAGTTTTCCCAAATTAGACGCCCATGAGTGGAAGTGCCCTATGCTCTCTAAGCCGAGTTTTTTAGATGTTTCAGGACACACCGTACACTTCTCCAGAGTGGCTGTCGGCAATTTACATCCCGCCCATCAGCGTAGCAAGGCTCCCATTTCTCCATGGCCTCTCCTGCATTTCTGGTTTTGACACTTTATTCAGCATGGCCCTTTTGACCGATGGGAAGCGAGACTTCTTTGTAGCGCTGATTTGCCTTTCCAGGTTGCTTGGTTGGCCAAAAAGGGCGTATGCGTTTTTTCCTGAATATATTCAGGAAAAAACGCATACGCCTTTTTTGGCCAAGGGCACCATTGTCGAGGTTTTGCCGCTTTTCCTGTGCTTTAAAGGCGATTCGAATCTACCTCCTGAAATCTGTTTCCTGCAATTCTGCCTTGCTTTCAAATCCTCTTCGTTGCCTTCCCTCAATATTTTTGTGGGCGAGAGTTATCATTTCTAACTCTGCAGGTTTGTGATTTGCAGTGCCCCTGAGCTCCATTTTTCAACTCGCTTTTTTGGGAGCTGGCCGCAAAAGCGTAGGATTGCTTCAGGCCCTATTCTGGTTCCGGGCGGCAGGCTGAGCCTGTGGTTAATTCTTCTTCCTGATGGGAAAATAGAGTGACCTGTGCCTGTCCCAACACCTAGAGTTAGTCGCTCATTGGTTCCCCCTCTTCCCGTTCATCCTCAGGACAAATTGCAACCTGTACGGAACAGGAGGTTAAACGTGCTGATTCTCCAAGGAGGGAGATTGCTATTAAAGTGGCTGGAATGGCGAACCCGAGCACAAGGAGATGAGAAATGAGGTGCGTTTTAGAAACCTTTCCCGATCACACGGTGTACCATCTTCTGGGGTTCTCATGCATGTTTTCGATGTAGGAAGATGCCCTTGAACCTGGAGATTTGGGACCCATGGGATGGGTACCACGCAGTATTACTTTAAAGGGTCTGCGTTTGCTCACCCAACCTCACCAAACCTCTCAGCCCCAAGAGTGTCCACCCTTATGTCTCAATCAGCTGTGGGTCTAGATATGGTCAATCCAGGTGGCATCACAGCCCCTGAACGAATTTTGTAAGAATTTCTCTCTCTTGCACTGTCTTTGTTTCACGGGTTTTTAAAAGTAATTGATTTTCCTAATGGGGTTTAGCTGCTTTTAACTGCTGTCTTTATGCCGCTTTACTCCCACTTGACTCACTTACGGAGAGATATCAATACATAGGTTTGAAGATTCTTACTAGTCAGATCTATTCTTGGGCGGTGAATAGGGGGTGTTGAGTCCAGTTCACTGAGCAAGCAGTAGGTCTTGTCTATTACATATTGGGTTTATGGAACGGTATCTGAGCTAATTTGAAACCCTTGTTTTATGCATCACCCCACCTCGCCTTTCCCGTTAGGCAGCCATAGTGTGTTTTCTAAATGTGTGACTCTGTTCTGTTTTGTAATTCAGTTCAAGTGTAGCGGTTTTTACATTCCCTCTATAAGTGATATCTTCTGATTAGTGTCTTTTTCTGTGTGACTTATTTCACTTAGAACCGTCGTACCTGAATCCACTCATCATGCTGCTTCTAGCCTTATGACGTTGATTTCATGGCTGAGTGATATTCCATTGTACCTAAGGACCACAACTTCTTTATCCATTTTTCTCTTTCCTGGGATATTTAAGGTGGAATGAAGTGGAGGTTCTTGTCAACAGAGCAACCCTAAACTTTGGAGTGCCTGTGCCTTGCTGATTTTTAGTTTTCCCAAATGAGACGCCCATGAGTGGAAGTGCCCTATGCTCTCTAAGCCGAGTTTTTTAGATGTTTCAGGACACACCGTACACTTCTCCAGAGTGGCTGTCGGCAATTTACATCCCGCCCATCAGCGTAGCAAGGCTCCCATTTCTCCATGGCCTCTCCTGCATTTCTGGTATTGACACTTTATTCAGCATGGCCCTTTTGACCGATGGGAAGCGAGACTTCTTTGTAGCGCTGATTTGCCTTTCCAGGTTGCTTGGTTGGCCAAAAAGGGCGTATGCGTTTTTTCCTGAATATATTCAGGAAAAAACGCATACGCCCTTTTTGGCCAAGGGCATCATTGTCGAGGTTTTGCCGCTTTTCCTGTGCTTTAAAGGCGATTCGAATCTACCTCCTGAAATCTGTTTCCTGCAATTCTGCCTTGCTTTCAAATCCTCTTCGTTGCCTTCCCTCAATATTTTTGTGGGCGAGAGTTATCATTTCTAACTCTGCAGGTTTGTGATTTGCAGTGCCCCTGAGCTCCATTTTTCAACTCGCTTTTTTGGGAGCTGGCCGCAAAAGCGTAGGATTGCTTCAGGCCCTATTCTGGTTCCGGGCGGCAGGCTGAGCCTGTGGTTAATTCTTCTTCCTGATGGGAAAATAGAGTGACCTGTGCCTTTCCCAACACCTAGAGCTATTCGCTCATTGGTTCCCCCTCTTCCCGTTCATCCTCAGGACAAATTGCAACCTGTACGGAACAGGAGGTTAAAGGTGCTGATTCTCCAAGGAGGGAGATTGCTAGTAAAGCGGCTGGAATGGCGAACCCGAGCACAAGGAGATGAGAAATGAGGTGCGTTTTAGAAACCTTTCCCGATCACACGGTGTACCATCTTCTGGGGTTCTCATGCATGTTTTCGATGTAGGAAGATGCCCTTGAACCTGGAGATTTGGGACCCATCAGACGGGTACCACGCAGTATTACTTTAAAGGGTCTGCGTTTGCTCACCCAACCTCACCAAACCTCTCAGCCCCAAGAGTGTCCACCCTTATGTCTCAATCAGCTGTGGGTCTAGATATGGTCAATCCAGGTGGCATCACAGCCCCTGAACGAATTTTGTAAGAATTTCTCTCTCTTTCACTGTCTTTGTTTCACGGGTTTTTAAAAGTAATTGATTTTCCTAATGGGGTTTAGCTGCTTTTCACTGCTGTGTTTATGCCGCTTTACTCCCACTTGACTCACTTACGGAGAGATATCAATACATAGGTTTGAAGATTCTTACTAGTCAGATCTATTCTTGGGCGGTGAATAGGGGGTGTTGAGTCCAGTTCACTGAGCAAGCAGTAGGTCTTGTCTATTACATATTGGGTTTATGGAACGGTATCTGAGCTAATTTGAAACCCTTGTTTTATGCATCACCCCACCTCGCATTTCCCGTTAGGCAGCCATAGTGTGTTTTCTAAATGTGTGACTCTGTTCTGTTTTGTAATTCAGTTCAAGTGTAGCGGTTTTTACATTCCCTCTATAAGTGATATCTTCTGATTAGTGTCTTTTTCTGTGTGACTTATTTCACTTAGAACCGTCGTACCTGAATCCACTCATCATGCTGCTACTAGCCTTATGACGTTGATTTCATGGCTGAGTGATATTCCATTGTACCTAAGGACCACAACTTCTTTATCCATTTTTCTCTTTCCTGGGATATTTAAGGTGGAATGAAGTGGAGGTTCTTGTCAACAGAGCAACACTAAACTTTGCAGTGCCTGTGCCTTGCTGATTTTTAGTTTTCCCAACTTAGACGCCCATGAGTGGAAGTGCCCTATGCTCTCTAAGCCGAGTTTTTTAGATGTTTCAGGACACACCGTACCCTTCTCCAGAGTGGCTGTCGGCAATTTACATCCCGCCCATCAGCGTAGCAAGGCTCCCATTTCTCCATGGCCTCTCCTGCATTTCTGGTTTTGACACTTTATTCAGCATGGCCCTTTTGACCGATGGGAAGCGAGACTTCTTTGTAGCGCTGATTTGCCTTTCCAGGTTGCTTGGTTGGCCAAAAAGGGCGTATGCGTTTTTTCCTGAATATATTCAGGAAAAAACGCATACGCCTTTTTTGGCCAAGGGCACCATTGTCGAGGTTTTGCCGCTTTTCCTGTGCTTTAAAGGCGATTCGAATCTACCTCCTGAAATCTGTTTCCTGCAATTCTGCCTTGCTTTCAAATCCTCTTCGTTGCCTTCCCTCAATATTTTTGTGGGCGAGAGTTATCATTTCTAACTCTGCAGGTTTGTGATTTGCAGTGCCCCTGAGCTCCATTTTTCAACTCGCTTTTTTGGGAGCTGGCCGCAAAAGCGTAGGATTGCTTCAGGCCCTATTCTGGTTCCGGGCGGCAGGCTGAGCCTGTGGTTAATTCTTCTTCCTGATGGGAAAATAGAGTGACCTGTGCCTGTCCCAACACCTAGAGTTAGTCGCTCATTGGTTCCCCCTCTTCCCGTTCATCCTCAGGACAAATTGCAACCTGTACGGAACAGGAGGTTAAACGTGCTGATTCTCCAAGGAGGGAGATTGCTATTAAAGTGGCTGGAATGGCGAACCCGAGCACAAGGAGATGAGAAATGAGGTGCGTTTTAGAAACCTTTCCCGATCACACGGTGTACCATCTTCTGGGTTTCTCATGCATGTTTTCGATGTAGGAAGATGCCCTTGAACCTGGAGATTTGGGACCCATGGGATGGGTACCACGCAGTATTACTTTAAAGGGTCTGCGTTTGCTCACGCAACCTCACCAAACCTCTCAGCCCCAAGAGTGTCCACCCTTATGTCTCAATCAGCTGTGGGTCTAGATATGGTCAATCCAGGTGGCATCACAGCCCCTGAAAGAATTTTGTAAGAATTTCTCTCTCTTTCACTGTCTTTGTTTCACGGGTTTTTAAAAGTAATTGATTTTCCTAATGGGGTTTAGCTGCTTTTCACTGCTGTGTTTATGCCGCTTTACTCCCACTTGACTCACTTACGGAGAGATATCAATACATAGGTTTGAAGATTCTTACTAGTCAGATCTATTCTTGGGCGGTGAATAGGGGGTGTTGAGTCCAGTTCACTGAGCAAGCAGTAGGTCTTGTCTATTACATATTGGGTTTATGGAACGGTATCTGAGCTAATTTGAAACCCTTGTTTTATGCATCACCCCACCTCGCCTTTCCCGTTAGGCAGCCATAGTGTGTTTTCTAAATGTGTGACTCTGTTCTGTTTTGTAATTCAGTTCAAGTGTAGCGGTTTTTACATTCCCTCTATAAGTGATATCTTCTGATTAGTGTCTTTTTCTGTGTGACTTATTTCACTTAGAACCGTCGTACCTGAATCCACTCATCATGCTGCTACTAGCCTTATGACGTTGATTTCATGGCTGAGTGATATTCCATTGTACCTAAGGACCACAACTTCTTTATCCATTTTTCTCTTTCCTGGGATATTTAAGGTGGAATGAAGT
This sequence comes from Eschrichtius robustus, assembly GCF_028021215.1. Classification (NCBI taxonomy): domain Eukaryota; kingdom Metazoa; phylum Chordata; class Mammalia; order Artiodactyla; family Eschrichtiidae; genus Eschrichtius; species Eschrichtius robustus. Next base: position 100,358,154 of record NC_090828.1, read on the forward strand.
GGAGGTTCTTGTCAACAGAGCAACCCTAAACTTTGGAGTGCCTGTGCCTTGCTGATTTTTAGTTTTCCCAAATGAGACGCCCATGAGTGGAAGTGCCCTATGCTCTCTAAGCCGAGTTTTTTAGATGTTTCAGGACACACCGTACACTTCTCCAGAGTGGCTGTTGGCAATTTACATCCCGCCCATCAGCGTAGCAAGGCTCCCATTTCTCCATGGCCTCTCCTGCATTTCTGGTATTGACACTTTATTCAGCATGGCCCTTTTGACCGATGGGAAGCGAGACTTCTTTGTAGCGCCGATTTGCCTTTCCAGGTTGCTTGGTTGGCCAAAAAGGGCGTATGCGTTTTTTCCTGAATATATTCAGGAAAAAACGCATACGCCCTTTTTGGCCAAGGGCATCATTGTCGAGGTTTTGCCGCTTTTCCTGTGCTTTACAGGCGATTCGAATCTACCTCCTGAAATCTGTTTCCTGCAATTCTGCCTTGCTTTCAAATCCTCTTCGTTGCCTTCCCTCAATATTTTTGTGGGCGAGAGTTATCATTTCTAACTCTGCAGGTTTGTGATTTGCAGTGCCCCTGAGCTCCATTTTTCAACTCGCTTTTTTGGGAGCTGGCCGCAAAAGCGTAGGATTGCTTCAGGCCCTATTCTGGTTCCGGGCGGCAGGCTGAGCCTGTGGTTAATTCTTCTTCCTGATGGGAAAATAGAGTGACCTGTGCCTGTCCCAACACCTAGAGCTAGTCGCTCATTGGTTCCCCCTCTTCCCGTTCATCCTCAGGACAAATTGCAACCTGTACGGAACAGGAGGTTAAACGTGCTGATTCTCCAAGGAGGGAGATTGCTATTAAAGTGGCTGGAATGGCGAACCCGAGCACAAGGAGATGAGAAATGAGGTGCGTTTTAGAAACCTTTCAAAATCACACGGTGTACCATCTTCTGGGTTTCTCATGCATGTTTTCGATGTAGGAAGATGCCCTTGAACCTGGAGATTTGGGACCCATGGGATGGGTACCACGCAGTATTACTTTAAAGGGTCTGCGTTTGCTCACCCAACCTCACCAAACCTCTCAGCCCCAAGAGTGTCCACCCTTATGTCTCAATCAGCTGTGGGTCTAGATATGGTCAATCCAGGTGGCATCACAGCCCCTGAACGAATTTTGTAAGAATTTCTCTCTCTTGCAACTGTCTTTGTTTCACGGGTTTTTAAAAGTAATTGATTTTCCTAATGGGGTTTAGCTGCTTTTCACTGCTGTGTTTATGCCGCTTTACTCCCACTTGACTCACTTACGGAGAGATATCAATACATAGGTTTGAAGATTCTTACTAGTGAGATCTATTCTTGGGCGGTGAATAGGGGGTGTTGAGTCCAGTTCACTGAGCAAGCAGTAGGTCTTGTCTATTACATATTGGGTTTATGGAACGGTATCTGAGCTAATTTGAAACCCTTGTTTTATGCATCACCCCACCTCGCCTTTCCCGTTAGGCAGCCATAGTGTGTTTTCTAAATGTGTGACTCTGTTCTGTTTTGTAATTCAGTTCAAGTGTAGCGGTTTTTACATTCCCTCTATAAGTGATATCTTCTGATTAGTGTCTTTTTCTGTGTGACTTATTTCACTTAGAACCGTCGTACCTGAATCCACTCATCATGCTGCTACTAGCCTTATGACGTTGATTTCATGGCTGAGTGATATTCCATTGTACCTAAGGACCACAACTTCTTTATCCATTTTTCTCTTTCCTGGGATATTTAAGGTGGAATGAAGTGGAGGTTCTTGTCAACAGAGCAACCCTAAACTTTGGAGTGCCTGTGCCTTGCTGATTTTTAGTTTTCCCAAATTAGACGCCCATGAGTGGAAGTGCCCTATGCTCTCTAAGCCGAGTTTTTTAGATGTTTCAGGACACACCGTACACTTCTCCAGAGTGGCTGTTGGCAATTTACATCCCGCCCATCAGCGTAGCAAGGCTCCCATTTCTCCATGGCCTCTCCTGCATTTCTGGTATTGACACTTTATTCAGCATGGCCCTTTTGACCGATGGGAAGCGAGACTTCTTTGTAGCGCCGATTTGCCTTTCCAGGTTGCTTGGTTGGCCAAAAAGGGCGTATGCGTTTTTTCCTGAATATATTCAGGAAAAAACGCATACGCCCTTTTTGGCCAAGGGCATCATTGTCGAGGTTTTGCCGCTTTTCCTGTGCTTTAAAGGCGATTCGAATCTACCTCCTGAAATCTGTTTCCTGCAATTCTGCCTTGCTTTCAAATCCTCTTCGTTGCCTTCCCTCAATATTTTTGTGGGCGAGAGTTATCATTTCTAACTCTGCAGGTTTGTGATTTGCAGTGCCCCTGAGCTCCATTTTTCAACTCGCTTTTTTGGGAGCTGGCCGCAAAAGCGTAGGATTGCTTCAGGCCCTATTCTGGTTCCGGGCGGCAGGCTGAGCCTGTGGTTAATTCTTCTTCCTGATGGGAAAATAGAGTGACCTGTGCCTTTCCCAACACCTAGAGCTAGTCGCTCATTGGTTCCCCCTCTTCCCGTTCATCCTCAGGACAAATTGCAACCTGTACGGAACAGGAGGTTAAACGTGCTGATTCTGCAAGGAGGGAGATTGCTAGTAAAGCGGCTGGAATGGCGAACCCGAGCACAAGGAGATGAGAAATGAGTTGCGTTTTAGAAACCTTTCCCGATCACACGGTGTACCATCTTCTGGGGTTCTCATGCATGTTTTCGATGTAGGAAGATGCCCTTGAACCTGGAGATTTGGGACCCATCAGACGGGTACCACGCAGTATTACTTTAAAGGGTCTGCATTTGCTCACCCAACCTCACCAAACCTCTCAGCCCCAAGAGTGTCCACCCTTATGTCTCAATCAGCTGTGGGTCTAGATATGGTCAATCCAGGTGGCATCACAGCCCCTGAACGAATTTTGTAAGAATTTCTCTCTCTTTCACTGTCTTTGTTTCACGGGTTTTTAAAAGTAATTGATTTTCCTAATGTGGTTTAGCTGCTTTTCACTGCTGTGTTTATGCCGCTTTACTCCCACTTGACTCACTTACGGAGAGATATCAATACATAGGTTTGAAGATTCTTACTACTCAGATCTATTCTTGGACGGTGAATAGGGGGTGTTGAGTCCAGTTCACTGAGCAAGGAGTAGGTCTTGTCTATTACATATTGGGTTTATGGAACGGTATCTGAGCTAATTTGAAACCCTTGTTTTAGGCATCACCCCACCTCACCTTTCCCGATAGGCAGCCATAGTGTGTTTTCTAAATGTGTGACTCTGTTGTGTTTTGTAATTCAGTTCAAGTGTAGCGGTTTTTACATTCCCTCTATAAGTGATATCTTCTGATTAGTGTCTTTTTCTGTGTGACTTATTTCACTTAGAACCGTCGTACCTGAATCCACTCATCATGCTGCTACTAGCCTTATGACGTTGATTTCATGGCTGAGTGATATTCCATTGTACCTAAGGACCACAACTTCTTTATCCATTTTTCTCTTTCCTGGGATATTTAAGGTGGAATGAAGTGGAGGTTCTTGTCAACAGAGCAACCCTAAACTTTGGAGTGCCTGTGCCTTGCTGATTTTTAGTTTTCCCAAATTAGACGCCCATGAGTGGAAGTGCCCTATGCTCTCTAAGCCGAGTTTTTTAGATGTTTCAGGACACACCGTACACTTCTCCAGAGTGGCTGTTGGCAATTTACATCCCGCCCATCAGCGTAGCAAGGCTCCCATTTCTCCATGGCCTCTCCTGCATTTCTGGTATTGACACTTTATTCAGCATGGCCCTTTTGACCGATGGGAAGCGAGACTTCTTTGTAGCGCTGATTTGCCTTTCCAGGTTGCTTGGTTGGCCAAAAAGGGCGTATGCGTTTTTTCCTGAATATATTCAGGAAAAAACGCATACGCCCTTTTTGGCCAAGGGCATCATTGTCGAGGTTTTGCCGCTTTTCCTGTGCTTTAAAGGCGATTCGAATCTACCTCCTGAAATCTGTTTCCTGCAATTCTGCCTTGCTTTCAAATCCTCTTCGTTGCCTTCCCTCAATATTTTTGTGGGCGAGAGTTATCATTTCTAACTCTGCAGGTTTGTGATTTGCAGGGCCCCTGAGCTCCATTTTTCAACTCGCTTTTTTGGGAGCTGGCCGCAAAAGCGTAGGATTGCTTCAGGCCCTATTCTGGTTCCGGGCGGCAGGCTGAGCCTGTGGTTAATTCTTCTTCCTGATGGGAAAATAGAGTGACCTGTGCCTTTCCCAACACCTAGAGCTAGTCGCTCATTGGTTCCCCCTCTTCCCGTTCATCCTCAGGACAAATTGCAACCTGTACGGAACAGGAGGCTAAACGTGCTGATTCTCCAAGGAGGGAGATTGCTAGTAAAGCGGCTGGAATGGCGAACCCGAGCACAAGGAGATGAGAAATGAGGTGCGTTTTAGAAACCTTTCCCGATCACACGGTGTACCATCTTCTGGGGTTCTCATGCATGTTTTCGATGTAGGAAGATGCCCTTGAACCTGGAGATTTGGGACCCATCAGACGGGTACCACGCAGTATTACTTTAAAGGGTCTGCGTTTGCTCACCCAACCTCACCAAACCTCTCAGCCCCAAGAGTGTCCACCCTTATGTCTCAATCAGCTGTGGGTCTAGATATGGTCAATCCAGGTGGCATCACAGCCCCTGAACGAATTTTGTAAGAATTTCTCTCTCTTGCACTGTCTTTGTTTCACGGGTTTTTAAAAGTAATTGATTTTCCTAATGGGGTTTAGCTGCTTTTCACTGCTGTCTTTATGCCGCTTTACTCCCACTTGACTCACTTACGGAGAGATATCAATACATAGGTTTGAAGATTCTTACTAGTCAGATCTATTCTTGGGCGGTGAATAGGGGGTGTTGAGTCCAGTTCACTGAGCAAGCAGTAGGTCTTGTCTATTACATATTGGGTTTATGGAACGGTATCTGAGCTAATTTGAAACCCTTGTTTTATGCATCACCCCACCTCGCCTTTCCCGTTAGGCAGCCATAGTGTGTTTTCTAAATGTGTGACTCTGTTCTGTTTTGTAATTCAGTTCAAGTGTAGCGGTTTTTACATTCCCTCTATAAGTGATATCTTCTGATTAGTGTCTTTTTCTGTGTGACTTATTTCACTTAGAACCGTCGTACCTGAATCCACTCATCATGCTGCTACTAGCCTTATGACGTTGATTTCATGGCTGAGTGATATTCCATTGTACCTAAGGACCACAACTTCTTTATCCATTTTTCTCTTTCCTGGGATATTTAAGGTGGAATGAAGTGGAGGTTCTTGTCAACAGAGCAACCCTAAACTTTGGAGTGCCTGTGCCTTGCTGATTTTTAGTTTTCCCAAATGAGACGCCCATGAGTGGAAGTGCCCTATGCTCTCTAAGCCGAGTTTTTTAGATGTTTCAGGACACACCGTACACTTCTCCAGAGTGGCTGTTGGCAATTTACATCCCGCCCATCAGCGTAGCAAGGCTCCCATTTCTCCATGGCCTCTCCTGCATTTCTGGTATTGACACTTTATTCAGCATGGCCCTTTTGACCGATGGGAAGCGAGACTTCTTTGTAGCGCCGATTTGCCTTTCCAGGTTGATTGGTTGGCCAAAAAGGGCGTATGCGTTTTTTCCTGAATATATTCAGGAAAAAACGCATACGCCCTTTTTGGCCAAGGGCATCATTGTCGAGGTTTTGCCGCTTTTCCTGTGCTTTAAAGGCGATTCGAATCTACCTCCTGAAATCTGTTTCCTGCAATTCTGCCTTGCTTTCAAATCCTCTTCGTTGCCTTCCCTCAATATTTTTGTGGGCGAGAGTTATCATTTCTAACTCTGCAGGTTTGTGATTTGCAGTGCCCCTGAGCTCCATTTTTCAACTCGCTTTTTTGGGAGCTGGCCGCAAAAGCGTAGGATTGCTTCAGGCCCTATTCTGGTTCCGGGCGGCAGGCTGAGCCTGTGGTTAATTCTTCTTCCTGATGGGAAAATAGAGTGACCTGTGCCTTTCCCAACACCTAGAGCTAGTCGCTCATTGGTTCCCCCTCTTCCCGTTCATCCTCAGGACAAATTGCAACCTGTACGGAACAGGAGGTTAAACGTGCTGATTCTGCAAGGAGGGAGATTGCTAGTAAAGCGGCTGGAATGGCGAACCCGAGCACAAGGAGATGAGAAATGAGTTGCGTTTTAGAAACCTTTCCCGATCACACGGTGTACCATCTTCTGGGGTTCTCATGCATGTTTTCGATGTAGGAAGATGCCCTTGAACCTGGAGATTTGGGACCCATCAGACGGGTACCACGCAGTATTACTTTAAAGGGTCTGCATTTGCTCACCCAACCTCACCAAACCTCTCAGCCCCAAGAGTGTCCACCCTTATGTCTCAATCAGCTGTGGGTCTAGATATGGTCAATCCAGGTGGCATCACAGCCCCTGAACGAATTTTGTAAGAATTTCTCTCTCTTTCACTGTCTTTGTTTCACGGGTTTTTAAAAGTAATTGATTTTCCTAATGGGGTTTAGCTGCTTTTCACTGCTGTGTTTATGCCGCTTTACTCCCACTTGACTCACTTATGGAGAGATATCAATACATAGGTTTGAAGATTCTTACTACTCAGATCTATTCTTGGACGGTGAATAGGGGGTGTTGAGTCCAGTTCACTGAGCAAGGAGTAGGTCTTGTCTATTACATATTGGGTTTATGGAACGGTATCTGAGCTAATTTGAAACCCTTGTTTTAGGCATCACCCCACCTCACCTTTCCCGATAGGCAGCCATAGTGTGTTTTCTAAATGTGTGACTCTGTTGTGTTTTGTAATTCAGTTCAAGTGTAGCGGTTTTTACATTCCCTCTATAAGTGATATCTTCTGATTAGTGTCTTTTTCTGTGTGACTTATTTCACTTAGAACCGTCGTACCTGAATCCACTCATCATGCTGCTACTAGCCTTATGACGTTGATTTCATGGCTGAGTGATATTCCATTGTACCTAAGGACCACAACTTCTTTATCCATTTTTCTCTTTCCTGGGATATTTAAGGTGGAATGAAGTGGAGGTTCTTGTCAACAGAGCAACCCTAAACTTTGCAGTGCCTGTGCCTTGCTGATTTTTAGTTTTCCCAACTTAGACGCCCATGAGTGGAAGTGCCCTATGCTCTCTAAGCCGAGTTTTTTAGATGTTTCAGGACACACCGTACCCTTCTCCAGAGTGGCTGTCGGCAATTTACATCCCGCCCATCAGCGTAGCAAGGCTCCCATTTCTCCATGGCCTCTCCTGCATTTCTGGTTTTGACACTTTATTCAGCATGGCCCTTTTGACCGATGGGAAGCGAGACTTCTTTGTAGCGCTGATTTGCCTTTCCAGGTTGCTTGGTTGGCCAAAAAGGGCGTATGCGTTTTTTCCTGAATATATTCAGGAAAAAACGCATACGCCTTTTTTGGCCAAGGGCACCATTGTCGAGGTTTTGCCGCTTTTCCTGTGCTTTAAAGGCGATTCGAATCTACCTCCTGAAATCTGTTTCCTGCAATTCTGCCTTGCTTTCAAATCCTCTTCGTTGCCTTCCCTCAATATTTTTGTGGGCGAGAGTTATCATTTCTAACTCTGCAGGTTTGTGATTTGCAGGGCCCCTGAGCTCCATTTTTCAACTCGCTTTTTTGGGAGCTGGCCGCAAAAGCGTAGGATTGCTTCAGGCCCTATTCTGGTTCCGGGCGGCAGGCTGAGCCTGTGGTTAATTCTTCTTCCTGATGGGAAAATAGAGTGACCTGTGCCTTTCCCAACACCTAGAGCTAGTCGCTCATTGGTTCCCCCTCTTCCCGTTCATCCTCAGGACAAATTGCAACCTGTACGGAACAGGAGGCTAAACGTGCTGATTCTCCAAGGAGGGAGATTGCTAGTAAAGCGGCTGGAATGGCGAACCCGAGCACAAGGAGATGAGAAATGAGGTGCGTTTTAGAAACCTTTCCCGATCACACGGTGTACCATCTTCTGGGGTTCTCATGCATGTTTTCGATGTAGGAAGATGCCCTTGAACCTGGAGATTTGGGACCCATCAGACGGGTACCACGCAGTATTACTTTAAAGGGTCTGCGTTTGCTCACCCAACCTCACCAAACCTCTCAGCCCCAAGAGTGTCCACCCTTATGTCTCAATCAGCTGTGGGTCTAGATATGGTCAATCCAGGTGGCATCACAGCCCCTGAACGAATTTTGTAAGAATTTCTCTCTCTTGCACTGTCTTTGTTTCACGGGTTTTTAAAAGTAATTGATTTTCCTAATGGGGTTTAGCTGCTTTTCACTGCTGTCTTTATGCCGCTTTACTCCCACTTGACTCACTTACGGAGAGATATCAATACATAGGTTTGAAGATTCTTACTAGTCAGATCTATTCTTGGGCGGTGAATAGGGGGTGTTGAGTCCAGTTCACTGAGCAAGCAGTAGGTCTTGTCTATTACATATTGGGTTTATGGAACGGTATCTGAGCTAATTTGAAACCCTTGTTTTATGCATCACCCCACCTCGCCTTTCCCGTTAGGCAGCCATAGTGTGTTTTCTAAATGTGTGACTCTGTTCTGTTTTGTAATTCAGTTCAAGTGTAGCGGTTTTTACATTCCCTCTATAAGTGATATCTTCTGATTAGTGTCTTTTTCTGTGTGACTTATTTCACTTAGAACCGTCGTACCTGAATCCACTCATCATGCTGCTACTAGCCTTATGACGTTGATTTCATGGCTGAGTGATATTCCATTGTACCTAAGGACCACAACTTCTTTATCCATTTTTCTCTTTCCTGGGATATTTAAGGTGGAATGAAGTGGAGGTTCTTGTCAACAGAGCAACCCTAAACTTTGGAGTGCCTGTGCCTTGCTGATTTTTAGTTTTCCCAAATGAGACGCCCATGAGTGGAAGTGCCCTATGCTCTCTAAGCCGAGTTTTTTAGATGTTTCAGGACACACCGTACACTTCTCCAGAGTGGCTGTTGGCAATTTACATCCCGCCCATCAGCGTAGCAAGGCTCCCATTTCTCCATGGCCTCTCCTGCATTTCTGGTATTGACACTTTATTCAGCATGGCCCTTTTGACCGATGGGAAGCGAGACTTCTTTGTAGCGCCGATTTGCCTTTCCAGGTTGATTGGTTGGCCAAAAAGGGCGTATGCGTTTTTTCCTGAATATATTCAGGAAAAAACGCATACGCCCTTTTTGGCCAAGGGCATCATTGTCGAGGTTTTGCCGCTTTTCCTGTGCTTTAAAGGCGATTCGAATCTACCTCCTGAAATCTGTTTCCTGCAATTCTGCCTTGCTTTCAAATCCTCTTCGTTGCCTTCCCTCAATATTTTTGTGGGCGAGAGTTATCATTTCTAACTCTGCAGGTTTGTGATTTGCAGTGCCCCTGAGCTCCATTTTTCAACTCGCTTTTTTGGGAGCTGGCCGCAAAAGCGTAGGATTGCTTCAGGCCCTATTCTGGTTCCGGGCGGCAGGCTGAGCCTGTGGTTAATTCTTCTTCCTGATGGGAAAATAGAGTGACCTGTGCCTTTCCCAACACCTAGAGCTAGTCGCTCATTGGTTCCCCCTCTTCCCGTTCATCCTCAGGACAAATTGCAACCTGTACGGAACAGGAGGTTAAACGTGCTGATTCTGCAAGGAGGGAGATTGCTAGTAAAGCGGCTGGAATGGCGAACCCGAGCACAAGGAGATGAGAAATGAGTTGCGTTTTAGAAACCTTTCCCGATCACACGGTGTACCATCTTCTGGGGTTCTCATGCATGTTTTCGATGTAGGAAGATGCCCTTGAACCTGGAGATTTGGGACCCATCAGACGGGTACCACGCAGTATTACTTTAAAGGGTCTGCATTTGCTCACCCAACCTCACCAAACCTCTCAGCCCCAAGAGTGTCCACCCTTATGTCTCAATCAGCTGTGGGTCTAGATATGGTCAATCCAGGTGGCATCACAGCCCCTGAACGAATTTTGTAAGAATTTCTCTCTCTTTCACTGTCTTTGTTTCACGGGTTTTTAAAAGTAATTGATTTTCCTAATGGGGTTTAGCTGCTTTTCACTGCTGTGTTTATGCCGCTTTACTCCCACTTGACTCACTTATGGAGAGATATCAATACATAGGTTTGAAGATTCTTACTACTCAGATCTATTCTTGGACGGTGAATAGGGGGTGTTGAGTCCAGTTCACTGAGCAAGGAGTAGGTCTTGTCTATTACATATTGGGTTTATGGAACGGTATCTGAGCTAATTTGAAACCCTTGTTTTAGGCATCACCCCACCTCACCTTTCCCGATAGGCAGCCATAGTGTGTTTTCTAAATGTGTGACTCTGTTGTGTTTTGTAATTCAGTTCAAGTGTAGCGGTTTTTACATTCCCTCTATAAGTGATATCTTCTGATTAGTGTCTTTTTCTGTGTGACTTATTTCACTTAGAACCGTCGTACCTGAATCCACTCATCATGCTGCTACTAGCCTTATGACGTTGATTTCATGGCTGAGTGATATTCCATTGTACCTAAGGACCACAACTTCTTTATCCATTTTTCTCTTTCCTGGGATATTTAAGGTGGAATGAAGTGGAGGTTCTTGTCAACAGAGCAACCCTAAACTTTGCAGTGCCTGTGCCTTGCTGATTTTTAGTTTTCCCAACTTAGACGCCCATGAGTGGAAGTGCCCTATGCTCTCTAAGCCGAGTTTTTTAGATGTTTCAGGACACACCGTACCCTTCTCCAGAGTGGCTGTCGGCAATTTACATCCCGCCCATCAGCGTAGCAAGGCTCCCATTTCTCCATGGCCTCTCCTGCATTTCTGGTTTTGACACTTTATTCAGCATGGCCCTTTTGACCGATGGGAAGCGAGACTTCTTTGTAGCGCTGATTTGCCTTTCCAGGTTGCTTGGTTGGCCAAAAAGGGCGTATGCGTTTTTTCCTGAATATATTCAGGAAAAAACGCATACGCCTTTTTTGGCCAAGGGCACCATTGTCGAGGTTTTGCCGCTTTTCCTGTGCTTTAAAGGCGATTCGAATCTACCTCCTGAAATCTGTTTCCTGCAATTCTGCCTTGCTTTCAAATCCTCTTCGTTGCCTTCCCTCAATATTTTTGTGGGCGAGAGTTATCATTTCTAACTCTGCAGGTTTGTGATTTGCAGGGCCCCTGAGCTCCATTTTTCAACTCGCTTTTTTGGGAGCTGGCCGCAAAAGCGTAGGATTGCTTCAGGCCCTATTCTGGTTCCGGGCGGCAGGCTGAGCCTGTGGTTAATTCTTCTTCCTGATGGGAAAATAGAGTGACCTGTGCCTTTCCCAACAACTAGAGCTAGTCGCTCATTGGTTCCCCCTTTTCCCGTTCATCCTCAGGACAAATTGCAACCTCTACGGAACAGGAGGTTAAACGTGCTGATTCTCCAAGGAGGGAGATTGCTAGTAAAGCGGCTGGAATGGCGAACCCGAGCACAAGGAGATGAGAAATGAGGTGCGTTTTAGAAACCTTTCCCGATCACACGGTGTACCATCTTCTGGGGTTCTCATGCATGTTTTCGATGTAGGAAGATGCTCTTGAACCTGGAGATTTGGGACCCATGGGATGGGTACCACGCAGTATTACTTTAAAGGGTCTGCGTTTGCTCACCCAACCTCACCAAACCTCTCAGCCCCAAGAGTGTCCACCCTTATGTCTCAATCAGCTGTGGGTCTAGATATGGTCAATCCAGGTGGCATCACAGCCCCTGAACGAATTTTGTAAGAATTTCTCTCTCTTTCACTGTCTTTGTTTCACGGGTTTTTAAAAGTAATTGATTTTCCTAATGGGGTTTAGCTGCTTTTCACTGCTGTGTTTATGCCGCTTTACTCCCACTTGACTCACTTACGGAGAGATATCAATACATAGGTTTGAAGATTCTTACTAGTCAGATCTATTCTTGGGCGGTGAATAGGGGGTGTTGAGTCCAGTTCACTGAGCAAGGAGTAGGTCTTGTCTATTACATATTGGGTTTATGGAACGGTATCTGAGCTAATTTGAAACCCTTGTTTTAGGCATCACCCCACCTCACCTTTCCCGTTAGGCAGCCATAGTGTGTTTTCTAAATGTGTGACTCTGTTCTGTTTTGTAATTCAGTTCAAGTGTAGCGGTTTTTACATTCCCTCTATAAGTGATATCTTCTGATTAGTGTCTTTTTCTGTGTGACTTATTTCACTTAGAACCGTCGTACCTGAATCCACTCATCATGCTGCTACTAGCCTTATGACGTTGATTTCATGGCTGAGTGATATTCCATTGTACCTAAGGACCACAACTTCTTTATCCATTTTTCTCTTTCCTGGGATATTTAAGGTGGAATGAAGTGGAGGTTCTTGTCAACAGAGCAACCCTAAACTTTGGAGTGCCTGTGCCTTGCTGATTTTTAGTTTTCCCAAATTAGACGCCCATGAGTGGAAGTGCCCTATGCTCTCTAAGCCGAGTTTTTTAGATGTTTCAGGACACACCGTACACTTCTCCAGAGTGGCTGTTGGCAATTTACATCCCGCCCATCAGCGTAGCAAGGCTCCCATTTCTCCATGGCCTCTCCTGCATTTCTGGTATTGACACTTTATTCAGCATGGCCCTTTTGACCGATGGGAAGCGAGACTTCTTTGTAGCGCCGATTTGCCTTTCCAGGTTGCTTGGTTGGCCAAAAAGGGCGTATGCGTTTTTTCCTGAATATATTCAGGAAAAAACGCATACGCCCTTTTTGGCCAAGGGCATCATTGTCGAGGTTTTGCCGCTTTTCCTGTGCTTTACAGGCGATTCGAATCTACCTCCTGAAATCTGTTTCCTGCAATTCTGCCTTGCTTTCAAATCCTCTTCGTTGCCTTCCCTCAATATTTTTGTGGGCGAGAGTTATCATTTCTAACTCTGCAGGTTTGTGATTTGCAGTGCCCCTGAGCTCCATTTTTCAACTCGCTTTTTTGGGAGCTGGCCGCAAAAGCGTAGGATTGCTTCAGGCCCTATTCTGGTTCCGGGCGGCAGGCTGAGCCTGTGGTTAATTCTTCTTCCTGATGGGAAAATAGAGTGACCTGTGCCTGTCCCAACACCTAGAGCTAGTCGCTCATTGGTTCCCCCTCTTCCCGTTCATCCTCAGGACAAATTGCAACCTGTACGGAACAGGAGGTTAAACGTGCTGATTCTCCAAGGAGGGAGATTGCTATTAAAGTGGCTGGAATGGCGAACCCGAGCACAAGGAGATGAGAAATGAGGTGCGTTTTAGAAACCTTTCCCGATCACACGGTGTACCATCTTCTGGGTTTCTCATGCATGTTTTCGATGTAGGAAGATGCCCTTGAACCTGGAGATTTGGGACCCATGGGATGGGTACCACGCAGTATTACTTTAAAGGGTCTGCGTTTGCTCACCCAACCTCACCAAACCTCTCAGCCCCAAGAGTGTCCACCCTTATGTCTCAATCAGCTGTGGGTCTAGATATGGTCAATCCAGGTGGCATCACAGCCCCTGAACGAATTTTGTAAGAATTTCTCTCTCTTGCAACTGTCTTTGTTTCACGGGTTTTTAAAAGTAATTGATTTTCCTAATGGGGTTTAGCTGCTTTTCACTGCTGTGTTTATGCCGCTTTACTCCCACTTGACTCACTTACGGAGAGATATCAATACATAGGTTTGAAGATTCTTACTAGTGAGATCTATTCTTGGGCGGTGAATAGGGGGTGTTGAGTCCAGTTCACTGAGCAAGCAGTAGGTCTTGTCTATTACATATTGGGTTTATGGAACGGTATCTGAGCTAATTTGAAACCCTTGTTTTATGCATCACCCCACCTCGCCTTTCCCGTTAGGCAGCCATAGTGTGTTTTCTAAATGTGTGACTCTGTTCTGTTTTGTAATTCAGTTCAAGTGTAGCGGTTTTTACATTCCCTCTATAAGTGATATCTTCTGATTAGTGTCTTTTTCTGTGTGACTTATTTCACTTAGAACCGTCGTACCTGAATCCACTCATCATGCTGCTACTAGCCTTATGACGTTGATTTCATGGCTGAGTGATATTCCATTGTACCTAAGGACCACAACTTCTTTATCCATTTTTCTCTTTCCTGGGGTATTTAAGGTGGAATGAAGTGGAGGTTCTTGTCAACAGAGCAACCCTAAACTTTGGAGTGCCTGTGCCTTGCTGATTTTTAGTTTTCCCAAATTAGACGCCCATGAGTGGAAGTGCCCTATGCTCTCTAAGCCGAGTTTTTTAGATGTTTCAGGACACACCGTACACTTCTCCAGAGTGGCTGTTGGCAATTTACATCCCGCCCATCAGCGTAGCAAGGCTCCCATTTCTCCATGGCCTCTCCTGCATTTCTGGTATTGACACTTTATTCAGCATGGCCCTTTTGACCGATGGGAAGCGAGACTTCTTTGTAGCGCCGATTTGCCTTTCCAGGTTGCTTGGTTGGCCAAAAAGGGCGTATGCGTTTTTTCCTGAATATATTCAGGAAAAAACGCATACGCCCTTTTTGGCCAAGGGCATCATTGTCGAGGTTTTGCCGCTTTTCCTGTGCTTTACAGGCGATTCGAATCTACCTCCTGAAATCTGTTTCCTGCAATTCTGCCTTGCTTTCAAATCCTCTTCGTTGCCTTCCCTCAATATTTTTGTGGGCGAGAGTTATCATTTCTAACTCTGCAGGTTTGTGATTTGCAGTGCCCCTGAGCTCCATTTTTCAACTCGCTTTTTTGGGAGCTGGCCGCAAAAGCGTAGGATTGCTTCAGGCCCTATTCTGGTTCCGGGCGGCAGGCTGAGCCTGTGGTTAATTCTTCTTCCTGATGGGAAAATAGAGTGACCTGTGCCTGTCCCAACACCTAGAGCTAGTCGCTCATTGGTTCCCCCTCTTCCCGTTCATCCTCAGGACAAATTGCAACCTGTACGGAACAGGAGGTTAAACGTGCTGATTCTCCAAGGAGGGAGATTGCTATTAAAGTGGCTGGAATGGCGAACCCGAGCACAAGGAGATGAGAAATGAGGTGCGTTTTAGAAACCTTTCCCGATCACACGGTGTACCATCTTCTGGGTTTCTCATGCATGTTTTCGATGTAGGAAGATGCCCTTGAACCTGGAGATTTGGGACCCATGGGATGGGTACCACGCAGTATTACTTTAAAGGGTCTGCCTTTGCTCACCCAACCTCACCAAACCTCTCAGCCCCAAGAGTGTCCACCCTTATGTCTCAATCAGCTGTGGGTCTAGATATGGTCAATCCAGGTGGCATCACAGCCCCTGAACGAATTTTGTAAGAATTTCTCTCTCTTGCAACTGTCTTTGTTTCACGGGTTTTTAAAAGTAATTGATTTTCCTAATGGGGTTTAGCTGCTTTTCACTGCTGTGTTTATGCCGCTTTACTCCCACTTGACTCACTTACGGAGAGATATCAATACATAGGTTTGAAGATTCTTACTAGTGAGATCTATTCTTGGGCGGTGAATAGGGGGTGTTGAGTCCAGTTCACTGAGCAAGCAGTAGGTCTTGTCTATTACATATTGGGTTTATGGAACGGTATCTGAGCTAATTTGAAACCCTTGTTTTATGCATCACCCCACCTCGCCTTTCCCGTTAGGCAGCCATAGTGTGTTTTCTAAATGTGTGACTCTGTTCTGTTTTGTAATTCAGTTCAAGTGTAGCGGTTTTTACATTCCCTCTATAAGTGATATCTTCTGATTAGTGTCTTTTTCTGTGTGACTTATTTCACTTAGAACCGTCGTACCTGAATCCACTCATCATGCTGCTACTAGCCTTATGACGTTGATTTCATGGCTGAGTGATATTCCATTGTACCTAAGGACCACAACTTCTTTATCCATTTTTCTCTTTCCTGGGATATTTAAGGTGGAATGAAGTGGAGGTTCTTGTCAACAGAGCAACCCTAAACTTTGCAGTGCCTGTGCCTTGCTGATTTTTAGTTTTCCCAAATGAGACGCCCATGAGTGGAAGTGCCCTATGCTCTCTAAGCCGAGTTTTTTAGATGTTTCAGGACACACCGTACACTTCTCCAGAGTGGCTGTTGGCAATTTACATCCCGCCCATCAGCGTAGCAAGGCTCCCATTTCTCCATGGCCTCTCCTGCATTTCTGGTATTGACACTTTATTCAGCATGGCCCTTTTGACCGATGGGAAGCGAGACTTCTTTGTAGCGCCGATTTGCCTTTCCAGGTTGCTTGGTTGGCCAAAAAGGGCGTATGCGTTTTTTCCTGAATATATTCAGGAAAAAACGCATACGCCCTTTTTGGCCAAGGGCATCATTGTCGAGGTTTTGCCGCTTTTCCTGTGCTTTAAAGGCGATTGGAATCTACCTCCTGAAATCTGTTTCCTGCAATTCTGCCTTGCTTTCAAATCCTCTTCGTTGCCTTCCCTCAATATTTTTGTGGGCGAGAGTTATCATTTCTAACTCTGCAGGTTTGTGATTTGCAGTGCCCCTGAGCTCCATTTTTCAACTCGCTTTTTTGGGAGCTGGCCGCAAAAGCGTAGGATTGCTTCAGGCCCTATTCTGGTTCCGGGCGGCAGGCTGAGCCTGTGGTTAATTCTTCTTCCTGATGGGAAAATAGAGTGACCTGTGCCTTTCCCAACACCTAGAGCTAGTCGCTCATTGGTTCCCCCTCTTCCCGTTCATCCTCAGGACAAATTGCAACCTGTACGGAACAGGAGGTTAAACGTGCTGATTCTGCAAGGAGGGAGATTGCTAGTAAAGCGGCTGGAATGGCGAACCCGAGCACAAGGAGATGAGAAATGAGTTGCGTTTTAGAAACCTTTCCCGATCACACGGTGTACCATCTTCTGGGGTTCTCATGCATGTTTTCGATGTAGGAAGATGCCCTTGAACCTGGAGATTTGGGACCCATCAGACGGGTACCACGCAGTATTACTTTAAAGGGTCTGCATTTGCTCACCCAACCTCACCAAACCTCTCAGCCCCAAGAGTGTCCACCCTTATGTCTCAATCAGCTGTGGGTCTAGATATGGTCAATCCAGGTGGCATCACAGCCCCTGAACGAATTTTGTAAGAATTTCTCTCTCTTTCACTGTCTTTGTTTCACGGGTTTTTAAAAGTAATTGATTTTCCTAATGGGGTTTAGCTGCTTTTCACTGCTGTGTTTATGCCGCTTTACTCCCACTTGACTCACTTATGGAGAGATATCAATACATAGGTTTGAAGATTCTTACTACTCAGATCTATTCTTGGACGGTGAATAGGGGGTGTTGAGTCCAGTTCACTGAGCAAGGAGTAGGTCTTGTCTATTACATATTGGGTTTATGGAACGGTATCTGAGCTAATTTGAAACCCTTGTTTTAGGCATCACCCCACCTCACCTTTCCCGATAGGCAGCCATAGTGTGTTTTCTAAATGTGTGACTCTGTTGTGTTTTGTAATTCAGTTCAAGTGTAGCGGTTTTTACATTCCCTCTATAAGTGATATCTTCTGATTAGTGTCTTTTTCTGTGTGACTTATTTCACTTAGAACCGTCGTACCTGAATCCACTCATCATGCTGCTACTAGCCTTATGACGTTGATTTCATGGCTGAGTGATATTCCATTGTACCTAAGGACCACAACTTCTTTATCCATTTTTCTCTTTCCTGGGATATTTAAGGTGGAATGAAGTGGAGGTTCTTGTCAACAGAGCAACCCTAAACTTTGCAGTGCCTGTGCCTTGCTGATTTTTAGTTTTCCCAACTTAGACGCCCATGAGTGGAAGTGCCCTATGCTCTCTAAGCCGAGTTTTTTAGATGTTTCAGGACACACCGTACCCTTCTCCAGAGTGGCTGTCGGCAATTTACATCCCGCCCATCAGCGTAGCAAGGCTCCCATTTCTCCATGGCCTCTCCTGCATTTCTGGTTTTGACACTTTATTCAGCATGGCCCTTTTGACCGATGGGAAGCGAGACTTCTTTGTAGCGCTGATTTGCCTTTCCAGGTTGCTTGGTTGGCCAAAAAGGGCGTATGCGTTTTTTCCTGAATATATTCAGGAAAAAACGCATACGCCTTTTTTGGCCAAGGGCACCATTGTCGAGGTTTTGCCGCTTTTCCTGTGCTTTAAAGGCGATTCGAATCTACCTCCTGAAATCTGTTTCCTGCAATTCTGCCTTGCTTTCAAATCCTCTTCGTTGCCTTCCCTCAATATTTTTGTGGGCGAGAGTTATCATTTCTAACTCTGCAGGTTTGTGATTTGCAGGGCCCCTGAGCTCCATTTTTCAACTCGCTTTTTTGGGAGCTGGCCGCAAAAGCGTAGGATTGCTTCAGGCCCTATTCTGGTTCCGGGCGGCAGGCTGAGCCTGTGGTTAATTCTTCTTCCTGATGGGAAAATAGAGTGACCTGTGCCTTTCCCAACAACTAGAGCTAGTCGCTCATTGGTTCCCCCTTTTCCCGTTCATCCTCAGGACAAATTGCAACCTCTACGGAACAGGAGGTTAAACGTGCTGATTCTCCAAGGAGGGAGATTGCTAGTAAAGCGGCTGGAATGGCGAACCCGAGCACAAGGAGATGAGAAATGAGGTGCGTTTTAGAAACCTTTCCCGATCACACGGTGTACCATCTTCTGGGGTTCTCATGCATGTTTTCGATGTAGGAAGATGCTCTTGAACCTGGAGATTTGGGACCCATGGGATGGGTACCACGCAGTATTACTTTAAAGGGTCTGCGTTTGCTCACCCAACCTCACCAAACCTCTCAGCCCCAAGAGTGTCCACCCTTATGTCTCAATCAGCTGTGGGTCTAGATATGGTCAATCCAGGTGGCATCACAGCCCCTGAACGAATTTTGTAAGAATTTCTCTCTCTTTCACTGTCTTTGTTTCACGGGTTTTTAAAAGTAATTGATTTTCCTAATGGGGTTTAGCTGCTTTTCACTGCTGTCTTTATGCCGCTTTACTCCCACTTGACTCACTTACGGAGAGATATCAATACATAGGTTTGAAGATTCTTACTAGTCAGATCTATTCTTGGGCGGTGAATAGGGGGTGTTGAGTCCAGTTCACTGAGCAAGGAGTAGGTCTTGTCTATTACATATTGGGTTTATGGAACGGTATCTGAGCTAATTTGAAACCCTTGTTTTAGGCATCACCCCACCTCACCTTTCCCGTTAGGCAGCCATAGTGTGTTTTCTAAATGTGTGACTCTGTTCTGTTTTGTAATTCAGTTCAAGTGTAGCTGTTTTTACATTCCCTCTATAAGTGATATCTTCTGATTAGTGTCTTTTTCTGTGTGACTTATTTCACTTAGAACCGTCGTACCTGAATCCACTCATCATGCTGCTACTAGCCTTATGACGTTGATTTCATGGCTGAGTGATATTCCATTGTACCTAAGGACCACAACTTCTTTATCCATTTTTCTCTTTCCTGGGATATTTAAGGTGGAATGAAGTGGAGGTTCTTGTCAACAGAGCAACCCTAAACTTTGGAGTGCCTGTGCCTTGCTGATTTTTAGTTTTCCCAAATTAGACGCCCATGAGTGGAAGTGCCCTATGCTCTCTAAGCCGAGTTTTTTAGATGTTTCAGGACACACCGTACACTTCTCCAGAGTGGCTGTTGGCAATTTACATCCCGCCCATCAGCGTAGCAAGGCTCCCATTTCTCCATGGCCTCTCCTGCATTTCTGGTATTGACACTTTATTCAGCATGGCCCTTTTGACCGATGGGAAGCGAGACTTCTTTGTAGCGCCGATTTGCCTTTCCAGGTTGCTTGGTTGGCCAAAAAGGGCGTATGCGTTTTTTCCTGAATATATTCAGGAAAAAACGCATACGCCCTTTTTGGCCAAGGGCATCATTGTCGAGGTTTTGCCGCTTTTCCTGTGCTTTACAGGCGATTCGAATCTACCTCCTGAAATCTGTTTCCTGCAATTCTGCCTTGCTTTCAAATCCTCTTCGTTGCCTTCCCTCAATATTTTTGTGGGCGAGAGTTATCATTTCTAACTCTGCAGGTTTGTGATTTGCAGTGCCCCTGAGCTCCATTTTTCAACTCGCTTTTTTGGGAGCTGGCCGCAAAAGCGTAGGATTGCTTCAGGCCCTATTCTGGTTCCGGGCGGCAGGCTGAGCCTGTGGTTAATTCTTCTTCCTGATGGGAAAATAGAGTGACCTGTGCCTGTCCCAACACCTAGAGCTAGTCGCTCATTGGTTCCCCCTCTTCCCGTTCATCCTCAGGACAAATTGCAACCTGTACGGAACAGGAGGTTAAACGTGCTGATTCTCCAAGGAGGGAGATTGCTATTAAAGTGGCTGGAATGGCGAACCCGAGCACAAGGAGATGAGAAATGAGGTGCGTTTTAGAAACCTTTCCCGATCACACGGTGTACCATCTTCTGGGTTTCTCATGCATGTTTTCGATGTAGGAAGATGCCCTTGAACCTGGAGATTTGGGACCCATGGGATGGGTACCACGCAGTATTACTTTAAAGGGTCTGCGTTTGCTCACCCAACCTCACCAAACCTCTCAGCCCCAAGAGTGTCCACCCTTATGTCTCAATCAGCTGTGGGTCTAGATATGGTCAATCCAGGTGGCATCACAGCCCCTGAACGAATTTTGTAAGAATTTCTCTCTCTTGCAACTGTCTTTGTTTCACGGGTTTTTAAAAGTAATTGATTTTCCTAATGGGGTTTAGCTGCTTTTCACTGCTGTGTTTATGCCGCTTTACTCCCACTTGACTCACTTACGGAGAGATATCAATACATAGGTTTGAAGATTCTTACTAGTGAGATCTATTCTTGGGCGGTGAATAGGGGGTGTTGAGTCCAGTTCACTGAGCAAGCAGTAGGTCTTGTCTATTACATATTGGGTTTATGGAACGGTATCTGAGCTAATTTGAAACCCTTGTTTTATGCATCACCCCACCTCGCCTTTCCCGTTAGGCAGCCATAGTGTGTTTTCTAAATGTGTGACTCTGTTCTGTTTTGTAATTCAGTTCAAGTGTAGCGGTTTTTACATTCCCTCTATAAGTGATATCTTCTGATTAGTGTCTTTTTCTGTGTGACTTATTTCACTTAGAACCGTCGTACCTGAATCCACTCATCATGCTGCTACTAGCCTTATGACGTTGATTTCATGGCTGAGTGATATTCCATTGTACCTAAGGACCACAACTTCTTTATCCATTTTTCTCTTTCCTGGGATATTTAAGGTGGAATGAAGTGGAGGTTCTTGTCAACAGAGCAACCCTAAACTTTGGAGTGCCTGTGCCTTGCTGATTTTTAGTTTTCCCAAATGAGACGCCCATGAGTGGAAGTGCCCTATGCTCTCTAAGCCGAGTTTTTTAGATGTTTCAGGACACACCGTACACTTCTCCAGAGTGGCTGTTGGCAATTTACATCCCGCCCATCAGCGTAGCAAGGCTCCCATTTCTCCATGGCCTCTCCTGCATTTCTGGTATTGACACTTTATTCAGCATGGCCCTTTTGACCGATGGGAAGCGAGACTTCTTTGTAGCGCCGATTTGCCTTTCCAGGTTGCTTGGTTGGCCAAAAAGGGCGTATGCGTTTTTTCCTGAATATATTCAGGAAAAAACGCATACGCCCTTTTTGGCCAAGGGCATCATTGTCGAGGTTTTGCCGCTTTTCCTGTGCTTTAAAGGCGATTCGAATCTACCTCCTGAAATCTGTTTCCTGCAATTCTGCCTTGCTTTCAAATCCTCTTCGTTGCCTTCCCTCAATATTTTTGTGGGCGAGAGTTATCATTTCTAACTCTGCAGGTTTGTGATTTGCAGTGCCCCTGAGCTCCATTTTTCAACTCGCTTTTTTGGGAGCTGGCCGCAAAAGCGTAGGATTGCTTCAGGCCCTATTCTGGTTCCGGGCGGCAGGCTGAGCCTGTGGTTAATTCTTCTTCCTGATGGGAAAATAGAGTGACCTGTGCCTTTCCCAACACCTAGAGCTAGTCGCTCATTGGTTCCCCCTCTTCCCGTTCATCCTCAGGACAAATTGCAACCTGTACGGAACAGGAGGTTAAACGTGCTGATTCTGCAAGGAGGGAGATTGCTAGTAAAGCGGCTGGAATGGCGAACCCGAGCACAAGGAGATGAGAAATGAGTTGCGTTTTAGAAACCTTTCCCGATCACACGGTGTACCATCTTCTGGGGTTCTCATGCATGTTTTCGATGTAGGAAGATGCCCTTGAACCTGGAGATTTGGGACCCATCAGACGGGTACCACGCAGTATTACTTTAAAGGGTCTGCATTTGCTCACCCAACCTCACCAAACCTCTCAGCCCCAAGAGTGTCCACCCTTATGTCTCAATCAGCTGTGGGTCTAGATATGGTCAATCCAGGTGGCATCACAGCCCCTGAACGAATTTTGTAAGAATTTCTCTCTCTTTCACTGTCTTTGTTTCACGGGTTTTTAAAAGTAATTGATTTTCCTAATGGGGTTTAGCTGCTTTTCACTGCTGTCTTTATGCCGCTTTACTCCCACTTGACTCACTTACGGAGAGATATCAATACATAGGTTTGAAGATTCTTACTAGTCAGATCTATTCTTGGGCGGTGAATAGGGGGTGTTGAGTCCAGTTCACTGAGCAAGGAGTAGGTCTTGTCTATTACATATTGGGTTTATGGAACGGTATCTGAGCTAATTTGAAACCCTTGTTTTAGGCATCACCCCACCTCACCTTTCCCGTTAGGCAGCCATAGTGTGTTTTCTAAATGTGTGACTCTGTTCTGTTTTGTAATTCAGTTCAAGTGTAGCGGTTTTTACATTCCCTCTATAAGTGATATCTTCTGATTAGTGTCTTTTTCTGTGTGACTTATTTCACTTAGAACCGTCGTACCTGAATCCACTCATCATGCTGCTACTAGCCTTATGACGTTGATTTCATGGCTGAGTGATATTCCATTGTACCTAAGGACCACAACTTCTTTATCCATTTTTCTCTTTCCTGGGATATTTAAGGTGGAATGAAGTGGAGGTTCTTGTCAACAGAGCAACCCTAAACTTTGGAGTGCCTGTGCCTTGCTGATTTTTAGTTTTCCCAAATTAGACGCCCATGAGTGGAAGTGCCCTATGCTCTCTAAGCCGAGTTTTTTAGATGTTTCAGGACACACCGTACACTTCTCCAGAGTGGCTGTTGGCAATTTACATCCCGCCCATCAGCGTAGCAAGGCTCCCATTTCTCCATGGCCTCTCCTGCATTTCTGGTATTGACACTTTATTCAGCATGGCCCTTTTGACCGATGGGAAGCGAGACTTCTTTGTAGCGCTGATTTGCCTTTCCAGGTTGATTGGTTGGCCAAAAAGGGCGTATGCGTTTTTTCCTGAATATATTCAGGAAAAAACGCATACGCCCTTTTTGGCCAAGGGCATCATTGTCGAGGTTTTGCCGCTTTTCCTGTGCTTTAAAGGCGATTCGAATCTACCTCCTGAAATCTGTTTCCTGCAATTCTGCCTTGCTTTCAAATCCTCTTCGTTGCCTTCCCTCAATATTTTTGTGGGCGAGAGTTATCATTTCTAACTCTGCAGGTTTGTGATTTGCAGTGCCCCTGAGCTCCATTTTTCAACTCGCTTTTTTGGGAGCTGGCCGCAAAAGCGTAGGATTGCTTCAGGCCCTATTCTGGTTCCGGGCGGCAGGCTGAGCCTGTGGTTAATTCTTCTTCCTGATGGGAAAATAGAGTGACCTGTGCCTTTCCCAACACCTAGAGCTAGTCGCTCATTGGTTCCCCCTTTTCCCGTTCATCCTCAGGACAAATTGCAACCTCTACGGAACAGGAGGTTAAACGTGCTGATTCTCCAAGGAGGGAGATTGCTAGTAAAGCGGCTGGAATGGCGAACCCGAGCACAAGGAGATGAGAAATGAGGTGCGTTTTAGAAACCTTTCCCGATCACACGGTGTACCATCTTCTGGGGTTCTCATGCATGTTTTCGATGTAGGAAGATGCCCTTGAACCTGGAGATTTGGGACCCATCAGACGGGTACCACGCAGTATTACTTTAAAGGGTCTGTGTTTGCTCACCCAACCTCACCAAACCTCTCAGCCCCAAGAGTGTCCACCCTTATGTCTCAATCAGCTGTGGGTCTAGATATGGTCAATCCAGGTGGCATCACAGCCCCTGAACGAATTTTGTAAGAATTTCTCTCTCTTGCACTGTCTTTGTTTCACGGGTTTTTAAAAGTAATTGATTTTCCTAACGGGGTTTAGCTGCTTTTCACTGCTGTGTTTATGCCGCTTTACTCCCACTTGACTCACTTACGGAGAGATATCAATACATAGGTTTGAAGATTCTTACTAGTCAGATCTATTCTTGGGCGGTGAATAGGGGGTGTTGAGTCCAGTTCACTGAGCAAGCAGTAGGTCTTGTCTATTACATATTGGGTTTATGGAACGGTATCTGAGCTAATTTGAAACCCTTGTTTTATGCATCACCCCACCTCGCCTTTCCCGTTAGGCAGCCATAGTGTGTTTTCTAAATGTGTGACTCTGTTCTGTTTTGTAATTCAGTTCAAGTGTAGCGGTTTTTACATTCCCTATATAAGTGATATCTTCTGATTAGTGTCTTTTTCTGTGTGACTTATTTCACTTAGAACCGTCGTACCTGAATCCACTCATCATGCTGCTACTAGCCTTATGACGTTGATTTCATGGCTGAGTGATATTCCATTGTACCTAAGGACCACAACTTCTTTATCCATTTTTCTCTTTCCTGGGATATTTAAGGTGGAATGAAGTGGAGGTTCTTGTCAACAGAGCAACCCTAAACTTTGGAGTGCCTGTGCCTTGCTGATTTTTAGTTTTCCCAAATTAGACGCCCATGAGTGGAAGTGCCCTATGCTCTCTAAGCCGAGTTTTTTAGATGTTTCAGGACACACCGTACACTTCTCCAGAGTGGCTGTTGGCAATTTACATCCCGCCCATCAGCGTAGCAAGGCTCCCATTTCTCCATGGCCTCTCCTGCATTTCTGGTATTGACACTTTATTCAGCATGGCCCTTTTGACCGATGGGAAGCGAGACTTCTTTGTAGCGCTGATTTGCCTTTCCAGGTTGCTTGCTTGGCCAAAAAGGGCGTATGCGTTTTTTCCTGAATATATTCAGGAAAAAACGCATACGCCCTTTTTGGCCAAGGGCATCATTGTCGAGGTTTTGCCGCTTTTCCTGTGCTTTAAAGGCGATTCGAATCTACCTCCTGAAATCTGTTTCCTGCAATTCTGCCTTGCTTTCAAATCCTCTTCGTTGCCTTCCCTCAATATTTTTGTGGGCGAGAGTTATCATTTCTAACTCTGCAGGTTTGTGATTTGCAGTGCCCCTGAGCTCCATTTTTCAACTCGCTTTTTTGGGAGCTGGCCGCAAAAGCGTAGGATTGCTTCAGGCCCTATTCTGGTTCCGGGCGGCAGGCTGAGCCTGTGGTTAATTCTTCTTCCTGATGGGAAAATAGAGTGACCTGTGCCTTTCCCAACACCTAGAGCTAGTCGCTCATTGGTTCCCCCTCTTCCCGTTCATCCTCAGGACAAATTGCAACCTGTACGGAACAGGAGGTTAAAGGTGCTGATTCTCCAAGGAGGGAGATTGCTAGTAAAGCGGCTGGAATGGCGAACCCGAGCACAAGGAGATGAGAAATGAGGTGCGTTTTAGAAACCTTTCCCGATCACACGGTGTACCATCTTCTGGGGTTCTCATGCATGTTTTCGATGTAGGAAGATGCCCTTGAACCTGGAGATTTGGGACCCATGGGATGGGTACCACGCAGTATTACTTTAAAGGGTCTGCGTTTGCTCACCCAACCTCACCAAACCTCTCAGCCCCAAGAGTGTCCACCCTTATGTCTCAATCAGCTGTGGGTCTAGATATGGTCAATCCAGGTGGCATCACAGCCCCTGAACGAATTTTGTAAGAATTTCTCTCTCTTTCACTGTCTTTGTTTCACGGGTTTTTAAAAGTAATTGATTTTCCTAATGGGGTTTAGCTGCTTTTCACTGCTGTGTTTATGCCGCTTTACTCCCACTTGACTCACTTACGGAGAGATATCAATACATAGGTTTGAAGATTCTTACTAGTCAGATCTATTCTTGGGCGGTGAATAGGGGGTGTTGAGTCCAGTTCACTGAGCAAGCAGTACGTCTTGTCTATTACATATTGGGTTTATGGAACGGTATCTGAGCTAATTTGAAACCCTTGTTTTATGCATCACCCCACCTCGCCTTTCCCGTTAGGCAGCCATAGTGTGTTTTCTAAATGTGTGACTCTGTTCTGTTTTGTAATTCAGTTCAAGTGTAGCGGTTTTTACATTCCCTCTATAAGTGATATCTTCTGATTAGTGTCTTTTTCTGTGTGACTTATTTCACTTAGAACCGTCGTACCTGAATCCACTCATCATGCTGCTACTAGCCTTATGACGTTGATTTCATGGCTGAGTGATATTCCATTGTACCTAAGGACCACAACTTCTTTATCCATTTTTCTCTTTCCTGGGATATTTAAGGTGGAATGAAGTGGAGGTTCTTGTCAACAGAGCAACCCTAAACTTTGGAGTGCCTGTGCCTTGCTGATTTTTAGTTTTCCCAAATTAGACGCCCATGAGTGGAAGTGCCCTATGCTCTCTAAGCCGAGTTTTTTAGATGTTTCAGGACACACCGTACACTTCTCCAGAGTGGCTGTTGGCAATTTACATCCCGCCCATCAGCGTAGCAAGGCTCCCATTTCTCCATGGCCTCTCCTGCATTTCTGGTATTGACACTTTATTCAGCATGGCCCTTTTGACCGATGGGAAGCGAGACTTCTTTGTAGCGCTGATTTGCCTTTCCAGGTTGCTTGGTTGGCCAAAAAGGGCGTATGCGTTTTTTCCTGAATATATTCAAGAAAAAACGCATACGCCTTTTTTGGCCAAGGGCATCACTGTCGAGGTTTTGCCGCTTTTCCTGTGCTTTAAAGGCGATTCGAATCTACCTCCTGAAATCTGTTTCCTGCAATTCTGCCTTGCTTTCAAATCCTCTTCGTTGCCTTCCCTCAATATTTTTGTGGGCGAGAGTTATCATTTCTAACTCTGCAGGTTTGTGATTTGCAGTGCCCCTGAGCTCCATTTTTCAACTCGCTTTTTTGGGAGCTGGCCGCAAAAGCGTAGGATTGCTTCAGGCCCTATTCTGGTTCCGGGCGGCAGGCTGAGCCTGTGGTTAATTCTTCTTCCTGATGGGAAAATAGAGTGACCTGTGCCTTTCCCAACACCTAGAGCTAGTCGCTCATTGGTTCCCCCTCTTCCCGTTCATCCTCAGGACAAATTGCAACCTGTACGGAACAGGAGGTTAAAGGTGCTGATTCTCCAAGGAGGGAGATTGCTAGTAAAGCGGCTGGAATGGCGAACCCGAGCACAAGGAGATGAGAAATGAGGTGCGTTTTAGAAACCTTTCCCGATCACACGGTGTACCATCTTCTGGGGTTCTCATGCATGTTTTCGATGTAGGAAGATGCCCTTGAACTTGGAGATTTGGGACCCATCAGACGGGTACCACGCAGTATTACTTTAAAGGGTCTGTGTTTGCTCACCCAACCTCACCAAACCTCTCAGCCCCAAGAGTGTCCACCCTTATGTCTCAATCAGCTGTGGGTCTAGATATGGTCAATCCAGGTGGCATCACAGCCCCTGAACGAATTTTGTAAGAATTTCTCTCTCTTGCACTGTCTTTGTTTCACGGGTTTTTAAAAGTAATTGATTTTCCTAATGGGGTTTAGCTGCTTTTCACTGCTGTGTTTATGCCGCTTTACTCCCACTTGACTCACTTACGGAGAGATATCAATACATAGGTTTGAAGATTCTTACTAGTCAGATCTATTCTTGGGCGGTGAATAGGGGGTGTTGAGTCCAGTTCACTGAGCAAGCAGTAGGTCTTGTCTATTACATATTGGGTTTATGGAACGGTATCTGAGCTAATTTGAAACCCTTGTTTTATGCATCACCCCACCTCGCCTTTCCCGTTAGGCAGCCATAGTGTGTTTTCTAAATGTGTGACTCTGTTCTGTTTTGTAATTCAGTTCAAGTGTAGCGGTTTTTACATTCCCTCTATAAGTGATATCTTCTGATTAGTGTCTTTTTCTGTGTGACTTATTTCACTTAGAACCGTCGTACCTGAATCCACTCATCATGCTGCTACTAGCCTTATGACGTTGATTTCATGGCTGAGTGATATTCCATTGTACCTAAGGACCACAACTTCTTTATCCATTTTTCTCTTTCCTGGGATATTTAAGGTGGAATGAAGTGGAGGTTCTTGTCAACAGAGCAACACTAAACTTTGCAGTGCCTGTGCCTTGCTGATTTTTAGTTTTCCCAAATTAGACGCCCATGAGTGGAAGTGCCCTATGCTCTCTAAGCCGAGTTTTTTAGATGTTTCAGGACACACCGTACACTTCTCCAGAGTGGCTGTCGGCAATTTACATCCCGCCCATCAGCGTAGCAAGGCTCCCATTTCTCCATGGCCTCTCCTGCATTTCTGGTTTTGACACTTTATTCAGCATGGCCCTTTTGACCGATGGGAAGCGAGACTTCTTTGTAGCGCTGATTTGCCTTTCCAGGTTGCTTGGTTGGCCAAAAAGGGCGTATGCGTTTTTTCCTGAATATATTCAGGAAAAAACGCATACGCCCTTTTTGGCCAAGGGCACCATTGTCGAGGTTTTGCCGCTTTTCCTGTGCTTTAAAGGCGATTCGAATCTACCTCCTGAAATCTGTTTCCTGCAATTCTGCCTTGCTTTCAAATCCTCTTCGTTGCCTTCCCTCAATATTTTTGTGGGCGAGAGTTATCATTTCTAACTCTGCAGGTTTGTGATTTGCAGTGCCCCTGAGCTCCATTTTTCAACTCGCTTTTTTGGGAGCTGGCCGCAAAAGCGTAGGATTGCTTCAGGCCCTATTCTGGTTCCGGGCGGCAGGCTGAGCCTGTGGTTAATTCTTCTTCCTGATGGGAAAATAGAGTGACCTGTGCCTGTCCCAACACCTAGAGTTAGTCGCTCATTGGTTCCCCCTCTTCCCGTTCATCCTCAGGACAAATTGCAACCTGTACGGAACAGGAGGTTAAACGTGCTGATTCTCCAAGGAGGGAGATTGCTATTAAAGTGGCTGGAATGGCGAACCCGAGCACAAGGAGATGAGAAATGAGGTGCGTTTTAGAAACCTTTCCCGATCACACGGTGTACCATCTTCTGGGGTTCTCATGCATGTTTTCGATGTAGGAAGATGCCCTTGAACCTGGAGATTTGGGACCCATGGGATGGGTACCACGCAGTATTACTTTAAAGGGTCTGCGTTTGCTCACCCAACCTCACCAAACCTCTCAGCCCCAAGAGTGTCCACCCTTATGTCTCAATCAGCTGTGGGTCTAGATATGGTCAATCCAGGTGGCATCACAGCCCCTGAACGAATTTTGTAAGAATTTCTCTCTCTTGCACTGTCTTTGTTTCACGGGTTTTTAAAAGTAATTGATTTTCCTAATGGGGTTTAGCTGCTTTTCACTGCTGTCTTTATGCCGCTTTACTCCCACTTGACTCACTTACGGAGAGATATCAATACATAGGTTTGAAGATTCTTACTAGTCAGATCTATTCTTGGGCGGTGAATAGGGGGTGTTGAGTCCAGTTCACTGAGCAAGCAGTAGGTCTTGTCTATTACATATTGGGTTTATGGAACGGTATCTGAGCTAATTTGAAACCCTTGTTTTATGCATCACCCCACCTCGCCTTTCCCGTTAGGCAGCCATAGTGTGTTTTCTAAATGTGTGACTCTGTTCTGTTTTGTAATTCAGTTCAAGTGTAGCGGTTTTTACATTCCCTCTATAAGTGATATCTTCTGATTAGTGTCTTTTTCTGTGTGACTTATTTCACTTAGAACCGTCGTACCTGAATCCACTCATCATGCTGCTTCTAGCCTTATGACGTTGATTTCATGGCTGAGTGATATTCCATTGTACCTAAGGACCACAACTTCTTTATCCATTTTTCTCTTTCCTGGGATATTTAAGGTGGAATGAAGTGGAGGTTCTTGTCAACAGAGCAACCCTAAACTTTGGAGTGCCTGTGCCTTGCTGATTTTTAGTTTTCCCAAATGAGACGCCCATGAGTGGAAGTGCCCTATGCTCTCTAAGCCGAGTTTTTTAGATGTTTCAGGACACACCGTACACTTCTCCAGAGTGGCTGTCGGCAATTTACATCCCGCCCATCAGCGTAGCAAGGCTCCCATTTCTCCATGGCCTCTCCTGCATTTCTGGTATTGACACTTTATTCAGCATGGCCCTTTTGACCGATGGGAAGCGAGACTTCTTTGTAGCGCTGATTTGCCTTTCCAGGTTGCTTGGTTGGCCAAAAAGGGCGTATGCGTTTTTTCCTGAATATATTCAGGAAAAAACGCATACGCCCTTTTTGGCCAAGGGCATCATTGTCGAGGTTTTGCCGCTTTTCCTGTGCTTTAAAGGCGATTCGAATCTACCTCCTGAAATCTGTTTCCTGCAATTCTGCCTTGCTTTCAAATCCTCTTCGTTGCCTTCCCTCAATATTTTTGTGGGCGAGAGTTATCATTTCTAACTCTGCAGGTTTGTGATTTGCAGTGCCCCTGAGCTCCATTTTTCAACTCGCTTTTTTGGGAGCTGGCCGCAAAAGCGTAGGATTGCTTCAGGCCCTATTCTGGTTCCGGGCGGCAGGCTGAGCCTGTGGTTAATTCTTCTTCCTGATGGGAAAATAGAGTGACCTGTGCCTTTCCCAACACCTAGAGCTATTCGCTCATTGGTTCCCCCTCTTCCCGTTCATCCTCAGGACAAATTGCAACCTGTACGGAACAGGAGGTTAAAGGTGCTGATTCTCCAAGGAGGGAGATTGCTAGTAAAGCGGCTGGAATGGCGAACCCGAGCACAAGGAGATGAGAAATGAGGTGCGTTTTAGAAACCTTTCCCGATCACACGGTGTACCATCTTCTGGGGTTCTCATGCATGTTTTCGATGTAGGAAGATGCCCTTGAACCTGGAGATTTGGGACCCATCAGACGGGTACCACGCAGTATTACTTTAAAGGGTCTGCGTTTGCTCACCCAACCTCACCAAACCTCTCAGCCCCAAGAGTGTCCACCCTTATGTCTCAATCAGCTGTGGGTCTAGATATGGTCAATCCAGGTGGCATCACAGCCCCTGAACGAATTTTGTAAGAATTTCTCTCTCTTTCACTGTCTTTGTTTCACGGGTTTTTAAAAGTAATTGATTTTCCTAATGGGGTTTAGCTGCTTTTCACTGCTGTGTTTATGCCGCTTTACTCCCACTTGACTCACTTACGGAGAGATATCAATACATAGGTTTGAAGATTCTTACTAGTCAGATCTATTCTTGGGCGGTGAATAGGGGGTGTTGAGTCCAGTTCACTGAGCAAGCAGTAGGTCTTGTCTATTACATATTGGGTTTATGGAACGGTATCTGAGCTAATTTGAAACCCTTGTTTTAGGCATCACCCCACCTCACCTTTCCCGATAGGCAGCCATAGTGTGTTTTCTAAATGTGTGACTCTGTTCTGTTTTGTAATTCAGTTCAAGTGTAGCGGTTTTTACATTCCCTCTATAAGTGATATCTTCTGATTAGTGTCTTTTTCTGTGTGACTTATTTCACTTAGAACCGTCGTACCTGAATCCACTCATCATGCTGCTACTAGCCTTATGACGTTGATTTCATGGCTGAGTGATATTCCATTGTACCTAAGGACCACAACTTCTTTATCCATTTTTCTCTTTCCTGGGATATTTAAGGTGGAATGAAGTGGAGGTTCTTGTCAACAGAGCAACCCTAAACTTTGGAGTGCCTGTGCCTTGCTGATTTTTAGTTTTCCCAAATGAGACGCCCATGAGTGGAAGTGCCCTATGCTCTCTAAGCCGAGTTTTTTAGATGTTTCAGGACACACCGTACACTTCTCCAGAGTGGCTGTTGGCAATTTACATCCCGCCCATCAGCGTAGCAAGGCTCCCATTTCTCCATGGCCTCTCCTGCATTTCTGGTATTGACACTTTATTCAGCATGGCCCTTTTGACCGATGGGAAGCGAGACTTCTTTGTAGCGCCGATTTGCCTTTCCAGGTTGCTTGGTTGGCCAAAAAGGGCGTATGCGTTTTTTCCTGAATATATTCAGGAAAAAACGCATACGCCCTTTTTGGCCAAGGGCATCATTGTCGAGGTTTTGCCGCTTTTCCTGTGCTTTACAGGCGATTCGAATATACCTCCTGAAATCTGTTTCCTGCAATTCTGCCTTGCTTTCAAATCCTCTTCGTTGCCTTCCCTCAATATTTTTGTGGGCGAGAGTTATCATTTCTAACTCTGCAGGTTTGTGATTTGCAGTGCCCCTGAGCTCCATTTTTCAACTCGCTTTTTTGGGAGCTGGCCGCAAAAGCGTAGGATTGCTTCAGGCCCTATTCTGGTTCCGGGCGGCAGGCTGAGCCTGTGGTTAATTCTTCTTCCTGATGGGAAAATAGAGTGACCTGTGCCTGTCCCAACACCTAGAGCTAGTCGCTCATTGGTTCCCCCTCTTCCCGTTCATCCTCAGGACAAATTGCAACCTGTACGGAACAGGAGGTTAAACGTGCTGATTCTCCAAGGAGGGAGATTGCTATTAAAGTGGCTGGAATGGCGAACCCGAGCACAAGGAGATGAGAAATGAGGTGCGTTTTAGAAACCTTTCCCGATCACACGGTGTACCATCTTCTGGGTTTCTCATGCATGTTTTCGATGTAGGAAGATGCCCTTGAACCTGGAGATTTGGGACCCATGGGATGGGTACCACGCAGTATTACTTTAAAGGGTCTGCGTTTGCTCACCCAACCTCACCAAACCTCTCAGCCCCAAGAGTGTCCACCCTTATGTCTCAATCAGCTGTGGGTCTAGATATGGTCAATCCAGGTGGCATCACAGCCCCTGAACGAATTTTGTAAGAATTTCTCTCTCTTGCAACTGTCTTTGTTTCACGGGTTTTTAAAAGTAATTGATTTTCCTAATGGGGTTTAGCTGCTTTTCACTGCTGTGTTTATGCCGCTTTACTCCCACTTGACTCACTTACGGAGAGATATCAATACATAGGTTTGAAGATTCTTACTAGTGAGATCTATTCTTGGGCGGTGAATAGGGGGTGTTGAGTCCAGTTCACTGAGCAAGCAGTAGGTCTTGTCTATTACATATTGGGTTTATGGAACGGTATCTGAGCTAATTTGAAACCCTTGTTTTATGCATCACCCCACCTCGCCTTTCCCGTTAGGCAGCCATAGTGTGTTTTCTAAATGTGTGACTCTGTTCTGTTTTGTAATTCAGTTCAAGTGTAGCGGTTTTTACATTCCCTCTATAAGTGATATCTTCTGATTAGTGTCTTTTTCTGTGTGACTTATTTCACTTAGAACCGTCGTACCTGAATCCACTCATCATGCTGCTACTAGCCTTATGACGTTGATTTCATGGCTGAGTGATATTCCATTGTACCTAAGGACCACAACTTCTTTATCCATTTTTCTCTTTCCTGGGATATTTAAGGTGGAATGAAGTGGAGGTTCTTGTCAACAGAGCAACCCTAAACTTTGGAGTGCCTGTGCCTTGCTGATTTTTAGTTTTCCCAAATGAGACGCCCATGAGTGGAAGTGCCCTATGCTCTCTAAGCCGAGTTTTTTAGATGTTTCAGGACACACCGTACACTTCTCCAGAGTGGCTGTTGGCAATTTACATCCCGCCCATCAGCGTAGCAAGGCTCCCATTTCTCCATGGCCTCTCCTGCATTTCTGGTATTGACACTTTATTCAGCATGGCCCTTTTGACCGATGGGAAGCGAGACTTCTTTGTAGCGCCGATTTGCCTTTCCAGGTTGCTTGGTTGGCCAAAAAGGGCGTATGCGTTTTTTCCTGAATATATTCAGGAAAAAACGCATACGCCCTTTTTGGCCAAGGGCATCATTGTCGAGGTTTTGCCGCTTTTCCTGTGCTTTAAAGGCGATTCGAATCTACCTCCTGAAATCTGTTTCCTGCAATTCTGCCTTGCTTTCAAATCCTCTTCGTTGCCTTCCCTCAATATTTTTGTGGGCGAGAGTTATCATTTCTAACTCTGCAGGTTTGTGATTTGCAGTGCCCCTGAGCTCCATTTTTCAACTCGCTTTTTTGGGAGCTGGCCGCAAAAGCGTAGGATTGCTTCAGGCCCTATTCTGGTTCCGGGCGGCAGGCTGAGCCTGTGGTTAATTCTTCTTCCTGATGGGAAAATAGAGTGACCTGTGCCTTTCCCAACACCTAGAGCTAGTCGCTCATTGGTTCCCCCTCTTCCCGTTCATCCTCAGGACAAATTGCAACCTGTACGGAACAGGAGGTTAAACGTGCTGATTCTGCAAGGAGGGAGATTGCTAGTAAAGCGGCTGGAATGGCGAACCCGAGCACAAGGAGATGAGAAATGAGTTGCGTTTTAGAAACCTTTCCCGATCACACGGTGTACCATCTTCTGGGGTTCTCATGCATGTTTTCGATGTAGGAAGATGCCCTTGAACCTGGAGATTTGGGACCCATCAGACGGGTACCACGCAGTATTACTTTAAAGGGTCTGCATTTGCTCACCCAACCTCACCAAACCTCTCAGCCCCAAGAGTGTCCACCCTTATGTCTCAATCAGCTGTGGGTCTAGATATGGTCAATCCAGGTGGCATCACAGCCCCTGAACGAATTTTGTAAGAATTTCTCTCTCTTTCACTGTCTTTGTTTCACGGGTTTTTAAAAGTAATTGATTTTCCTAATGTGGTTTAGCTGCTTTTCACTGCTGTGTTTATGCCGCTTTACTCCCACTTGACTCACTTACGGAGAGATATCAATACATAGGTTTGAAGATTCTTACTACTCAGATCTATTCTTGGACGGTGAATAGGGGGTGTTGAGTCCAGTTCACTGAGCAAGGAGTAGGTCTTGTCTATTACATATTGGGTTTATGGAACGGTATCTGAGCTAATTTGAAACCCTTGTTTTAGGCATCACCCCACCTCACCTTTCCCGATAGGCAGCCATAGTGTGTTTTCTAAATGTGTGACTCTGTTGTGTTTTGTAATTCAGTTCAAGTGTAGCGGTTTTTACATTCCCTCTATAAGTGATATCTTCTGATTAGTGTCTTTTTCTGTGTGACTTATTTCACTTAGAACCGTCGTACCTGAATCCACTCATCATGCTGCTACTAGCCTTATGACGTTGATTTCATGGCTGAGTGATATTCCATTGTACCTAAGGACCACAACTTCTTTATCCATTTTTCTCTTTCCTGGGATATTTAAGGTGGAATGAAGTGGAGGTTCTTGTCAACAGAGCAACCCTAAACTTTGGAGTGCCTGTGCCTTGCTGATTTTTAGTTTTCCCAAATTAGACGCCCATGAGTGGAAGTGCCCTATGCTCTCTAAGCCGAGTTTTTTAGATGTTTCAGGACACACCGTACACTTCTCCAGAGTGGCTGTTGGCAATTTACATCCCGCCCATCAGCGTAGCAAGGCTCCCATTTCTCCATGGCCTCTCCTGCATTTCTGGTATTGACACTTTATTCAGCATGGCCCTTTTGACCGATGGGAAGCGAGACTTCTTTGTAGCGCTGATTTGCCTTTCCAGGTTGCTTGGTTGGCCAAAAAGGGCGTATGCGTTTTTTCCTGAATATATTCAGGAAAAAACGCATACGCCCTTTTTGGCCAAGGGCATCATTGTCGAGGTTTTGCCGCTTTTCCTGTGCTTTAAAGGCGATTCGAATCTACCTCCTGAAATCTGTTTCCTGCAATTCTGCCTTGCTTTCAAATCCTCTTCGTTGCCTTCCCTCAATATTTTTGTGGGCGAGAGTTATCATTTCTAACTCTGCAGGTTTGTGATTTGCAGGGCCCCTGAGCTCCATTTTTCAACTCGCTTTTTTGGGAGCTGGCCGCAAAAGCGTAGGATTGCTTCAGGCCCTATTCTGGTTCCGGGCGGCAGGCTGAGCCTGTGGTTAATTCTTCTTCCTGATGGGAAAATAGAGTGACCTGTGCCTTTCCCAACACCTAGAGCTAGTCGCTCATTGGTTCCCCCTCTTCCCGTTCATCCTCAGGACAAATTGCAACCTGTACGGAACAGGAGGCTAAACGTGCTGATTCTCCAAGGAGGGAGATTGCTAGTAAAGCGGCTGGAATGGCGAACCCGAGCACAAGGAGATGAGAAATGAGGTGCGTTTTAGAAACCTTTCCCGATCACACGGTGTACCATCTTCTGGGGTTCTCATGCATGTTTTCGATGTAGGAAGATGCCCTTGAACCTGGAGATTTGGGACCCATCAGACGGGTACCACGCAGTATTACTTTAAAGGGTCTGTGTTTGCTCACCCAACCTCACCAAACCTCTCAGCCCCAAGAGTGTCCACCCTTATGTCTCAATCAGCTGTGGGTCTAGATATGGTCAATCCAGGTGGCATCACAGCCCCTGAACGAATTTTGTAAGAATTTCTCTCTCTTGCACTGTCTTTGTTTCACGGGTTTTTAAAAGTAATTGATTTTCCTAATGGGGTTTAGCTGCTTTTCACTGCTGTCTTTATGCCGCTTTACTCCCACTTGACTCACTTACGGAGAGATATCAATACATAGGTTTGAAGATTCTTACTAGTCAGATCTATTCTTGGGCGGTGAATAGGGGGTGTTGAGTCCAGTTCACTGAGCAAGCAGTAGGTCTTGTCTATTACATATTGGGTTTATGGAACGGTATCTGAGCTAATTTGAAACCCTTGTTTTATGCATCACCCCACCTCGCCTTTCCCGTTAGGCAGCCATAGTGTGTTTTCTAAATGTGTGACTCTGTTCTGTTTTGTAATTCAGTTCAAGTGTAGCGGTTTTTACATTCCCTCTATAAGTGATATCTTCTGATTAGTGTCTTTTTCTGTGTGACTTATTTCACTTAGAACCGTCGTACCTGAATCCACTCATCATGCTGCTACTAGCCTTATGACGTTGATTTCATGGCTGAGTGATATTCCATTGTACCTAAGGACCACAACTTCTTTATCCATTTTTCTCTTTCCTGGGATATTTAAGGTGGAATGAAGTGGAGGTTCTTGTCAACAGAGCAACCCTAAACTTTGGAGTGCCTGTGCCTTGCTGATTTTTAGTTTTCCCAAATGAGACGCCCATGAGTGGAAGTGCCCTATGCTCTCTAAGCCGAGTTTTTTAGATGTTTCAGGACACACCGTACACTTCTCCAGAGTGGCTGTCGGCAATTTACATCCCGCCCATCAGCGTAGCAAGGCTCCCATTTCTCCATGGCCTCTCCTGCATTTCTGGTTTTGACACTTTATTCAGCATGGCCCTTTTGACCGATGGGAAGCGAGACTTCTTTGTAGCGCTGATTTGCCTTTCCAGGTTGCTTGGTTGGCCAAAAAGGGCGTATGCGTTTTTTCCTGAATATATTCAGGAAAAAACGCATACGCCTTTTTTGGCCAAGGGCACCATTGTCGAGGTTTTGCCGCTTTTCCTGTGCTTTAAAGGCGATTCGAATCTACCTCCTGAAATCTGTTTCCTGCAATTCTGCCTTGCTTTCAAATCCTCTTCGTTGCCTTCCCTCAATATTTTTGTGGGCGAGAGTTATCATTTCTAACTCTGCAGGTTTGTGATTTGCAGGGCCCCTGAGCTCCATTTTTCAACTCGCTTTTTTGGGAGCTGGCCGCAAAAGCGTAGGATTGCTTCAGGCCCTATTCTGGTTCCGGGCGGCAGGCTGAGCCTGTGGTTAATTCTTCTTCCTGATGGGAAAATAGAGTGACCTGTGCCTTTCCCAACAACTAGAGCTAGTCGCTCATTGGTTCCCCCTTTTCCCGTTCATCCTCAGGACAAATTGCAACCTCTACGGAACAGGAGGTTAAACGTGCTGATTCTCCAAGGAGGGAGATTGCTAGTAAAGCGGCTGGAATGGCGAACCCGAGCACAAGGAGATGAGAAATGAGGTGCGTTTTAGAAACCTTTCCCGATCACACGGTGTACCATCTTCTGGGGTTCTCATGCATGTTTTCGATGTAGGAAGATGCTCTTGAACCTGGAGATTTGGGACCCATGGGATGGGTACCACGCAGTATTACTTTAAAGGGTCTGCGTTTGCTCACCCAACCTCACCAAACCTCTCAGCCCCAAGAGTGTCCACCCTTATGTCTCAATCAGCTGTGGGTCTCGATATGGTCAATCCAGGTGGCATCACAGCCCCTGAACGAATTTTGTAAGAATTTCTCTCTCTTTCACTGTCTTTGTTTCACGGGTTTTTAAAAGTAATTGATTTTCCTAATGGGGTTTAGCTGCTTTTCACTGCTGTGTTTATGCCGCTTTACTCCCACTTGACTCACTTACGGAGAGATATCAATACATAGGTTTGAAGATTCTTACTAGTCAGATCTATTCTTGGGCGGTGAATAGGGGGTGTTGAGTCCAGTTCACTGAGCAAGGAGTAGGTCTTGTCTATTACATATTGGGTTTATGGAACGGTATCTGAGCTAATTTGAAACCCTTGTTTTAGGCATCACCCCACCTCACCTTTCCCGTTAGGCAGCCATAGTGTGTTTTCTAAATGTGTGACTCTGTTCTGTTTTGTAATTCAGTTCAAGTGTAGCGGTTTTTACATTCCCTCTATAAGTGATATCTTCTGATTAGTGTCTTTTTCTGTGTGACTTATTTCACTTAGAACCGTCGTACCTGAATCCACTCATCATGCTGCTACTAGCCTTATGACGTTGATTTCATGGCTGAGTGATATTCCATTGTACCTAAGGACCACAACTTCTTTATCCATTTTTCTCTTTCCTGGGATATTTAAGGTGGAATGAAGTGGAGGTTCTTGTCAACAGAGCAACCCTAAACTTTGGAGTGCCTGTGCCTTGCTGATTTTTAGTTTTCCCAAATTAGACGCCCATGAGTGGAAGTGCCCTATGCTCTCTAAGCCGAGTTTTTTAGATGTTTCAGGACACACCGTACACTTCTCCAGAGTGGCTGTTGGCAATTTACATCCCGCCCATCAGCGTAGCAAGGCTCCCATTTCTCCATGGCCTCTCCTGCATTTCTGGTATTGACACTTTATTCAGCATGGCCCTTTTGACCGATGGGAAGCGAGACTTCTTTGTAGCGCCGATTTGCCTTTCCAGGTTGCTTGGTTGGCCAAAAAGGGCGTATGCGTTTTTTCCTGAATATATTCAGGAAAAAACGCATACGCCCTTTTTGGCCAAGGGCATCATTGTCGAGGTTTTGCCGCTTTTCCTGTGCTTTAAAGGCGATTCGAATCTACCTCCTGAAATCTGTTTCCTGCAATTCTGCCTTGCTTTCAAATCCTCTTCGTTGCCTTCCCTCAATATTTTTGTGGGCGAGAGTTATCATTTCTAACTCTGCAGGTTTGTGATTTGCAGTGCCCCTGAGCTCCATTTTTCAACTCGCTTTTTGGGGAGCTGGCCGCAAAAGCGTAGGATTGCTTCAGGCCCTATTCTGGTTCCGGGCGGCAGGCTGAGCCTGTGGTTAATTCTTCTTCCTGATGGGAAAATAGAGTGACCTGTGCCTTTCCCAACACCTAGAGCTAGTCGCTCATTGGTTCCCCCTCTTCCCGTTCATCCTCAGGACAAATTGCAACCTTTACGGAACAGGAGGTTAAAGGTGCTGATTCTCCAAGGAGGGTGATTGCTAGTAAAGCGGCTGGAATGGCGAACCCGAGCACAAGGAGATGAGAAATGAGGTGCGTTTTAGAAACCTTTCCCGATCACACGGTGTACCATCTTCTGGGTTTCTCATGCATGTTTTCGATGTAGGAAGATGCCCTTGAACCTGGAGATTTGGGACCCATCAGACGGGTACCACGCAGTATTACTTTAAAGGGTCTGCGTTTGCTCACTCAACCTCACCAAACCTCTCAGCCCCAAGAGTGTCCACCCTTATGTCTCAATCAGCTGTGGGTCTAGATATGGTCAATCCAGGTGGCATCACAGCCCCTGAACGAATTTTGTAAGAATTTCTCTCTCTTTCACTGTCTTTGTTTCACGGGTTTTTAAAAGTAATTGATTTTCCTAATGGGGTTAACTGCTTTTCACTGCTGTGTTTATGCCGCTTTACTCCCACTTGACTCACTTACGGAGAGATATCAATACATAGGTTTGAAGATTCTTACTAGTCAGATCTATTCTTGGGCGGTGAATAGGGGGTGTTGAGTCCAGTTCACTGAGCAAGCAGTAGGTCTTGTCTATTACATATTGGGTTTATGGAACGGTATCTGAGCTAATTTGAAACCCTTGTTTTATGCATCACCCCACCTCGCCTTTCCCGTTAGGCAGCCATAGTGTGTTTTCTAAATGTGTGACTCTGTTCTGTTTTGTAATTCAGTTCAAGTGTAGCGGTTTTTACATTCCCTCTATAAGTGATATCTTCTGATTAGTGTCTTTTTCTGTGTGACTTATTTCACTTAGAACCGTCGTACCTGAATCCACTCATCATGCTGCTACTAGCCTTATGACGTTGATTTCATGGCTGAGTGATATTCCATTGTACCTAAGGACCACAACTTCTTTATCCATTTTTCTCTTTCCTGGGATATTTAAGGTGGAATGAAGTGGAGGTTCTTGTCAACAGAGCAACCCTAAACTTTGGAGTGCCTGTGCCTTGCTGATTTTTAGTTTTCCCAAATTAGACGCCCATGAGTGGAAGTGCCCTATGCTCTCTAAGCCGAGTTTTTTAGATGTTTCAGGACACACCGTACACTTCTCCAGAGTGGCTGTTGGCAATTTACATCCCGCCCATCAGCGTAGCAAGGCTCCCATTTCTCCATGGCCTCTCCTGCATTTCTGGTATTGACACTTTATTCAGCATGGCCCTTTTGACCGATGGGAAGCGAGACTTCTTTGTAGCGCTGATTTGCCTTTCCAGGTTGCTTGGTTGGCCAAAAAGGGCGTATGCGTTTTTTCCTGAATATATTCAGGAAAAAACGCATACGCCCTTTTTGGCCAAGGGCATCATTGTCGAGGTTTTGCCGCTTTTCCTGTGCTTTAAAGGCGATTCGAATCTACCTCCTGAAATCTGTTTCCTGCAATTCTGCCTTGCTTTCAAATCCTCTTCGTTGCCTTCCCTCAATATTTTTGTGGGCGAGAGTTATCATTTCTAACTCTGCAGGTTTGTGATTTGCAGTGCCCCTGAGCTCCATTTTTCAACTCGCTTTTTTGGGAGCTGGCCGCAAAAGCTTCGGATTGCTTCAGGCCCTATTCTGGTTCCGGGCGGCAGGCTGAGCCTGTGGTTAATTCTTCTTCCTGATGGGAAAATAGAGTGACCTGTGCCTTTCCCAACACCTAGAGCTAGTCGCTCATTGGTTCCCCCTCTTCCCGTTCATCCTCAGGACAAATTGCAACCTGTACGGAACAGGAGGTTAAAGGTGCTGATTCTCCAAGGAGGGTGATTGCTAGTAAAGCGGCTGGAATGGCGAACCCGAGCACAAGGAGATGAGAAATGAGGTGCGTTTTAGAAACCTTTCCCGATCACACGGTGTACCATCTTCTGGGTTTCTCATGCATGTTTTCGATGTAGGAAGATGCCCTTGAACCTGGAGATTTGGGACCCATCAGACGGGTACCACGCAGTATTACTTTAAAGGGTCTGCGTTTGCTCACCCAACCTCACCAAACCTCTCAGCCCCAAGAGTGTCCACCCTTATGTCTCAATCAGCTGTGGGTCTAGATATGGTCAATCCAGGTGGCATCACAGCCCCTGAACGAATTTTGTAAGAATTTCTCTCTCTTTCACTGTCTTTGTTTCACGGGTTTTTAAAAGTAATTGATTTTCCTAATGGGGTTTAGCTGCTTTTCACTGCTGTGTTTATGCCGCTTTACTCCCACTTGACTCACTTACGGAGAGATATCAATACATAGGTTTGAAGATTCTTACTAGTCAGATCTATTCTTGGGCGGTGAATAGGGGGTGTTGAGTCCAGTTCACTGAGCAAGCAGTAGGTCTTGTCTATTACATATTGGGTTTATGGAACGGTATCTGAGCTAATTTGAAACCCTTGTTTTATGCATCACCCCACCTCGCCTTTCCCGTTAGGCAGCCATAGTGTGTTTTCTAAATGTGTGACTCTGTTCTGTTTTGTAATTCAGTTCAAGTGTAGCGGTTTTTACATTCCCTCTATAAGTGATATCTTCTGATTAGTGTCTTTTTCTGTGTGACTTATTTCACTTAGAACCGTCCTACCTGAATCCACTCATCATGCTGCTACTAGCCTTATGACGTTGATTTCATGGCTGAGTGATATTCCATTGTACCTAAGGACCACAACTTCTTTATCCATTTTTCTCTTTCCTGGGATATTTAAGGTGGAATGAAGTGGAGGTTCTTGTCAACAGAGCAACCCTAAACTTTGGAGTGCCTGTGCCATGCTGATTTTTAGTTTTCCCAAATTAGACGCCCATGAGTGGAAGTGCCCTATGCTCTCTAAGCCGAGTTTTTTAGATGTTTCAGGACACACCGTACACTTCTCCAGAGTGGCTGTTGGCAATTTACATCCCGCCCATCAGCGTAGCAAGGCTCCCATTTCTCCATGGCCTCTCCTGCATTTCTGGTATTGACACTTTATTCAGCATGGCCCTTTTGACCGATGGGAAGCGAGACTTCTTTGTAGCGCTGATTTGCCTTTCCAGGTTGCTTGGTTTGCCAAAAAGGGCGTATGCGTTTTTTCCTGAATATATTCAGGAAAAAACGCATACGCCCTTTTTGGCCAAGGGCATCATTGTCGAGGTTTTGCCGCTTTTCCTGTGCTTTAAAAGCGATTCGAATCTACCTCCTGAAATCTGTTTCCTGCAATTCTGTCTTGCTTTCAAATCCTCTTCGTTGCCTTCCCTCAATATTTTTGTGGGCGAGAGTTATCATTTCTAACTCTGCAGGTTTGTGATTTGCAGGGCCCCTGAGCTCCATTTTTCAACTCGCTTTTTTGGGAGCTGGCCGCAAAAGCGTAGGATTGCTTCAGGCCCTATTCTGGTTCCGGGCGGCAGGCTGAGCCTGTGGT
Organism: Eschrichtius robustus; assembly: GCF_028021215.1. Classification (NCBI taxonomy): domain Eukaryota; kingdom Metazoa; phylum Chordata; class Mammalia; order Artiodactyla; family Eschrichtiidae; genus Eschrichtius; species Eschrichtius robustus. The sequence continues at coordinate 100,401,075 of NC_090828.1, forward strand.
TAATTCTTCTTCCTGATGGGAAAATAGAGTGACCTGTGCCTTTCCCAACACCTAGAGCTAGTCGCTCATTGGTTCCCCCTCTTCCCGTTCATCCTCAGGACAAATTGCAACCTGTACGGAACAGGAGGTTAAAGGTGCTGATTCTCCAAGGAGGGAGATTGCTAGTAAAGCGGCTGGAATGGCGAACCCGAGCACAAGGAGATGAGAAATGAGGTGCGTTTTAGAAACCTTTCCCGATCACACGGTGTACCATCTTCTGGGTTTCTCATGCATGTTTTCGATGTAGGAAGATGCCCTTGAAACTGGAGATTTGGGACCCATCAGACGTGTACCACGCAGTATTACTTTAAAGGGTCTGCGTTTGCTCACCCAACCTCACCAAACCTCTCAGCCCCAAGAGTGTCCACCCTTATGTCTCAATCAGCTGTGGGTCTAGATATGGTCAATCCAGGTGGCATCACAGCCCCTGAACGAATTTTGTAAGAATTTCTCTCTCTTTCACTGTCTTTGTTTCACGGGTTTTTAAAAGTAATTGATTTTCCTAATGGGGTTTAGCTGCTTTTCACTGCTGTGTTTATGCCGCTTTACTCCCACTTGACTCACTTACGGAGAGATATCAATACATAGGTTTGAAGATTCTTACTAGTCAGATCTATTCTTGGGCGGTGAATAGGGGGTGTTGAGTCCAGTTCACTGAGCAAGCAGTAGGTCTTGTCTATTACATATTGGGTTTATGGAACGGTATCTGAGCTAATTTGAAACCCTTGTTTTATGCATCACCCCACCTCGCCTTTCCCGTTAGGCAGCCATAGTGTGTTTTCTAAATGTGTGACTCTGTTCTGTTTTGTAATTCAGTTCAAGTGTAGCGGTTTTTACATTCCCTCTATAAGTGATATCTTCTGATTAGTGTCTTTTTCTGTGTGACTTATTTCACTTAGAACCGTCGTACCTGAATCCACTCATCATGCTGCTACTAGCCTTATGACGTTGATTTCATGGCTGAGTGATATTCCATTGTACCTAAGGACCACAACTTCTTTATCCATTTTTCTCTTTCCTGGGATATTTAAGGTGGAATGAAGTGGAGGTTCTTGTCAACAGAGCAACCCTAAACTTTGCAGTGCCTGTGCCTTGCTGATTTTTAGTTTTCCCAACTTAGACGCCCATGAGTGGAAGTGCCCTATGCTCTCTAAGCCGAGTTTTTTAGATGTTTCAGGACACACCGTACCCTTCTCCAGAGTGGCTGTCGGCAATTTACATCCCGCCCATCAGCGTAGCAAGGCTCCCATTTCTCCATGGCCTCTCCTGCATTTCTGGTTTTGACACTTTATTCAGCATGGCCCTTTTGACCGATGGGAAGCGAGACTTCTTTGTAGCGCTGATTTGCCTTTCCAGGTTGCTTGGTTGGCCAAAAAGGGCGTATGCGTTTTTTCCTGAATATATTCAGGAAAAAACGCATACGCCTTTTTTGGGCAAGGGCACCATTGTCGAGGTTTTGCCGCTTTTCCTGTGCTTTAAAGGCGATTCGAATCTACCTCCTGAAATCTGTTTCCTGCAATTCTGCCTTGCTTTCAAATCCTCTTCGTTGCCTTCCCTCAATATTTTTGTGGGCGAGAGTTATCATTTCTAACTCTGCAGGTTTGTGATTTGCAGTGCCCCTGAGCTCCATTTTTCAACTCGCTTTTTTTGGGAGCTGGCCGCAAAAGCGTAGGATTGCTTCAGGCCCTATTCTGGTTCCGGGCGGCAGGCTGAGCCTGTGGTTAATTCTTCTTCCTGATGGGAAAATAGAGTGACCTGTGCCTGTCCCAACACCTAGAGCTAGTCGCTCATTGGTTCCCCCTCTTCCCGTTCATCCTCAGGACAAATTGCAACCTGTACGGAACAGGAGGTTAAACGTGCTGATTCTCCAAGGAGGGAGATTGCTATTAAAGTGGCTGGAATGGCGAACCCGAGCACAAGGAGATGAGAAATGAGGTGCGTTTTAGAAACCTTTCCCGATCACACGGTGTACCATCTTCTGGGTTTCTCATGCATGTTTTCGATGTAGGAAGATGCCCTTGAACCTGGAGATTTGGGACCCATGGGATGGGTACCACGCAGTATTACTTTAAAGGGTCTGCGTTTGCTCACCCAACCTCACCAAACCTCTCAGCCCCAAGAGTGTCCACCCTTATGTCTCAATCAGCTGTGGGTCTAGATATGGTCAATCCAGGTGGCATCACAGCCCCTGAACGAATTTTGTAAGAATTTCTCTCTCTTGCACTGTCTTTGTTTCACGGGTTTTTAAAAGTAATTGATTTTCCTAATGGGGTTTAGCTGCTTTTCACTGCTGTGTTTATGCCGCTTTACTCCCACTTGACTCACTTACGGAGAGATATCAATACATAGGTTTGAAGATTCTTACTAGTCAGATCTATTCTTGGGCGGTGAATAGGGGGTGTTGAGTCCAGTTCACTGAGCAAGCAGTAGGTCTTGTCTATTACATATTGGGTTTATGGAACGGTATCTGAGCTAATTTGAAACCCTTGTTTTATGCATCACCCCACCTCGCCTTTCCCGTTAGGCAGCCATAGTGTGTTTTCTAAATGTGTGACTCTGTTCTGTTTTGTAATTCAGTTCAAGTGTAGCGGTTTTTACATTCCCTCTATAAGTGATATCTTCTGATTAGTGTCTTTTTCTGTGTGACTTATTTCACTTAGAACCGTCGTACCTGAATCCACTCATCATGCTGCTACTAGCCTTATGACGTTGATTTCATGGCTGAGTGATATTCCATTGTACCTAAGGACCACAACTTCTTTATCCATTTTTCTCTTTCCTGGGATATTTAAGGTGGAATGAAGTGGAGGTTCTTGTCAACAGAGCAACCCTAAACTTTGGAGTGCCTGTGCCTTGCTGATTTTTAGTTTTCCCAAATGAGACGCCCATGAGTGGAAGTGCCCTATGCTCTCTAAGCCGAGTTTTTTAGATGTTTCAGGACACACCGTACACTTCTCCAGAGTGGCTGTTGGCAATTTACATCCCGCCCATCAGCGTAGCAAGGCTCCCATTTCTCCATGGCCTCTCCTGCATTTCTGGTATTGACACTTTATTCAGCATGGCCCTTTTGACCGATGGGAAGCGAGACTTCTTTGTAGCGCCGATTTGCCTTTCCAGGTTGCTTGGTTGGCCAAAAAGGGCGTATGCGTTTTTTCCTGAATATATTCAGGAAAAAACGCATACGCCCTTTTTGGCCAAGGGCATCATTGTCGAGGTTTTGCCGCTTTTCCTGTGCTTTAAAGGCGATTCGAATCTACCTCCTGAAATCTGCTTCCTGCAATTCTGCCTTGCTTTCAAATCCTCTTCGTTGCCTTCCCTCAATATTTTTGTGGGCGAGAGTTATCATTTCTAACTCTGCAGGTTTGTGATTTGCAGTGCCCCTGAGCTCCATTTTTCAACTCGCTTTTTTGGGAGCTGGCCGCAAAAGCGTAGGATTGCTTCAGGCCCTATTCTGGTTCCGGGCGGCAGGCTGAGCCTGTGGTTAATTCTTCTTCCTGATGGGAAAATAGAGTGACCTGTGCCTTTCCCAACACCTAGAGCTAGTCGCTCATTGGTTCCCCCTCTTCCCGTTCATCCTCAGGAGAAATTGCAACCTGTACGGAACAGGAGGTTAAACGTGCTGATTCTCCAAGGAGGGAGATTGCTAGTAAAGCGGCTGGAATGGCGAACCCGAGCACAAGGAGATGAGAAATGAGGTGCGTTTTAGAAACCTTTCCCGATCACACGGTGTCCATCTTCTGGGGTTCTCATGCATGTTTTCGATGTAGGAAGATGCCCTTGAACCTGGAGATTTGGGACCCATCAGACGGGTACCACGCAGTATTACTTTAAAGGGTCTGCGTTTGCTCACCCAACCTCACCAAACCTCTCAGCCCCAAGAGTGTCCACCCTTATGTCTCAATCAGCTGTGGGTCTAGATATGGTCAATCCAGGTGGCATCACAGCCCCTGAACGAATTTTGTAAGAATTTCTCTCTCTTTCACTGTCTTTGTTTCACGGGTTTTTAAAAGTAATTGATTTTCCTAATGGGGTTTAGCTGCTTTTCACTGCTGTGTTTATGCCGCTTTACTCCCACTTGACTCACTTACGGAGAGATATCAATACATAGGTTTGAAGATTCTTACTAGTCAGATCTATTCTTGGGCGGTGAATAGGGGGTGTTGAGTCCAGTTCACTGAGCAAGCAGTAGGTCTTGTCTATTACATATTGGGTTTATGGAACGGTATCTGAGCTAATTTGAAACCCTTGTTTTATGCATCACCCCACCTCGCCTTTCCCGTTAGGCAGCCATAGTGTGTTTTCTAAATGTGTGACTCTGTTCTGTTTTGTAATTCAGTTCAAGTGTAGCGGTTTTTACATTCCCTCTATAAGTGATATCTTCTGATTAGTGTCTTTTTCTGTGTGACTTATTTCACTTAGAACCGTCGTACCTGAATCCACTCATCATGCTGCTACTAGCCTTATGACGTTGATTTCATGGCTGAGTGATATTCCATTGTACCTAAGGACCACAACTTCTTTATCCATTTTTCTCTTTCCTGGGATATTTAAGGTGGAATGAAGTGGAGGTTCTTGTCAACAGAGCAACCCTAAACTTTGGAGTGCCTGTGCCTTGCTGATTTTTAGTTTTCCCAAATTAGACGCCCATGAGTGGAAGTGCCCTATGCTCTCTAAGCCGAGTTTTTTAGATGTTTCAGGACACACCGTACACTTCTCCAGAGTGGCTGTTGGCAATTTACATCCCGCCCATCAGCGTAGCAAGGCTCCCATTTCTCCATGGCCTCTCCTGCATTTCTGGTATTGACACTTTATTCAGCATGGCCCTTTTGACCGATGGGAAGCGAGACTTCTTTGTAGCGCTGATTTGCCTTTCCAGGTTGCTTGGTTGGCCAAAAAGGGCGTATGAGTTTTTTCCTGAATATATTCAAGAAAAAACGCATACGCCTTTTTTGGCCAAGGGCATCACTGTCGAGGTTTTGCCGCTTTTCCTGTGCTTTAAAGGCGATTCGAATCTACCTCCTGAAATCTGTTTCCTGCAATTCTGCCTTGCTTTCAAATCCTCTTCGTTGCCTTCCCTCAATATTTTTGTGGGCGAGAGTTATCATTTCTAACTCTGCAGGTTTGTGATTTGCAGTGCCCCTGAGCTCCATTTTTCAACTCGCTTTTTTGGGAGCTGGCCGCAAAAGCGTAGGATTGCTTCAGGCCCTATTCTGGTTCCGGGCGGCAGGCTGAGCCTGTGGTTAATTCTTCTTCCTGATGGGAAAATAGAGTGACCTGTGCCTTTCCCAACACCTAGAGCTAGTCGCTCATTGGTTCCCCCTCTTCCCGTTCATCCTCAGGACAAATTGCAACCTGTACGGAACAGGAGGTTAAAGGTGCTGATTCTCCAAGGAGGGAGATTGCTAGTAAAGTGGCTGGAATGGCGAACCCGAGCACAAGGAGATGAGAAATGAGGTGCGTTTTAGAAACCTTTCCCGATCACACGGTGTACCATCTTCTGGGTTTCTCATGCATGTTTTCGATGTAGGAAGATGCCCTTGAACCTGGAGATTTGGGACCCATCAGACGGGTACCACGCAGTATTACTTTAAAGGGTCTGTGTTTGCTCACCCAACCTCACCAAACCTCTCAGCCCCAAGAGTGTCCACCCTTATGTCTCAATCAGCTGTGGGTCTAGATATGGTCAATCCAGGTGGCATCACAGCCCCTGAACGAATTTTGTAAGAATTTCTCTCTCTTGCACTGTCTTTGTTTCACGGGTTTTTAAAAGTAATTGATTTTCCTAATGGGGTTTAGCTGCTTTTCACTGCTGTGTTTATGCCGCTTTACTCCCACTTGACTCACTTACGGAGAGATATCAATACATAGGTTTGAAGATTCTTACTAGTCAGATCTATTCTTGGGCGGTGAATAGGGGGTGTTGAGTCCAGTTCACTGAGCAAGCAGTAGGTCTTGTCTATTACATATTGGGTTTATGGAACGGTATCTGAGGTAATTTGAAACCCTTGTTTTATGCATCACCCCACCTCGCCTTTCCCGTTAGGCAGCCATAGTGTGTTTTCTAAATGTGTGACTCTGTTCTGTTTTGTAATTCAGTTCAAGTGTAGCGGTTTTTACATTCCCTCTATAAGTGATATCTTCTGATTAGTGTCTTTTTCTGTGTGACTTATTTCACTTAGAACCGTCGTACCTGAATCCACTCATCATGCTGCTACTAGCCTTATGACGTTGATTTCATGGCTGAGTGATATTCCATTGTACCTAAGGACCACAACTTCTTTATCCATTTTTCTCTTTCCTGGGATATTTAAGGTGGAATGAAGTGGAGGTTCTTGTCAACAGAGCAACCCTAAACTTTGGAGTGCCTGTGCCTTGCTGATTTTTAGTTTTCCCAAATTAGACGCCCATGAGTGGAAGTGCCCTATGCTCTCTAAGCCGAGTTTTTTAGATGTTTCAGGACACACCGTACACTTCTCCAGTGTGGCTGTTGGCAATTTACATCCCGCCCATCAGCGTAGCAAGGCTCCCATTTCTCCATGGCCTCTCCTGCATTTCTGGTATTGACACTTTATTCAGCATGGCCCTTTTGACCGATGGGAAGCGAGACTTCTTTGTAGCGCTGATTTGCCTTTCCAGGTTGCTTGGTTGGCCAAAAAGGGCGTATGCGTTTTTTCCTGAATATATTCAGGAAAAAACGCATACGCCCTTTTTGGCCAAGGGCATCATTGTCGAGGTTTTGCCGCTTTTCCTGTGCTTTAAAGGCGATTCGAATCTACCTCCTGAAATCTGTTTCCTGCAATTCTGCCTTGCTTTCAAATCCTCTTCGTTGCCTTCCCTCAATATTTTTGTGGGCGAGAGTTATCATTTCTAACTCTGCAGGTTTGTGATTTGCAGTGCCCCTGAGCTCCATTTTTCAACTCACTTTTTTGGGAGCTGGCCGCAAAAGCGTAGGATTGCTTCAGGCCCTATTCTGGTTCCGGGCGGCAGGCTGAGCCTGTGGTTAATTCTTCTTCCTGATGGGAAAATAGAGTGACCTGTGCCTGTCCCAACACCTAGAGCTAGTCGCTCATTGGTTCCCCCTCTTCCCGTTCATCCTCAGGACAAATTGCAACCTGTACGGAACAGGAGGTTAAACGTGCTGATTCTCCAAGGAGGGAGATTGCTATTAAAGTGGCTGGAATGGCGAACCCGAGCACAAGGAGATGAGAAATGAGGTGCGTTTTAGAAACCTTTCCCGATCACACGGTGTACCATCTTCTGGGTTTCTCATGCATGTTTTCGATGTAGGAAGATGCTCTTGAACCTGGAGATTTGGGACCCATGGGATGGGTACCACGCAGTATTACTTTAAAGGGTCTGCGTTTGCTCACCCAACCTCACCAAACCTCTCAGCCCCAAGAGTGTCCACCCTTATGTCTCAATCAGCTGTGGGTCTAGATATGGTCAATCCAGGTGGCATCACAGCCCCTGAACGAATTTTGTAAGAATTTCTCTCTCTTTCACTGTCTTTGTTTCACGGGTTTTTAAAAGTAATTGATTTTCCTAATGGGGTTTCGCTGCTTTTCACTGCTGTGTTTATGCCGCTTTACTCCCACTTGACTCACTTACGGAGAGATATCAATACATAGGTTTGAAGATTCTTACTAGTCAGATCTATTCTTGGGCGGTGAATAGGGGGTGTTGAGTCCAGTTCACTGAGCAAGGAGTAGGTCTTGTCTATTACATATTGGGTTTATGGAACGGTATCTGAGCTAATTTGAAACCCTTGTTTTAGGCATCACCCCACCTCACCTTTCCCGTTAGGCAGCCATAGTGTGTTTTCTAAATGTGTGACTCTGTTCTTTTTTGTAATTCAGTTCAAGTGTAGCGGTTTTTACATTCCCTCTATAAGTGATATCTTCTGATTAGTGTCTTTTTCTGTGTGACTTATTTCACTTAGAACCGTCGTACCTGAATCCACTCATCATGCTGCTACTAGCCTTATGACGTTGATTTCATGGCTGAGTGATATTCCATTGTACCTAAGGACCACAACTTCTTTATCCATTTTTCTCTTTCCTGGGATATTTAAGGTGGAATGAAGTGGAGGTTCTTGTCAACAGAGCAACCCTAAACTTTGGAGTGCCTGTGCCTTGCTGATTTTTAGTTTTCCCAAATGAGACGCCCATGAGTGGAAGTGCCCTATGCTCTCTAAGCCGAGTTTTTTAGATGTTTCAGGACACACCGTACACTTCTCCAGAGTGGCTGTTGGCAATTTACATCCCGCCCATCAGCGTAGCAAGGCTCCCATTTCTCCATGGCCTCTCCTGCATTTCTGGTATTGACACTTTATTCAGCATGGCCCTTTTGACCGATGGGAAGCGAGACTTCTTTGTAGCGCCGATTTGCCTTTCCAGGTTGCTTGGTTGGCCAAAAAGGGCGTATGCGTTTTTTCCTGAATATATTCAGGAAAAAACGCATACGCCCTTTTTGGCCAAGGGCATCATTGTCGAGGTTTTGCCGCTTTTCCTGTGCTTTAAAGGCGATTCGAATCTACCTCCTGAAATCTGCTTCCTGCAATTCTGCCTTGCTTTCAAATCCTCTTCGTTGCCTTCCCTCAATATTTTTGTGGGCGAGAGTTATCATTTCTAACTCTGCAGGTTTGTGATTTGCAGTGCCCCTGAGCTCCATTTTTCAACTCGCTTTTTTGGGAGCTGGCCGCAAAAGCGTAGGATTGCTTCAGGCCCTATTCTGGTTCCGGGCGGCAGGCTGAGCCTGTGGTTAATTCTTCTTCCTGATGGGAAAATAGAGTGACCTGTGCCTTTCCCAACACCTAGAGCTAGTCGCTCATTGGTTCCCCCTCTTCCCGTTCATCCTCAGGAGAAATTGCAACCTGTACGGAACAGGAGGTTAAACGTGCTGATTCTCCAAGGAGGGAGATTGCTAGTAAAGCGGCTGGAATGGCGAACCCGAGCACAAGGAGATGAGAAATGAGGTGCGTTTTAGAAACCTTTCCCGATCACACGGTGTCCATCTTCTGGGGTTCTCATGCATGTTTTCGATGTAGGAAGATGCCCTTGAACCTGGAGATTTGGGACCCATCAGACGGGTACCACGCAGTATTACTTTAAAGGGTCTGCGTTTGCTCACCCAACCTCACCAAACCTCTCAGCCCCAAGAGTGTCCACCCTTATGTCTCAATCAGCTGTGGGTCTAGATATGGTCAATCCAGGTGGCATCACAGCCCCTGAACGAATTTTGTAAGAATTTCTCTCTCTTTCACTGTCTTTGTTTCACGGGTTTTTAAAAGTAATTGATTTTCCTAATGGGGTTTAGCTGCTTTTCACTGCTGTGTTTATGCCGCTTTACTCCCACTTGACTCACTTACGGAGAGATATCAATACATAGGTTTGAAGATTCTTACTAGTCAGATCTATTCTTGGGCGGTGAATAGGGGGTGTTGAGTCCAGTTCACTGAGCAAGCAGTAGGTCTTGTCTATTACATATTGGGTTTATGGAACGGTATCTGAGCTAATTTGAAACCCTTGTTTTATGCATCACCCCACCTCGCCTTTCCCGTTAGGCAGCCATAGTGTGTTTTCTAAATGTGTGACTCTGTTCTGTTTTGTAATTCAGTTCAAGTGTAGCGGTTTTTACATTCCCTCTATAAGTGATATCTTCTGATTAGTGTCTTTTTCTGTGTGACTTATTTCACTTAGAACCGTCGTACCTGAATCCACTCATCATGCTGCTACTAGCCTTATGACGTTGATTTCATGGCTGAGTGATATTCCATTGTACCTAAGGACCACAACTTCTTTATCCATTTTTCTCTTTCCTGGGATATTTAAGGTGGAATGAAGTGGAGGTTCTTGTCAACAGAGCAACCCTAAACTTTGGAGTGCCTGTGCCTTGCTGATTTTTAGTTTTCCCAAATTAGACGCCCATGAGTGGAAGTGCCCTATGCTCTCTAAGCCGAGTTTTTTAGATGTTTCAGGACACACCGTACACTTCTCCAGAGTGGCTGTTGGCAATTTACATCCCGCCCATCAGCGTAGCAAGGCTCCCATTTCTCCATGGCCTCTCCTGCATTTCTGGTATTGACACTTTATTCAGCATGGCCCTTTTGACCGATGGGAAGCGAGACTTCTTTGTAGCGCTGATTTGCCTTTCCAGGTTGCTTGGTTGGCCAAAAAGGGCGTATGAGTTTTTTCCTGAATATATTCAAGAAAAAACGCATACGCCTTTTTTGGCCAAGGGCATCACTGTCGAGGTTTTGCCGCTTTTCCTGTGCTTTAAAGGCGATTCGAATCTACCTCCTGAAATCTGTTTCCTGCAATTCTGCCTTGCTTTCAAATCCTCTTCGTTGCCTTCCCTCAATATTTTTGTGGGCGAGAGTTATCATTTCTAACTCTGCAGGTTTGTGATTTGCAGTGCCCCTGAGCTCCATTTTTCAACTCGCTTTTTTGGGAGCTGGCCGCAAAAGCGTAGGATTGCTTCAGGCCCTATTCTGGTTCCGGGCGGCAGGCTGAGCCTGTGGTTAATTCTTCTTCCTGATGGGAAAATAGAGTGACCTGTGCCTTTCCCAACACCTAGAGCTAGTCGCTCATTGGTTCCCCCTCTTCCCGTTCATCCTCAGGACAAATTGCAACCTGTACGGAACAGGAGGTTAAAGGTGCTGATTCTCCAAGGAGGGAGATTGCTAGTAAAGCGGCTGGAATGGCGAACCCGAGCACAAGGAGATGAGAAATGAGGTGCGTTTTAGAAACCTTTCCCGATCACACGGTGTACCATCTTCTGGGTTTCTCATGCATGTTTTCGATGTAGGAAGATGCCCTTGAACCTGGAGATTTGGGACCCATCAGACGGGTACCACGCAGTATTACTTTAAAGGGTCTGTGTTTGCTCACCCAACCTCACCAAACCTCTCAGCCCCAAGAGTGTCCACCCTTATGTCTCAATCAGCTGTGGGTCTAGATATGGTCAATCCAGGTGGCATCACAGCCCCTGAACGAATTTTGTAAGAATTTCTCTCTCTTGCACTGTCTTTGTTTCACGGGTTTTTAAAAGTAATTGATTTTCCTAATGGGGTTTAGCTGCTTTTCACTGCTGTGTTTATGCCGCTTTACTCCCACTTGACTCACTTACGGAGAGATATCAATACATAGGTTTGAAGATTCTTACTAGTCAGATCTATTCTTGGGCGGTGAATAGGGGGTGTTGAGTCCAGTTCACTGAGCAAGCAGTAGGTCTTGTCTATTACATATTGGGTTTATGGAACGGTATCTGAGGTAATTTGAAACCCTTGTTTTATGCATCACCCCACCTCGCCTTTCCCGTTAGGCAGCCATAGTGTGTTTTCTAAATGTGTGACTCTGTTCTGTTTTGTAATTCAGTTCAAGTGTAGCGGTTTTTACATTCCCTCTATAAGTGATATCTTCTGATTAGTGTCTTTTTCTGTGTGACTTATTTCACTTAGAACCGTCGTACCTGAATCCACTCATCATGCTGCTACTAGCCTTATGACGTTGATTTCATGGCTGAGTGATATTCCATTGTACCTAAGGACCACAACTTCTTTATCCATTTTTCTCTTTCCTGGGATATTTAAGGTGGAATGAAGTGGAGGTTCTTGTCAACAGAGCAACCCTAAACTTTGGAGTGCCTGTGCCTTGCTGATTTTTAGTTTTCCCAAATTAGACGCCCATGAGTGGAAGTGCCCTATGCTCTCTAAGCCGAGTTTTTTAGATGTTTCAGGACACACCGTACACTTCTCCAGTGTGGCTGTTGGCAATTTACATCCCGCCCATCAGCGTAGCAAGGCTCCCATTTCTCCATGGCCTCTCCTGCATTTCTGGTATTGACACTTTATTCAGCATGGCCCTTTTGACCGATGGGAAGCGAGACTTCTTTGTAGCGCTGATTTGCCTTTCCAGGTTGCTTGGTTGGCCAAAAAGGGCGTATGCGTTTTTTCCTGAATATATTCAGGAAAAAACGCATACGCCCTTTTTGGCCAAGGGCATCATTGTCGAGGTTTTGCCGCTTTTCCTGTGCTTTAAAGGCGATTCGAATCTACCTCCTGAAATCTGTTTCCTGCAATTCTGCCTTGCTTTCAAATCCTCTTCGTTGCCTTCCCTCAATATTTTTGTGGGCGAGAGTTATCATTTCTAACTCTGCAGGTTTGTGATTTGCAGTGCCCCTGAGCTCCATTTTTCAACTCACTTTTTTGGGAGCTGGCCGCAAAAGCGTAGGATTGCTTCAGGCCCTATTCTGGTTCCGGGCGGCAGGCTGAGCCTGTGGTTAATTCTTCTTCCTGATGGGAAAATAGAGTGACCTGTGCCTTTCCCAACACCTAGAGCTATTCGCTCATTGGTTCCCCCTCTTCCCGTTCATCCTCAGGACAAATTGCAACCTGTACGGAACAGGAGGTTAAAGGTGCTGATTCTCCAAGGAGGGAGATTGCTAGTAAAGCGGCTGGAATGGCGAACCCGAGCACAAGGAGATGAGAAATGAGGTGCGTTTTAGAAACCTTTCCCGATCACACGGTGTACCATCTTCTGGGGTTCTCATGCATGTTTTCGATGTAGGAAGATGCCCTTGAACCTGGAGATTTGGGACCCATCAGACGGGTACCACGCAGTATTACTTTAAAGGGTCTGCGTTTGCTCACCCAACCTCACCAAACCTCTCAGCCCCAAGAGTGTCCACCCTTATGTCTCAATCAGCTGTGGGTCTAGATATGGTCAATCCAGGTGGCATCACAGCCCCTGAACGAATTTTGTAAGAATTTCTCTCTCTTTCACTGTCTTTGTTTCACGGGTTTTTAAAAGTAATTGATTTTCCTAATGGGGTTTAGCTGCTTTTCACTGCTGTGTTTATGCCGCTTTACTCCCACTTGACTCACTTACGGAGAGATATCAATACATAGGTTTGAAGATTCTTACTAGTCAGATCTATTCTTGGGCGGTGAATAGGGGGTGTTGAGTCCAGTTCACTGAGCAAGCAGTAGGTCTTGTCTATTACATATTGGGTTTATGGAACGGTATCTGAGCTAATTTGAAACCCTTGTTTTAGGCATCACCCCACCTCACCTTTCCCGATAGGCAGCCATAGTGTGTTTTCTAAATGTGTGACTCTGTTCTGTTTTGTAATTCAGTTCAAGTGTAGCGGTTTTTACATTCCCTCTATAAGTGATATCTTCTGATTAGTGTCTTTTTCTGTGTGACTTATTTCACTTAGAACCGTCGTACCTGAATCCACTCATCATGCTGCTACTAGCCTTATGACGTTGATTTCATGGCTGAGTGATATTCCATTGTACCTAAGGACCACAACTTCTTTATCGATTTTTCTCTTTCCTGGGATATTTAAGGTGGAATGAAGTGGAGGTTCTTGTCAACAGAGCAACCCTAAACTTTGGAGTGCCTGTGCCTTGCTGATTTTTAGTTTTCCCAAATGAGACGCCCATGAGTGGAAGTGCCCTATGCTCTCTAAGCCGAGTTTTTTAGATGTTTCAGGACACACCGTACACTTCTCCAGAGTGGCTGTTGGCAATTTACATCCCGCCCATCAGCGTAGCAAGGCTCCCATTTCTCCATGGCCTCTCCTGCATTTCTGGTATTGACACTTTATTCAGCATGGCCCTTTTGACCGATGGGAAGCGAGACTTCTTTGTAGCGCCGATTTGCCTTTCCAGGTTGCTTGGTTGGCCAAAAAGGGCGTATGCGTTTTTTCCTGAATATATTCAGGAAAAAACGCATACGCCCTTTTTGGCCAAGGGCATCATTGTCGAGGTTTTGCCGCTTTTCCTGTGCTTTACAGGCGATTCGAATATACCTCCTGAAATCTGTTTCCTGCAATTCTGCCTTGCTTTCAAATCCTCTTCGTTGCCTTCCCTCAATATTTTTGTGGGCGAGAGTTATCATTTCTAACTCTGCAGGTTTGTGATTTGCAGTGCCCCTGAGCTCCATTTTTCAACTCGCTTTTTTGGGAGCTGGCCGCAAAAGCGTAGGATTGCTTCAGGCCCTATTCTGGTTCCGGGCGGCAGGCTGAGCCTGTGGTTAATTCTTCTTCCTGATGGGAAAATAGAGTGACCTGTGCCTGTCCCAACACCTAGAGCTAGTCGCTCATTGGTTCCCCCTCTTCCCGTTCATCCTCAGGACAAATTGCAACCTGTACGGAACAGGAGGTTAAACGTGCTGATTCTCCAAGGAGGGAGATTGCTATTAAAGTGGCTGGAATGGCGAACCCGAGCACAAGGAGATGAGAAATGAGGTGCGTTTTAGAAACCTTTCCCGATCACACGGTGTACCATCTTCTGGGTTTCTCATGCATGTTTTCGATGTAGGAAGATGCCCTTGAACCTGGAGATTTGGGACCCATGGGATGGGTACCACGCAGTATTACTTTAAAGGGTCTGCGTTTGCTCACCCAACCTCACCAAACCTCTCAGCCCCAAGAGTGTCCACCCTTATGTCTCAATCAGCTGTGGGTCTAGATATGGTCAATCCAGGTGGCATCACAGCCCCTGAACGAATTTTGTAAGAATTTCTCTCTCTTGCAACTGTCTTTGTTTCACGGGTTTTTAAAAGTAATTGATTTTCCTAATGGGGTTTAGCTGCTTTTCACTGCTGTGTTTATGCCGCTTTACTCCCACTTGACTCACTTACGGAGAGATATCAATACATAGGTTTGAAGATTCTTACTAGTGAGATCTATTCTTGGGCGGTGAATAGGGGGTGTTGAGTCCAGTTCACTGAGCAAGCAGTAGGTCTTGTCTATTACATATTGGGTTTATGGAACGGTATCTGAGCTAATTTGAAACCCTTGTTTTATGCATCACCCCACCTCGCCTTTCCCGTTAGGCAGCCATAGTGTGTTTTCTAAATGTGTGACTCTGTTCTGTTTTGTAATTCAGTTCAAGTGTAGCGGTTTTTACATTCCCTCTATAAGTGATATCTTCTGATTAGTGTCTTTTTCTGTGTGACTTATTTCACTTAGAACCGTCGTACCTGAATCCACTCATCATGCTGCTACTAGCCTTATGACGTTGATTTCATGGCTGAGTGATATTCCATTGTACCTAAGGACCACAACTTCTTTATCCATTTTTCTCTTTCCTGGGATATTTAAGGTGGAATGAAGTGGAGGTTCTTGTCAACAGAGCAACCCTAAACTTTGGAGTGCCTGTGCCTTGCTGATTTTTAGTTTTCCCAAATGAGACGCCCATGAGTGGAAGTGCCCTATGCTCTCTAAGCCGAGTTTTTTAGATGTTTCAGGACACACCGTACACTTCTCCAGAGTGGCTGTTGGCAATTTACATCCCGCCCATCAGCGTAGCAAGGCTCCCATTTCTCCATGGCCTCTCCTGCATTTCTGGTATTGACACTTTATTCAGCATGGCCCTTTTGACCGATGGGAAGCGAGACTTCTTTGTAGCGCCGATTTGCCTTTCCAGGTTGCTTGGTTGGCCAAAAAGGGCGTATGCGTTTTTTCCTGAATATATTCAGGAAAAAACGCATACGCCCTTTTTGGCCAAGGGCATCATTGTCGAGGTTTTGCCGCTTTTCCTGTGCTTTAAAGGCGATTCGAATCTACCTCCTGAAATCTGTTTCCTGCAATTCTGCCTTGCTTTCAAATCCTCTTCGTTGCCTTCCCTCAATATTTTTGTGGGCGAGAGTTATCATTTCTAACTCTGCAGGTTTGTGATTTGCAGTGCCCCTGAGCTCCATTTTTCAACTCGCTTTTTTGGGAGCTGGCCGCAAAAGCGTAGGATTGCTTCAGGCCCTATTCTGGTTCCGGGCGGCAGGCTGAGCCTGTGGTTAATTCTTCTTCCTGATGGGAAAATAGAGTGACCTGTGCCTTTCCCAACACCTAGAGCTAGTCGCTCATTGGTTCCCCCTCTTCCCGTTCATCCTCAGGACAAATTGCAACCTGTACGGAACAGGAGGTTAAACGTGCTGATTCTGCAAGGAGGGAGATTGCTAGTAAAGCGGCTGGAATGGCGAACCCGAGCACAAGGAGATGAGAAATGAGTTGCGTTTTAGAAACCTTTCCCGATCACACGGTGTACCATCTTCTGGGGTTCTCATGCATGTTTTCGATGTAGGAAGATGCCCTTGAACCTGGAGATTTGGGACCCATCAGACGGGTACCACGCAGTATTACTTTAAAGGGTCTGCATTTGCTCACCCAACCTCACCAAACCTCTCAGCCCCAAGAGTGTCCACCCTTATGTCTCAATCAGCTGTGGGTCTAGATATGGTCAATCCAGGTGGCATCACAGCCCCTGAACGAATTTTGTAAGAATTTCTCTCTCTTTCACTGTCTTTGTTTCACGGGTTTTTAAAAGTAATTGATTTTCCTAATGGGGTTTAGCTGCTTTTCACTGCTGTGTTTATGCCGCTTTACTCCCACTTGACTCACTTACGGAGAGATATCAATACATAGGTTTGAAGATTCTTACTACTCAGATCTATTCTTGGACGGTGAATAGGGGGTGTTGAGTCCAGTTCACTGAGCAAGGAGTAGGTCTTGTCTATTACATATTGGGTTTATGGAACGGTATCTGAGCTAATTTGAAACCCTTGTTTTAGGCATCACCCCACCTCACCTTTCCCGATAGGCAGCCATAGTGTGTTTTCTAAATGTGTGACTCTGTTGTGTTTTGTAATTCAGTTCAAGTGTAGCGGTTTTTACATTCCCTCTATAAGTGATATCTTCTGATTAGTGTCTTTTTCTGTGTGACTTATTTCACTTAGAACCGTCGTACCTGAATCCACTCATCATGCTGCTACTAGCCTTATGACGTTGATTTCATGGCTGAGTGATATTCCATTGTACCTAAGGACCACAACTTCTTTATCCATTTTTCTCTTTCCTGGGATATTTAAGGTGGAATGAAGTGGAGGTTCTTGTCAACAGAGCAACCCTAAACTTTGGAGTGCCTGTGCCTTGCTGATTTTTAGTTTTCCCAAATGAGACGCCCATGAGTGGAAGTGCCCTATGCTCTCTAAGCCGAGTTTTTTAGATGTTTCAGGACACACCGTACACTTCTCCAGAGTGGCTGTCGGCAATTTACATCCCGCCCATCAGCGTAGCAAGGCTCCCATTTCTCCATGGCCTCTCCTGCATTTCTGGTTTTGACACTTTATTCAGCATGGCCCTTTTGACCGATGGGAAGCGAGACTTCTTTGTAGCGCTGATTTGCCTTTCCAGGTTGCTTGGTTGGCCAAAAAGGGCGTATGCGTTTTTTCCTGAATATATTCAGGAAAAAACGCATACGCCTTTTTTGGCCAAGGGCACCATTGTCGAGGTTTTGCCGCTTTTCCTGTGCTTTAAAGGCGATTCGAATCTACCTCCTGAAATCTGTTTCCTGCAATTCTGCCTTGCTTTCAAATCCTCTTCGTTGCCTTCCCTCAATATTTTTGTGGGCGAGAGTTATCATTTCTAACTCTGCAGGTTTGTGATTTGCAGGGCCCCTGAGCTCCATTTTTCAACTCGCTTTTTTGGGAGCTGGCCGCAAAAGCGTAGGATTGCTTCAGGCCCTATTCTGGTTCCGGGCGGCAGGCTGAGCCTGTGGTTAATTCTTCTTCCTGATGGGAAAATAGAGTGACCTGTGCCTTTCCCAACAACTAGAGCTAGTCGCTCATTGGTTCCCCCTTTTCCCGTTCATCCTCAGGACAAATTGCAACCTCTACGGAACAGGAGGTTAAACGTGCTGATTCTCCAAGGAGGGAGATTGCTAGTAAAGCGGCTGGAATGGCGAACCCGAGCACAAGGAGATGAGAAATGAGGTGCGTTTTAGAAACCTTTCCCGATCACACGGTGTACCATCTTCTGGGGTTCTCATGCATGTTTTCGATGTAGGAAGATGCTCTTGAACCTGGAGATTTGGGACCCATGGGATGGGTACCACGCAGTATTACTTTAAAGGGTCTGCGTTTGCTCACCCAACCTCACCAAACCTCTCAGCCCCAAGAGTGTCCACCCTTATGTCTCAATCAGCTGTGGGTCTAGATATGGTCAATCCAGGTGGCATCACAGCCCCTGAACGAATTTTGTAAGAATTTCTCTCTCTTTCACTGTCTTTGTTTCACGGGTTTTTAAAAGTAATTGATTTTCCTAATGGGGTTTAGCTGCTTTTCACTGCTGTGTTTATGCCGCTTTACTCCCACTTGACTCACTTACGGAGAGATATCAATACATAGGTTTGAAGATTCTTACTAGTCAGATCTATTCTTGGGCGGTGAATAGGGGGTGTTGAGTCCAGTTCACTGAGCAAGGAGTAGGTCTTGTCTATTACATATTGGGTTTATGGAACGGTATCTGAGCTAATTTGAAACCCTTGTTTTAGGCATCACCCCACCTCACCTTTCCCGTTAGGCAGCCATAGTGTGTTTTCTAAATGTGTGACTCTGTTCTGTTTTGTAATTCAGTTCAAGTGTAGCGGTTTTTACATTCCCTCTATAAGTGATATCTTCTGATTAGTGTCTTTTTCTGTGTGACTTATTTCACTTAGAACCGTCGTACCTGAATCCACTCATCATGCTGCTACTAGCCTTATGACGTTGATTTCATGGCTGAGTGATATTCCATTGTACCTAAGGACCACAACTTCTTTATCCATTTTTCTCTTTCCTGGGATATTTAAGGTGGAATGAAGTGGAGGTTCTTGTCAACAGAGCAACCCTAAACTTTGGAGTGCCTGTGCCTTGCTGATTTTTAGTTTTCCCAAATTAGACGCCCATGAGTGGAAGTGCCCTATGCTCTCTAAGCCGAGTTTTTTAGATGTTTCAGGACACACCGTACACTTCTCCAGAGTGGCTGTTGGCAATTTACATCCCGCCCATCAGCGTAGCAAGGCTCCCATTTCTCCATGGCCTCTCCTGCATTTCTGGTATTGACACTTTATTCAGCATGGCCCTTTTGACCGATGGGAAGCGAGACTTCTTTGTAGCGCCGATTTGCCTTTCCAGGTTGCTTGGTTGGCCAAAAAGGGCGTATGCGTTTTTTCCTGAATATATTCAGGAAAAAACGCATACGCCCTTTTTGGCCAAGGGCATCATTGTCGAGGTTTTGCCGCTTTTCCTGTGCTTTAAAGGCGATTCGAATCTACCTCCTGAAATCTGTTTCCTGCAATTCTGCCTTGCTTTCAAATCCTCTTCGTTGCCTTCCCTCAATATTTTTGTGGGCGAGAGTTATCATTTCTAACTCTGCAGGTTTGTGATTTGCAGTGCCCCTGAGCTCCATTTTTCAACTCGCTTTTTGGGGAGCTGGCCGCAAAAGCGTAGGATTGCTTCAGGCCCTATTCTGGTTCCGGGCGGCAGGCTGAGCCTGTGGTTAATTCTTCTTCCTGATGGGAAAATAGAGTGACCTGTGCCTTTCCCAACACCTAGAGCTAGTCGCTCATTGGTTCCCCCTCTTCCCGTTCATCCTCAGGACAAATTGCAACCTTTACGGAACAGGAGGTTAAAGGTGCTGATTCTCCAAGGAGGGTGATTGCTAGTAAAGCGGCTGGAATGGCGAACCCGAGCACAAGGAGATGAGAAATGAGGTGCGTTTTAGAAACCTTTCCCGATCACACGGTGTACCATCTTCTGGGTTTCTCATGCATGTTTTCGATGTAGGAAGATGCCCTTGAACCTGGAGATTTGGGACCCATCAGACGGGTACCACGCAGTATTACTTTAAAGGGTCTGCGTTTGCTCACTCAACCTCACCAAACCTCTCAGCCCCAAGAGTGTCCACCCTTATGTCTCAATCAGCTGTGGGTCTAGATATGGTCAATCCAGGTGGCATCACAGCCCCTGAACGAATTTTGTAAGAATTTCTCTCTCTTTCACTGTCTTTGTTTCACGGGTTTTTAAAAGTAATTGATTTTCCTAATGGGGTTTAGCTGCTTTTCACTGCTGTGTTTATGCCGCTTTACTCCCACTTGACTCACTTACGGAGAGATATCAATACATAGGTTTGAAGATTCTTACTAGTCAGATCTATTCTTGGGCGGTGAATAGGGGGTGTTGAGTCCAGTTCACTGAGCAAGCAGTAGGTCTTGTCTATTACATATTGGGTTTATGGAACGGTATCTGAGCTAATTTGAAACCCTTGTTTTATGCATCACCCCACCTCGCCTTTCCCGTTAGGCAGCCATAGTGTGTTTTCTAAATGTGTGACTCTGTTCTGTTTTGTAATTCAGTTCAAGTGTAGCGGTTTTTACATTCCCTCTATAAGTGATATCTTCTGATTAGTGTCTTTTTCTGTGTGACTTATTTCACTTAGAACCGTCGTACCTGAATCCACTCATCATGCTGCTACTAGCCTTATGACGTTGATTTCATGGCTGAGTGATATTCCATTGTACCTAAGGACCACAACTTCTTTATCCATTTTTCTCTTTCCTGGGATATTTAAGGTGGAATGAAGTGGAGGTTCTTGTCAACAGAGCAACCCTAAACTTTGGAGTGCCTGTGCCTTGCTGATTTTTAGTTTTCCCAAATTAGACGCCCATGAGTGGAAGTGCCCTATGCTCTCTAAGCCGAGTTTTTTAGATGTTTCAGGACACACCGTACACTTCTCCAGAGTGGCTGTTGGCAATTTACATCCCGCCCATCAGCGTAGCAAGGCTCCCATTTCTCCATGGCCTCTCCTGCATTTCTGGTATTGACACTTTATTCAGCATGGCCCTTTTGACCGATGGGAAGCGAGACTTCTTTGTAGCGCTGATTTGCCTTTCCAGGTTGCTTGGTTGGCCAAAAAGGGCGTATGCGTTTTTTCCTGAATATATTCAGGAAAAAACGCATACGCCCTTTTTGGCCAAGGGCATCATTGTCGAGGTTTTGCCGCTTTTCCTGTGCTTTAAAGGCGATTCGAATCTACCTCCTGAAATCTGTTTCCTGCAATTCTGCCTTGCTTTCAAATCCTCTTCGTTGCCTTCCCTCAATATTTTTGTGGGCGAGAGTTATCATTTCTAACTCTGCAGGTTTGTGATTTGCAGTGCCCCTGAGCTCCATTTTTCAACTCGCTTTTTTGGGAGCTGGCCGCAAAAGCTTCGGATTGCTTCAGGCCCTATTCTGGTTCCGGGCGGCAGGCTGAGCCTGTGGTTAATTCTTCTTCCTGATGGGAAAATAGAGTGACCTGTGCCTTTCCCAACACCTAGAGCTAGTCGCTCATTGGTTCCCCCTCTTCCCGTTCATCCTCAGGACAAATTGCAACCTGTACGGAACAGGAGGTTAAAGGTGCTGATTCTCCAAGGAGGGTGATTGCTAGTAAAGCGGCTGGAATGGCGAACCCGAGCACAAGGAGATGAGAAATGAGGTGCGTTTTAGAAACCTTTCCCGATCACACGGTGTACCATCTTCTGGGTTTCTCATGCATGTTTTCGATGTAGGAAGATGCCCTTGAACCTGGAGATTTGGGACCCATCAGACGGGTACCACGCAGTATTACTTTAAAGGGTCTGCGTTTGCTCACCCAACCTCACCAAACCTCTCAGCCCCAAGAGTGTCCACCCTTATGTCTCAATCAGCTGTGGGTCTAGATATGGTCAATCCAGGTGGCATCACAGCCCCTGAACGAATTTTGTAAGAATTTCTCTCTCTTTCACTGTCTTTGTTTCACGGGTTTTTAAAAGTAATTGATTTTCCTAATGGGGTTTAGCTGCTTTTCACTGCTGTGTTTATGCCGCTTTACTCCCACTTGACTCACTTACGGAGAAATATCAATACATAGGTTTGAAGATTCTTACTAGTCAGATCTATTCTTGGGCGGTGAATAGGGGGTGTTGAGTCCAGTTCACTGAGCAAGCAGTAGGTCTTGTCTATTACATATTGGGTTTATGGAACGGTATCTGAGCTAATTTGAAACCCTTGTTTTATGCATCACCCCACCTCGCCTTTCCCGTTAGGCAGCCATAGTGTGTTTTCTAAATGTGTGACTCTGTTCTGTTTTGTAATTCAGTTCAAGTGTAGCGGTTTTTACATTCCCTCTATAAGTGATATCTTCTGATTAGTGTCTTTTTCTGTGTGACTTATTTCACTTAGAACCGTCCTACCTGAATCCACTCATCATGCTGCTACTAGCCTTATGACGTTGATTTCATGGCTGAGTGATATTCCATTGTACCTAAGGACCACAACTTCTTTATCCATTTTTCTCTTTCCTGGGATATTTAAGGTGGAATGAAGTGGAGGTTCTTGTCAACAGAGCAACCCTAAACTTTGGAGTGCCTGTGCCATGCTGATTTTTAGTTTTCCCAAATTAGACGCCCATGAGTGGAAGTGCCCTATGCTCTCTAAGCCGAGTTTTTTAGATGTTTCAGGACACACCGTACACTTCTCCAGAGTGGCTGTTGGCAATTTACATCCCGCCCATCAGCGTAGCAAGGCTCCCATTTCTCCATGGCCTCTCCTGCATTTCTGGTATTGACACTTTATTCAGCATGGCCCTTTTGACCGATGGGAAGCGAGACTTCTTTGTAGCGCTGATTTGCCTTTCCAGGTTGCTTGGTTTGCCAAAAAGGGCGTATGCGTTTTTTCCTGAATATATTCAGGAAAAAACGCATACGCCCTTTTTGGCCAAGGGCATCATTGTCGAGGTTTTGCCGCTTTTCCTGTGCTTTAAAAGCGATTCGAATCTACCTCCTGAAATCTGTTTCCTGCAATTCTGTCTTGCTTTCAAATCCTCTTCGTTGCCTTCCCTCAATATTTTTGTGGGCGAGAGTTATCATTTCTAACTCTGCAGGTTTGTGATTTGCAGGGCCCCTGAGCTCCATTTTTCAACTCGCTTTTTTGGGAGCTGGCCGCAAAAGCGTAGGATTGCTTCAGGCCCTATTCTGGTTCCGGGCGGCAGGCTGAGCCTGTGGTTAATTCTTCTTCCTGATGGGAAAATAGAGTGACCTGTGCCTTTCCCAACACCTAGAGCTAGTCGCTCATTGGTTCCCCCTCTTCCCGTTCATCCTCAGGACAAATTGCAACCTGTACGGAACAGGAGGTTAAAGGTGCTGATTCTCCAAGGAGGGAGATTGCTAGTAAAGCGGCTGGAATGGCGAACCCGAGCACAAGGAGATGAGAAATGAGGTGCGTTTTAGAAACCTTTCCCGATCACACGGTGTACCATCTTCTGGGTTTCTCATGCATGTTTTCGATGTAGGAAGATGCCCTTGAAACTGGAGATTTGGGACCCATCAGACGTGTACCACGCAGTATTACTTTAAAGGGTCTGCGTTTGCTCACCCAACCTCACCAAACCTCTCAGCCCCAAGAGTGTCCACCCTTATGTCTCAATCAGCTGTGGGTCTAGATATGGTCAATCCAGGTGGCATCACAGCCCCTGAACGAATTTTGTAAGAATTTCTCTCTCTTTCACTGTCTTTGTTTCACGGGTTTTTAAAAGTAATTGATTTTCCTAATGGGGTTTAGCTGCTTTTCACTGCTGTGTTTATGCCGCTTTACTCCCACTTGACTCACTTACGGAGAGATATCAATACATAGGTTTGAAGATTCTTACTAGTCAGATCTATTCTTGGGCGGTGAATAGGGGGTGTTGAGTCCAGTTCACTGAGCAAGCAGTAGGTCTTGTCTATTACATATTGGGTTTATGGAACGGTATCTGAGCTAATTTGAAACCCTTGTTTTATGCATCACCCCACCTCGCCTTTCCCGTTAGGCAGCCATAGTGTGTTTTCTAAATGTGTGACTCTGTTCTGTTTTGTAATTCAGTTCAAGTGTAGCGGTTTTTACATTCCCTCTATAAGTGATATCTTCTGATTAGTGTCTTTTTCTGTGTGACTTATTTCACTTAGAACCGTCGTACCTGAATCCACTCATCATGCTGCTACTAGCCTTATGACGTTGATTTCATGGCTGAGTGATATTCCATTGTACCTAAGGACCACAACTTCTTTATCCATTTTTCTCTTTCCTGGGATATTTAAGGTGGAATGAAGTGGAGGTTCTTGTCAACAGAGCAACCCTAAACTTTGCAGTGCCTGTGCCTTGCTGATTTTTAGTTTTCCCAACTTAGACGCCCATGAGTGGAAGTGCCCTATGCTCTCTAAGCCTAGTTTTTTAGATGTTTCAGGACACACCGTACACTTCTCCAGAGTGGCTGTTGGCAATTTACATCCCGCCCATCAGCGTAGCAAGGCTCCCATTTCTCCATGGCCTCTCCTGCATTTCTGGTATTGACACTTTATTCAGCATGGCCCTTTTGACCGATGGGAAGCGAGACTTCTTTGTAGCGCTGATTTGCCTTTCCAGGTTGCTTGGTTTGCCAAAAAGGGCGTATGCGTTTTTTCCTGAATATATTCAGGAAAAAACGCATACGCCCTTTTTGGCCAAGGGCATCATTGTCGAGGTTTTGCCGCTTTTCCTGTGCTTTAAAAGCGATTCGAATCTACCTCCTGAAATCTGTTTCCTGCAATTCTGTCTTGCTTTCAAATCCTCTTCGTTGCCTTCCCTCAATATTTTTGTGGGCGAGAGTTATCATTTCTAACTCTGCAGGTTTGTGATTTGCAGGGCCCCTGAGCTCCATTTTTCAACTCGCTTTTTTGGGAGCTGGCCGCAAAAGCGTAGGATTGCTTCAGGCCCTATTCTGGTTCCGGGCGGCAGGCTGAGCCTGTGGTTAATTCTTCTTCCTGATGGGAAAATAGAGTGACCTGTGCCTTTCCCAACACCTAGAGCTAGTCGCTCATTGGTTCCCCCTCTTCCCGTTCATCCTCAGGACAAATTGCAACCTGTACGGAACAGGAGGTTAAACGTGCTGATTCTCCAAGGAGGGAGATTGCTAGTAAAGCGGCTGGAATGGCGAACCCGAGCACAAGGAGATGAGAAATGAGGTGCGTTTTAGAAACCTTTCCCGATCACACGGTGTACCATCTTCTGGGGTTCTCATGCATGTTTTCGATGTAGGAAGATGCCCTTGAAACTGGAGATTTCGGACCCATCAGACGGGTACCACGCAGTATTACTTTAAAGGGTCTGCGTTTGCTCACCCAACCTCACCAAACCTCTCAGCCCCAAGAGTGTCCACCCTTATGTCTCAATCAGCTGTGGGTCTAGATATGGTCAATCCAGGTGGCATCACAGCCCCTGAACGAATTTTGTAAGAATTTCTCTCTCTTTCACTGTCTTTGTTTCACGGGTTTTTAAAAGTAATTGATTTTCCTAATGGGGTTTAGCTGCTTTTCACTGCTGTGTTTATGCCGCTTTACTCCCACTTGACTCACTTACGGAGAGATATCAATACATAGGTTTGAAGATTCTTACTAGTCAGATCTATTCTTGGGCGGTGAATAGGGGGTGTTGAGTCCAGTTCACTGAGCAAGCAGTAGGTCTTGTCTATTACATATTGGGTTTATGGAACGGTATCTGAGCTAATTTGAAACCCTTGTTTTATGCATCACCCCACCTCGCCTTTCCCGTTAGGCAGCCATAGTGTGTTTTCTAAATGTGTGACTCTGTTCTGTTTTGTAATTCAGTTCAAGTGTAGCGGTTTTTACATTCCCTCTATAAGTGATATCTTCTGATTAGTGTCTTTTTCTGTGTGACTTATTTCACTTAGAACCGTCGTACCTGAATCCACTCATCATGCTGCTACTAGCCTTATGACGTTGATTTCATGGCTGAGTGATATTCCATTGTACCTAAGGACCACAACTTCTTTATCCATTTTTCTCTTTCCTGGGATATTTAAGGTGGAATGAAGTGGAGGTTCTTGTCAACAGAGCAACCCTAAACTTTGCAGTGCCTGTGCCTTGCTGATTTTTAGTTTTCCCAACTTAGACGCCCATGAGTGGAAGTGCCCTATGCTCTCTAAGCCGAGTTTTTTAGATGTTTCAGGACACACCGTACCCTTCTCCAGAGTGGCTGTCGGCAATTTACATCCCGCCCATCAGCGTAGCAAGGCTCCCATTTCTCCATGGCCTCTCCTGCATTTCTGGTTTTGACACTTTATTCAGCATGGCCCTTTTGACCGATGGGAAGCGAGACTTCTTTGTAGCGCTGATTTGCCTTTCCAGGTTGCTTGGTTGGCCAAAAAGGGCGTATGCGTTTTTTCCTGAATATATTCAGGAAAAAACGCATACGCCTTTTTTGGGCAAGGGCACCATTGTCGAGGTTTTGCCGCTTTTCCTGTGCTTTAAAGGCGATTCGAATCTACCTCCTGAAATCTGTTTCCTGCAATTCTGCCTTGCTTTCAAATCCTCTTCGTTGCCTTCCCTCAATATTTTTGTGGGCGAGAGTTATCATTTCTAACTCTGCAGGTTTGTGATTTGCAGTGCCCCTGAGCTCCATTTTTCAACTCGCTTTTTTTGGGAGCTGGCCGCAAAAGCGTAGGATTGCTTCAGGCCCTATTCTGGTTCCGGGCGGCAGGCTGAGCCTGTGGTTAATTCTTCTTCCTGATGGGAAAATAGAGTGACCTGTGCCTGTCCCAACACCTAGAGCTAGTCGCTCATTGGTTCCCCCTCTTCCCGTTCATCCTCAGGACAAATTGCAACCTGTACGGAACAGGAGGTTAAACGTGCTGATTCTCCAAGGAGGGAGATTGCTATTAAAGTGGCTGGAATGGCGAACCCGAGCACAAGGAGATGAGAAATGAGGTGCGTTTTAGAAACCTTTCCCGATCACACGGTGTACCATCTTCTGGGTTTCTCATGCATGTTTTCGATGTAGGAAGATGCCCTTGAACCTGGAGATTTGGGACCCATGGGATGGGTACCACGCAGTATTACTTTAAAGGGTCTGCGTTTGCTCACCCAACCTCACCAAACCTCTCAGCCCCAAGAGTGTCCACCCTTATGTCTCAATCAGCTGTGGGTCTAGATATGGTCAATCCAGGTGGCATCACAGCCCCTGAACGAATTTTGTAAGAATTTCTCTCTCTTGCACTGTCTTTGTTTCACGGGTTTTTAAAAGTAATTGATTTTCCTAATGGGGTTTAGCTGCTTTTCACTGCTGTGTTTATGCCGCTTTACTCCCACTTGACTCACTTACGGAGAGATATCAATACATAGGTTTGAAGATTCTTACTAGTCAGATCTATTCTTGGGCGGTGAATAGGGGGTGTTGAGTCCAGTTCACTGAGCAAGCAGTAGGTCTTGTCTATTACATATTGGGTTTATGGAACGGTATCTGAGCTAATTTGAAACCCTTGTTTTATGCATCACCCCACCTCGCCTTTCCCGTTAGGCAGCCATAGTGTGTTTTCTAAATGTGTGACTCTGTTCTGTTTTGTAATTCAGTTCAAGTGTAGCGGTTTTTACATTCCCTCTATAAGTGATATCTTCTGATTAGTGTCTTTTTCTGTGTGACTTATTTCACTTAGAACCGTCGTACCTGAATCCACTCATCATGCTGCTACTAGCCTTATGACGTTGATTTCATGGCTGAGTGATATTCCATTGTACCTAAGGACCACAACTTCTTTATCCATTTTTCTCTTTCCTGGGATATTTAAGGTGGAATGAAGTGGAGGTTCTTGTCAACAGAGCAACCCTAAACTTTGGAGTGCCTGTGCCTTGCTGATTTTTAGTTTTCCCAAATGAGACGCCCATGAGTGGAAGTGCCCTATGCTCTCTAAGCCGAGTTTTTTAGATGTTTCAGGACACACCGTACACTTCTCCAGAGTGGCTGTTGGCAATTTACATCCCGCCCATCAGCGTAGCAAGGCTCCCATTTCTCCATGGCCTCTCCTGCATTTCTGGTATTGACACTTTATTCAGCATGGCCCTTTTGACCGATGGGAAGCGAGACTTCTTTGTAGCGCCGATTTGCCTTTCCAGGTTGCTTGGTTGGCCAAAAAGGGCGTATGCGTTTTTTCCTGAATATATTCAGGAAAAAACGCATACGCCCTTTTTGGCCAAGGGCATCATTGTCGAGGTTTTGCCGCTTTTCCTGTGCTTTAAAGGCGATTCGAATCTACCTCCTGAAATCTGCTTCCTGCAATTCTGCCTTGCTTTCAAATCCTCTTCGTTGCCTTCCCTCAATATTTTTGTGGGCGAGAGTTATCATTTCTAACTCTGCAGGTTTGTGATTTGCAGTGCCCCTGAGCTCCATTTTTCAACTCGCTTTTTTGGGAGCTGGCCGCAAAAGCGTAGGATTGCTTCAGGCCCTATTCTGGTTCCGGGCGGCAGGCTGAGCCTGTGGTTAATTCTTCTTCCTGATGGGAAAATAGAGTGACCTGTGCCTTTCCCAACACCTAGAGCTAGTCGCTCATTGGTTCCCCCTCTTCCCGTTCATCCTCAGGAGAAATTGCAACCTGTACGGAACAGGAGGTTAAACGTGCTGATTCTCCAAGGAGGGAGATTGCTAGTAAAGCGGCTGGAATGGCGAACCCGAGCACAAGGAGATGAGAAATGAGGTGCGTTTTAGAAACCTTTCCCGATCACACGGTGTCCATCTTCTGGGGTTCTCATGCATGTTTTCGATGTAGGAAGATGCCCTTGAACCTGGAGATTTGGGACCCATCAGACGGGTACCACGCAGTATTACTTTAAAGGGTCTGCGTTTGCTCACCCAACCTCACCAAACCTCTCAGCCCCAAGAGTGTCCACCCTTATGTCTCAATCAGCTGTGGGTCTAGATATGGTCAATCCAGGTGGCATCACAGCCCCTGAACGAATTTTGTAAGAATTTCTCTCTCTTTCACTGTCTTTGTTTCACGGGTTTTTAAAAGTAATTGATTTTCCTAATGGGGTTTAGCTGCTTTTCACTGCTGTGTTTATGCCGCTTTACTCCCACTTGACTCACTTACGGAGAGATATCAATACATAGGTTTGAAGATTCTTACTAGTCAGATCTATTCTTGGGCGGTGAATAGGGGGTGTTGAGTCCAGTTCACTGAGCAAGCAGTAGGTCTTGTCTATTACATATTGGGTTTATGGAACGGTATCTGAGCTAATTTGAAACCCTTGTTTTATGCATCACCCCACCTCGCCTTTCCCGTTAGGCAGCCATAGTGTGTTTTCTAAATGTGTGACTCTGTTCTGTTTTGTAATTCAGTTCAAGTGTAGCGGTTTTTACATTCCCTCTATAAGTGATATCTTCTGATTAGTGTCTTTTTCTGTGTGACTTATTTCACTTAGAACCGTCGTACCTGAATCCACTCATCATGCTGCTACTAGCCTTATGACGTTGATTTCATGGCTGAGTGATATTCCATTGTACCTAAGGACCACAACTTCTTTATCCATTTTTCTCTTTCCTGGGATATTTAAGGTGGAATGAAGTGGAGGTTCTTGTCAACAGAGCAACCCTAAACTTTGGAGTGCCTGTGCCTTGCTGATTTTTAGTTTTCCCAAATTAGACGCCCATGAGTGGAAGTGCCCTATGCTCTCTAAGCCGAGTTTTTTAGATGTTTCAGGACACACCGTACACTTCTCCAGAGTGGCTGTTGGCAATTTACATCCCGCCCATCAGCGTAGCAAGGCTCCCATTTCTCCATGGCCTCTCCTGCATTTCTGGTATTGACACTTTATTCAGCATGGCCCTTTTGACCGATGGGAAGCGAGACTTCTTTGTAGCGCTGATTTGCCTTTCCAGGTTGCTTGGTTGGCCAAAAAGGGCGTATGAGTTTTTTCCTGAATATATTCAAGAAAAAACGCATACGCCTTTTTTGGCCAAGGGCATCACTGTCGAGGTTTTGCCGCTTTTCCTGTGCTTTAAAGGCGATTCGAATCTACCTCCTGAAATCTGTTTCCTGCAATTCTGCCTTGCTTTCAAATCCTCTTCGTTGCCTTCCCTCAATATTTTTGTGGGCGAGAGTTATCATTTCTAACTCTGCAGGTTTGTGATTTGCAGTGCCCCTGAGCTCCATTTTTCAACTCGCTTTTTTGGGAGCTGGCCGCAAAAGCGTAGGATTGCTTCAGGCCCTATTCTGGTTCCGGGCGGCAGGCTGAGCCTGTGGTTAATTCTTCTTCCTGATGGGAAAATAGAGTGACCTGTGCCTTTCCCAACACCTAGAGCTAGTCGCTCATTGGTTCCCCCTCTTCCCGTTCATCCTCAGGACAAATTGCAACCTGTACGGAACAGGAGGTTAAAGGTGCTGATTCTCCAAGGAGGGAGATTGCTAGTAAAGCGGCTGGAATGGCGAACCCGAGCACAAGGAGATGAGAAATGAGGTGCGTTTTAGAAACCTTTCCCGATCACACGGTGTACCATCTTCTGGGTTTCTCATGCATGTTTTCGATGTAGGAAGATGCCCTTGAACCTGGAGATTTGGGACCCATCAGACGGGTACCACGCAGTATTACTTTAAAGGGTCTGTGTTTGCTCACCCAACCTCACCAAACCTCTCAGCCCCAAGAGTGTCCACCCTTATGTCTCAATCAGCTGTGGGTCTAGATATGGTCAATCCAGGTGGCATCACAGCCCCTGAACGAATTTTGTAAGAATTTCTCTCTCTTGCACTGTCTTTGTTTCACGGGTTTTTAAAAGTAATTGATTTTCCTAATGGGGTTTAGCTGCTTTTCACTGCTGTGTTTATGCCGCTTTACTCCCACTTGACTCACTTACGGAGAGATATCAATACATAGGTTTGAAGATTCTTACTAGTCAGATCTATTCTTGGGCGGTGAATAGGGGGTGTTGAGTCCAGTTCACTGAGCAAGCAGTAGGTCTTGTCTATTACATATTGGGTTTATGGAACGGTATCTGAGGTAATTTGAAACCCTTGTTTTATGCATCACCCCACCTCGCCTTTCCCGTTAGGCAGCCATAGTGTGTTTTCTAAATGTGTGACTCTGTTCTGTTTTGTAATTCAGTTCAAGTGTAGCGGTTTTTACATTCCCTCTATAAGTGATATCTTCTGATTAGTGTCTTTTTCTGTGTGACTTATTTCACTTAGAACCGTCGTACCTGAATCCACTCATCATGCTGCTACTAGCCTTATGACGTTGATTTCATGGCTGAGTGATATTCCATTGTACCTAAGGACCACAACTTCTTTATCCATTTTTCTCTTTCCTGGGATATTTAAGGTGGAATGAAGTGGAGGTTCTTGTCAACAGAGCAACCCTAAACTTTGGAGTGCCTGTGCCTTGCTGATTTTTAGTTTTCCCAAATTAGACGCCCATGAGTGGAAGTGCCCTATGCTCTCTAAGCCGAGTTTTTTAGATGTTTCAGGACACACCGTACACTTCTCCAGTGTGGCTGTTGGCAATTTACATCCCGCCCATCAGCGTAGCAAGGCTCCCATTTCTCCATGGCCTCTCCTGCATTTCTGGTATTGACACTTTATTCAGCATGGCCCTTTTGACCGATGGGAAGCGAGACTTCTTTGTAGCGCTGATTTGCCTTTCCAGGTTGCTTGGTTGGCCAAAAAGGGCGTATGCGTTTTTTCCTGAATATATTCAGGAAAAAACGCATACGCCCTTTTTGGCCAAGGGCATCATTGTCGAGGTTTTGCCGCTTTTCCTGTGCTTTAAAGGCGATTCGAATCTACCTCCTGAAATCTGTTTCCTGCAATTCTGCCTTGCTTTCAAATCCTCTTCGTTGCCTTCCCTCAATATTTTTGTGGGCGAGAGTTATCATTTCTAACTCTGCAGGTTTGTGATTTGCAGTGCCCCTGAGCTCCATTTTTCAACTCACTTTTTTGGGAGCTGGCCGCAAAAGCGTAGGATTGCTTCAGGCCCTATTCTGGTTCCGGGCGGCAGGCTGAGCCTGTGGTTAATTCTTCTTCCTGATGGGAAAATAGAGTGACCTGTGCCTGTCCCAACACCTAGAGCTAGTCGCTCATTGGTTCCCCCTCTTCCCGTTCATCCTCAGGACAAATTGCAACCTGTACGGAACAGGAGGTTAAACGTGCTGATTCTCCAAGGAGGGAGATTGCTATTAAAGTGGCTGGAATGGCGAACCCGAGCACAAGGAGATGAGAAATGAGGTGCGTTTTAGAAACCTTTCCCGATCACACGGTGTACCATCTTCTGGGTTTCTCATGCATGTTTTCGATGTAGGAAGATGCTCTTGAACCTGGAGATTTGGGACCCATGGGATGGGTACCACGCAGTATTACTTTAAAGGGTCTGCGTTTGCTCACCCAACCTCACCAAACCTCTCAGCCCCAAGAGTGTCCACCCTTATGTCTCAATCAGCTGTGGGTCTAGATATGGTCAATCCAGGTGGCATCACAGCCCCTGAACGAATTTTGTAAGAATTTCTCTCTCTTTCACTGTCTTTGTTTCACGGGTTTTTAAAAGTAATTGATTTTCCTAATGGGGTTTCGCTGCTTTTCACTGCTGTGTTTATGCCGCTTTACTCCCACTTGACTCACTTACGGAGAGATATCAATACATAGGTTTGAAGATTCTTACTAGTCAGATCTATTCTTGGGCGGTGAATAGGGGGTGTTGAGTCCAGTTCACTGAGCAAGGAGTAGGTCTTGTCTATTACATATTGGGTTTATGGAACGGTATCTGAGCTAATTTGAAACCCTTGTTTTAGGCATCACCCCACCTCACCTTTCCCGTTAGGCAGCCATAGTGTGTTTTCTAAATGTGTGACTCTGTTCTTTTTTGTAATTCAGTTCAAGTGTAGCGGTTTTTACATTCCCTCTATAAGTGATATCTTCTGATTAGTGTCTTTTTCTGTGTGACTTATTTCACTTAGAACCGTCGTACCTGAATCCACTCATCATGCTGCTACTAGCCTTATGACGTTGATTTCATGGCTGAGTGATATTCCATTGTACCTAAGGACCACAACTTCTTTATCCATTTTTCTCTTTCCTGGGATATTTAAGGTGGAATGAAGTGGAGGTTCTTGTCAACAGAGCAACCCTAAACTTTGGAGTGCCTGTGCCTTGCTGATTTTTAGTTTTCCCAAATGAGACGCCCATGAGTGGAAGTGCCCTATGCTCTCTAAGCCGAGTTTTTTAGATGTTTCAGGACACACCGTACACTTCTCCAGAGTGGCTGTTGGCAATTTACATCCCGCCCATCAGCGTAGCAAGGCTCCCATTTCTCCATGGCCTCTCCTGCATTTCTGGTATTGACACTTTATTCAGCATGGCCCTTTTGACCGATGGGAAGCGAGACTTCTTTGTAGCGCCGATTTGCCTTTCCAGGTTGCTTGGTTGGCCAAAAAGGGCGTATGCGTTTTTTCCTGAATATATTCAGGAAAAAACGCATACGCCCTTTTTGGCCAAGGGCATCATTGTCGAGGTTTTGCCGCTTTTCCTGTGCTTTAAAGGCGATTCGAATCTACCTCCTGAAATCTGCTTCCTGCAATTCTGCCTTGCTTTCAAATCCTCTTCGTTGCCTTCCCTCAATATTTTTGTGGGCGAGAGTTATCATTTCTAACTCTGCAGGTTTGTGATTTGCAGTGCCCCTGAGCTCCATTTTTCAACTCGCTTTTTTGGGAGCTGGCCGCAAAAGCGTAGGATTGCTTCAGGCCCTATTCTGGTTCCGGGCGGCAGGCTGAGCCTGTGGTTAATTCTTCTTCCTGATGGGAAAATAGAGTGACCTGTGCCTTTCCCAACACCTAGAGCTAGTCGCTCATTGGTTCCCCCTCTTCCCGTTCATCCTCAGGAGAAATTGCAACCTGTACGGAACAGGAGGTTAAACGTGCTGATTCTCCAAGGAGGGAGATTGCTAGTAAAGCGGCTGGAATGGCGAACCCGAGCACAAGGAGATGAGAAATGAGGTGCGTTTTAGAAACCTTTCCCGATCACACGGTGTCCATCTTCTGGGGTTCTCATGCATGTTTTCGATGTAGGAAGATGCCCTTGAACCTGGAGATTTGGGACCCATCAGACGGGTACCACGCAGTATTACTTTAAAGGGTCTGCGTTTGCTCACCCAACCTCACCAAACCTCTCAGCCCCAAGAGTGTCCACCCTTATGTCTCAATCAGCTGTGGGTCTAGATATGGTCAATCCAGGTGGCATCACAGCCCCTGAACGAATTTTGTAAGAATTTCTCTCTCTTTCACTGTCTTTGTTTCACGGGTTTTTAAAAGTAATTGATTTTCCTAATGGGGTTTAGCTGCTTTTCACTGCTGTGTTTATGCCGCTTTACTCCCACTTGACTCACTTACGGAGAGATATCAATACATAGGTTTGAAGATTCTTACTAGTCAGATCTATTCTTGGGCGGTGAATAGGGGGTGTTGAGTCCAGTTCACTGAGCAAGCAGTAGGTCTTGTCTATTACATATTGGGTTTATGGAACGGTATCTGAGCTAATTTGAAACCCTTGTTTTATGCATCACCCCACCTCGCCTTTCCCGTTAGGCAGCCATAGTGTGTTTTCTAAATGTGTGACTCTGTTCTGTTTTGTAATTCAGTTCAAGTGTAGCGGTTTTTACATTCCCTCTATAAGTGATATCTTCTGATTAGTGTCTTTTTCTGTGTGACTTATTTCACTTAGAACCGTCGTACCTGAATCCACTCATCATGCTGCTACTAGCCTTATGACGTTGATTTCATGGCTGAGTGATATTCCATTGTACCTAAGGACCACAACTTCTTTATCCATTTTTCTCTTTCCTGGGATATTTAAGGTGGAATGAAGTGGAGGTTCTTGTCAACAGAGCAACCCTAAACTTTGGAGTGCCTGTGCCTTGCTGATTTTTAGTTTTCCCAAATTAGACGCCCATGAGTGGAAGTGCCCTATGCTCTCTAAGCCGAGTTTTTTAGATGTTTCAGGACACACCGTACACTTCTCCAGAGTGGCTGTTGGCAATTTACATCCCGCCCATCAGCGTAGCAAGGCTCCCATTTCTCCATGGCCTCTCCTGCATTTCTGGTATTGACACTTTATTCAGCATGGCCCTTTTGACCGATGGGAAGCGAGACTTCTTTGTAGCGCTGATTTGCCTTTCCAGGTTGCTTGGTTGGCCAAAAAGGGCGTATGAGTTTTTTCCTGAATATATTCAAGAAAAAACGCATACGCCTTTTTTGGCCAAGGGCATCACTGTCGAGGTTTTGCCGCTTTTCCTGTGCTTTAAAGGCGATTCGAATCTACCTCCTGAAATCTGTTTCCTGCAATTCTGCCTTGCTTTCAAATCCTCTTCGTTGCCTTCCCTCAATATTTTTGTGGGCGAGAGTTATCATTTCTAACTCTGCAGGTTTGTGATTTGCAGTGCCCCTGAGCTCCATTTTTCAACTCGCTTTTTTGGGAGCTGGCCGCAAAAGCGTAGGATTGCTTCAGGCCCTATTCTGGTTCCGGGCGGCAGGCTGAGCCTGTGGTTAATTCTTCTTCCTGATGGGAAAATAGAGTGACCTGTGCCTTTCCCAACACCTAGAGCTAGTCGCTCATTGGTTCCCCCTCTTCCCGTTCATCCTCAGGACAAATTGCAACCTGTACGGAACAGGAGGTTAAAGGTGCTGATTCTCCAAGGAGGGAGATTGCTAGTAAAGCGGCTGGAATGGCGAACCCGAGCACAAGGAGATGAGAAATGAGGTGCGTTTTAGAAACCTTTCCCGATCACACGGTGTACCATCTTCTGGGTTTCTCATGCATGTTTTCGATGTAGGAAGATGCCCTTGAACCTGGAGATTTGGGACCCATCAGACGGGTACCACGCAGTATTACTTTAAAGGGTCTGTGTTTGCTCACCCAACCTCACCAAACCTCTCAGCCCCAAGAGTGTCCACCCTTATGTCTCAATCAGCTGTGGGTCTAGATATGGTCAATCCAGGTGGCATCACAGCCCCTGAACGAATTTTGTAAGAATTTCTCTCTCTTGCACTGTCTTTGTTTCACGGGTTTTTAAAAGTAATTGATTTTCCTAATGGGGTTTAGCTGCTTTTCACTGCTGTGTTTATGCCGCTTTACTCCCACTTGACTCACTTACGGAGAGATATCAATACATAGGTTTGAAGATTCTTACTAGTCAGATCTATTCTTGGGCGGTGAATAGGGGGTGTTGAGTCCAGTTCACTGAGCAAGCAGTAGGTCTTGTCTATTACATATTGGGTTTATGGAACGGTATCTGAGGTAATTTGAAACCCTTGTTTTATGCATCACCCCACCTCGCCTTTCCCGTTAGGCAGCCATAGTGTGTTTTCTAAATGTGTGACTCTGTTCTGTTTTGTAATTCAGTTCAAGTGTAGCGGTTTTTACATTCCCTCTATAAGTGATATCTTCTGATTAGTGTCTTTTTCTGTGTGACTTATTTCACTTAGAACCGTCGTACCTGAATCCACTCATCATGCTGCTACTAGCCTTATGACGTTGATTTCATGGCTGAGTGATATTCCATTGTACCTAAGGACCACAACTTCTTTATCCATTTTTCTCTTTCCTGGGATATTTAAGGTGGAATGAAGTGGAGGTTCTTGTCAACAGAGCAACCCTAAACTTTGGAGTGCCTGTGCCTTGCTGATTTTTAGTTTTCCCAAATTAGACGCCCATGAGTGGAAGTGCCCTATGCTCTCTAAGCCGAGTTTTTTAGATGTTTCAGGACACACCGTACACTTCTCCAGTGTGGCTGTTGGCAATTTACATCCCGCCCATCAGCGTAGCAAGGCTCCCATTTCTCCATGGCCTCTCCTGCATTTCTGGTATTGACACTTTATTCAGCATGGCCCTTTTGACCGATGGGAAGCGAGACTTCTTTGTAGCGCTGATTTGCCTTTCCAGGTTGCTTGGTTGGCCAAAAAGGGCGTATGCGTTTTTTCCTGAATATATTCAGGAAAAAACGCATACGCCCTTTTTGGCCAAGGGCATCATTGTCGAGGTTTTGCCGCTTTTCCTGTGCTTTAAAGGCGATTCGAATCTACCTCCTGAAATCTGTTTCCTGCAATTCTGCCTTGCTTTCAAATCCTCTTCGTTGCCTTCCCTCAATATTTTTGTGGGCGAGAGTTATCATTTCTAACTCTGCAGGTTTGTGATTTGCAGTGCCCCTGAGCTCCATTTTTCAACTCACTTTTTTGGGAGCTGGCCGCAAAAGCGTAGGATTGCTTCAGGCCCTATTCTGGTTCCGGGCGGCAGGCTGAGCCTGTGGTTAATTCTTCTTCCTGATGGGAAAATAGAGTGACCTGTGCCTGTCCCAACACCTAGAGCTAGTCGCTCATTGGTTCCCCCTCTTCCCGTTCATCCTCAGGACAAATTGCAACCTGTACGGAACAGGAGGTTAAACGTGCTGATTCTCCAAGGAGGGAGATTGCTATTAAAGTGGCTGGAATGGCGAACCCGAGCACAAGGAGATGAGAAATGAGGTGCGTTTTAGAAACCTTTCCCGATCACACGGTGTACCATCTTCTGGGTTTCTCATGCATGTTTTCGATGTAGGAAGATGCTCTTGAACCTGGAGATTTGGGACCCATGGGATGGGTACCACGCAGTATTACTTTAAAGGGTCTGCGTTTGCTCACCCAACCTCACCAAACCTCTCAGCCCCAAGAGTGTCCACCCTTATGTCTCAATCAGCTGTGGGTCTAGATATGGTCAATCCAGGTGGCATCACAGCCCCTGAACGAATTTTGTAAGAATTTCTCTCTCTTTCACTGTCTTTGTTTCACGGGTTTTTAAAAGTAATTGATTTTCCTAATGGGGTTTCGCTGCTTTTCACTGCTGTGTTTATGCCGCTTTACTCCCACTTGACTCACTTACGGAGAGATATCAATACATAGGTTTGAAGATTCTTACTAGTCAGATCTATTCTTGGGCGGTGAATAGGGGGTGTTGAGTCCAGTTCACTGAGCAAGGAGTAGGTCTTGTCTATTACATATTGGGTTTATGGAACGGTATCTGAGCTAATTTGAAACCCTTGTTTTAGGCATCACCCCACCTCACCTTTCCCGTTAGGCAGCCATAGTGTGTTTTCTAAATGTGTGACTCTGTTCTTTTTTGTAATTCAGTTCAAGTGTAGCGGTTTTTACATTCCCTCTATAAGTGATATCTTCTGATTAGTGTCTTTTTCTGTGTGACTTATTTCACTTAGAACCGTCGTACCTGAATCCACTCATCATGCTGCTACTAGCCTTATGACGTTGATTTCATGGCTGAGTGATATTCCATTGTACCTAAGGACCACAACTTCTTTATCCATTTTTCTCTTTCCTGGGATATTTAAGGTGGAATGAAGTGGAGGTTCTTGTCAACAGAGCAACCCTAAACTTTGGAGTGCCTGTGCCTTGCTGATTTTTAGTTTTCCCAAATGAGACGCCCATGAGTGGAAGTGCCCTATGCTCTCTAAGCCGAGTTTTTTAGATGTTTCAGGACACACCGTACACTTCTCCAGAGTGGCTGTTGGCAATTTACATCCCGCCCATCAGCGTAGCAAGGCTCCCATTTCTCCATGGCCTCTCCTGCATTTCTGGTATTGACACTTTATTCAGCATGGCCCTTTTGACCGATGGGAAGCGAGACTTCTGTGTAGCGCCGATTTGCCTTTCCAGGTTGCTTGGTTGGCCAAAAAGGGCGTATGCGTTTTTTCCTGAATATATTCAGGAAAAAACGCATACGCCCTTTTTGGCCAAGGGCATCATTGTCGAGGTTTTGCCGCTTTTCCTGTGCTTTAAAGGCGATTCGAATCTACCTCCTGAAATCTGCTTCCTGCAATTCTGCCTTGCTTTCAAATCCTCTTCGTTGCCTTCCCTCAATATTTTTGTGGGCGAGAGTTATCATTTCTAACTCTGCAGGTTTGTGATTTGCAGTGCCCCTGAGCTCCATTTTTCAACTCGCTTTTTTGGGAGCTGGCCGCAAAAGCGTAGGATTGCTTCAGGCCCTATTCTGGTTCCGGTCGGCAGGCTGAGCCTGTGGTTAATTCTTCTTCCTGATGGGAAAATAGAGTGACCTGTGCCTTTCCCAACACCTAGAGCTAGTCGCTCATTGGTTCCCCCTCTTCCCGTTCATCCTCAGGACAAATTGCAACCTGTACGGAACAGGAGGTTAAACGTGCTGATTCTCCAAGGAGGGAGATTGCTAGTAAAGCGGCTGGAATGGCGAACCCGAGCACAAGGAGATGAGAAATGAGGTGCGTTTTAGAAACCTTTCCCGATCACACGGTGTACCATCTTCTGGGGTTCTCATGCATGTTTTCGATGTAGGAAGATGCCCTTGAACCTGGAGATTTGGGACCCATCAGACGGGTACCACGCAGTATTACTTTAAAGGGTCTGCGTTTGCTCACCCAACCTCACCAAACCTCTCAGCCCCAAGAGTGTCCACCCTTATGTCTCAATCAGCTGTGGGTCTAGATATGGTCAATCCAGGTGGCATCACAGCCCCTGAACGAATTTTGTAAGAATTTCTCTCTCTTTCACTGTCTTTGTTTCACGGGTTTTTAAAAGTAATTGATTTTCCTAATGGGGTTTAGCTGCTTTTCACTGCTGTGTTTATGCCGCTTTACTCCCACTTGACTCACTTACGGAGAGATATCAATACATAGGTTTGAAGATTCTTACTAGTCAGATCTATTCTTGGGCGGTGAATAGGGGGTGTTGAGTCCAGTTCACTGAGCAAGCAGTAGGTCTTGTCTATTACATATTGGGTTTATGGAACGGTATCTGAGGTAATTTGAAACCCTTGTTTTATGCATCACCCCACCTCGCCTTTCCCGTTAGGCAGCCATAGTGTGTTTTCTAAATGTGTGACTCTGTTCTGTTTTGTAATTCAGTTCAAGTGTAGCGGTTTTTACATTCCCTCTATAAGTGATATCTTCTGATTAGTGTCTTTTTCTGTGTGACTTATTTCACTTAGAACCGTCGTACCTGAATCCACTCATCATGCTGCTACTAGCCTTATGACGTTGATTTCATGGCTGAGTGATATTCCATTGTACCTAAGGACCACAACTTCTTTATCCATTTTTCTCTTTCCTGGGATATTTAAGGTGGAATGAAGTGGAGGTTCTTGTCAACAGAGCAACCCTAAACTTTGGAGTGCCTGTGCCTTGCTGATTTTTAGTTTTCCCAAATTAGACGCCCATGAGTGGAAGTGCCCTATGCTCTCTAAGCCGAGATTTTTAGATGTTTCAGGACACACCGTACACTTCTCCAGAGTGGCTGTTGGCAATTTACATCCCGCCCATCAGCGTAGCAAGGCTCCCATTTCTCCATGGCCTCTCCTGCATTTCTGGTATTGACACTTTATTCAGCATGGCCCTTTTGACCGATGGGAAGCGAGACTTCTTTGTAGCGCTGATTTGCCTTTCCAGGTTGCTTGGTTGGCCAAAAAGGGCGTATGCGTTTTTTCCTGAATATATTCAAGAAAAAACGCATACGCCTTTTTTGGCCAAGGGCATCACTGTCGAGGTTTTGCCGCTTTTCCTGTGCTTTAAAGGCGATTCGAATCTACCTCCTGAAATCTGTTTCCTGCAATTCTGCCTTGCTTTCAAATCCTCTTCGTTGCCTTCCCTCAATATTTTTGTGGGCGAGAGTTATCATTTCTAACTCTGCAGGTTTGTGATTTGCAGTGCCCCTGAGCTCCATTTTTCAACTCGCTTTTTTGGGAGCTGGCCGCAAAAGCGTAGGATTGCTTCAGGCCCTATTCTGGTTCCGGGCGGCAGGCTGAGCCTGTGGTTAATTCTTCTTCCTGATGGGAAAATAGAGTGACCTGTGCCTTTCCTAACACCTAGAGCTAGTCGCTCATTGGTTCCCCCTCTTCCCGTTCATCCTCAGGACAAATTGCAACCTTTACGGAACAGGAGGTTAAAGGTGCTGATTCTCCAAGGAGGGAGATTGCTAGTAAAGCGGCTGGAATGGCGAACCCGAGCACAAGGAGATGAGAAATGAGGTGCGTTTTAGAAACCTTTCCCGATCACACGGTGTACCATCTTCTGGGTTTCTCATGCATGTTTTCGATGTAGGAAGATGCCCTTGAACCTGGAGATTTGGGACCCATCAGACGGGTACCACGCAGTATTACTTTAAAGGGTCTGCGTTTGCTCACTCAACCTCACCAAACCTCTCAGCCCCAAGAGTGTCCACCCTTATGTCTCAATCAGCTGTGGGTCTAGATATGGTCAATCCAGGTGGCATCACAGCCCCTGAACGAATTTTGTAAGAATTTCTCTCTCTTTCACTGTCTTTGTTTCACGGGTTTTTAAAAGTAATTGATTTTCCTAATGGGGTTTAGCTGCTTTTCACTGCTGTGTTTATGCCGCTTTACTCCCACTTGACTCACTTACGGAGAGATATCAATACATAGGTTTGAAGATTCTTACTAGTCAGATCTATTCTTGGGCGGTGAATAGGGGGTGTTGAGTCCAGTTCACTGAGCAAGCAGTAGGTCTTGTCTATTACATATTGGGTTTATGGAACGGTATCTGAGCTAATTTGAAACCCTTGTTTTATGCATCACCCCACCTCGCCTTTCCCGTTAGGCAGCCATAGTGTGTTTTCTAAATGTGTGACTCTGTTCTGTTTTGTAATTCAGTTCAAGTGTAGCGGTTTTTACATTCCCTCTATAAGTGATATCTTCTGATTAGTGTCTTTTTCTGTGTGACTTATTTCACTTAGAACCGTCGTACCTGAATCCACTCATCATGCTGCTACTAGCCTTATGACGTTGATTTCATGGCTGAGTGATATTCCATTGTACCTAAGGACCACAACTTCTTTATCCATTTTTCTCTTTCCTGGGATATTTAAGGTGGAATGAAGTGGAGGTTCTTGTCAACAGAGCAACCCTAAACTTTGGAGTGCCTGTGCCTTGCTGATTTTTAGTTTTCCCAAATTAGACGCCCATGAGTGGAAGTGCCCTATGCTCTCTAAGCCGAGTTTTTTAGATGTTTCAGGACACACCGTACACTTCTCCAGAGTGGCTGTTGGCAATTTACATCCCGCCCATCAGCGTAGCAAGGCTCCCATTTCTCCATGGCCTCTCCTGCATTTCTGGTATTGACACTTTATTCAGCATGGCCCTTTTGACCGATGGGAAGCGAGACTTCTTTGTAGCGCTGATTTGCCTTTCCAGGTTGCTTGGTTGGCCAAAAAGGGCGTATGCGTTTTTTCCTGAATATATTCAGGAAAAAACGCATACGCCCTTTTTGGCCAAGGGCATCATTGTCGAGGTTTTGCCGCTTTTCCTGTGCTTTAAAGGCGATTCGAATCTACCTCCTGAAATCTGTTTCCTGCAATTCTGCCTTGCTTTCAAATCCTCTTCGTTGCCTTCCCTCAATATTTTTGTGGGCGAGAGTTATCATTTCTAACTCTGCAGGTTTGTGATTTGCAGTGCCCCTGAGCTCCATTTTTCAACTCGCTTTTTTGGGAGCTGGCCGCAAAAGCTTCGGATTGCTTCAGGCCCTATTCTGGTTCCGGGCGGCAGGCTGAGCCTGTGGTTAATTCTTCTTCCTGATGGGAAAATAGAGTGACCTGTGCCTTTCCCAACACCTAGAGCTAGTCGCTCATTGGTTCCCCCTCTTCCCGTTCATCCTCAGGACAAATTGCAACCTGTACGGAACAGGAGGTTAAAGGTGCTGATTCTCCAAGGAGGGTGATTGCTAGTAAAGCGGCTGGAATGGCGAACCCGAGCACAAGGAGATGAGAAATGAGGTGCGTTTTAGAAACCTTTCCCGATCACACGGTGTACCATCTTCTGGGTTTCTCATGCATGTTTTCGATGTAGGAAGATGCCCTTGAACCTGGAGATTTGGGACCCATCAGACGGGTACCACGCAGTATTACTTTAAAGGGTCTGCGTTTGCTCACCCAACCTCACCAAACCTCTCAGCCCCAAGAGTGTCCACCCTTATGTCTCAATCAGCTGTGGGTCTAGATATGGTCAATCCAGGTGGCATCACAGCCCCTGAACGAATTTTGTAAGAATTTCTCTCTCTTTCACTGTCTTTGTTTCACGGGTTTTTAAAAGTAATTGATTTTCCTAATGGGGTTTAGCTGCTTTTCACTGCTGTGTTTATGCCGCTTTACTCCCACTTGACTCACTTACGGAGAGATATCAATACATAGGTTTGAAGATTCTTACTAGTCAGATCTATTCTTGGGCGGTGAATAGGGGGTGTTGAGTCCAGTTCACTGAGCAAGCAGTAGGTCTTGTCTATTACATATTGGGTTTATGGAACGGTATCTGAGCTAATTTGAAACCCTTGTTTTATGCATCACCCCACCTCGCCTTTCCCGTTAGGCAGCCATAGTGTGTTTTCTAAATGTGTGACTCTGTTCTGTTTTGTAATTCAGTTCAAGTGTAGCGGTTTTTACATTCCCTCTATAAGTGATATCTTCTGATTAGTGTCTTTTTCTGTGTGACTTATTTCACTTAGAACCGTCCTACCTGAATCCACTCATCATGCTGCTACTAGCCTTATGACGTTGATTTCATGGCTGAGTGATATTCCATTGTACCTAAGGACCACAACTTCTTTATCCATTTTTCTCTTTCCTGGGATATTTAAGGTGGAATGAAGTGGAGGTTCTTGTCAACAGAGCAACCCTAAACTTTGGAGTGCCTGTGCCATGCTGATTTTTAGTTTTCCCAAATTAGACGCCCATGAGTGGAAGTGCCCTATGCTCTCTAAGCCGAGTTTTTTAGATGTTTCAGGACACACCGTACACTTCTCCAGAGTGGCTGTTGGCAATTTACATCCCGCCCATCAGCGTAGCAAGGCTCCCATTTCTCCATGGCCTCTCCTGCATTTCTGGTATTGACACTTTATTCAGCATGGCCCTTTTGACCGATGGGAAGCGAGACTTCTTTGTAGCGCTGATTTGCCTTTCCAGGTTGCTTGGTTTGCCAAAAAGGGCGTATGCGTTTTTTCCTGAATATATTCAGGAAAAAACGCATACGCCCTTTTTGGCCAAGGGCATCATTGTCGAGGTTTTGCCGCTTTTCCTGTGCTTTAAAAGCGATTCGAATCTACCTCCTGAAATCTGTTTCCTGCAATTCTGTCTTGCTTTCAAATCCTCTTCGTTGCCTTCCCTCAATATTTTTGTGGGCGAGAGTTATCATTTCTAACTCTGCAGGTTTGTGATTTGCAGGGCCCCTGAGCTCCATTTTTCAACTCGCTTTTTTGGGAGCTGGCCGCAAAAGCGTAGGATTGCTTCATGCCCTATTCTGGTTCCGGGCGGCAGGCTGAGCCTGTGGTTAATTCTTCTTCCTGATGGGAAAATAGAGTGACCTGTGCCTTTCCCAACACCTAGAGCTAGTCGCTCATTGGTTCCCCCTCTTCCCGTTCATCCTCAGGACAAATTGCAACCTGTACGGAACAGGAGGTTAAACGTGCTGATTCTCCAAGGAGGGAGATTGCTAGTAAAGCGGCTGGAATGGCGAACCCGAGCACAAGGAGATGAGAAATGAGGTGCGTTTTAGAAACCTTTCCCGATCACACGGTGTACCATCTTCTGGGTTTCTCATGCATGTTTTCGATGTAGGAAGATGCCCTTGAAACTGGAGATTTGGGACCCATCAGACGTGTACCACGCAGTATTACTTTAAAGGGTCTGCGTTTGCTCACCCAACCTCACCAAACCTCTCAGCCCCAAGAGTGTCCACCCTTATGTCTCAATCAGCTGTGGGTCTAGATATGGTCAATCCAGGTGGCATCACAGCCCCTGAACGAATTTTGTAAGAATTTCTCTCTCTTTCACTGTCTTTGTTTCACGGGTTTTTAAAAGTAATTGATTTTCCTAATGGGGTTTAGCTGCTTTTCACTGCTGTGTTTATGCCGCTTTACTCCCACTTGACTCACTTACGGAGAGATATCAATACATAGGTTTGAAGATTCTTACTAGTCAGATCTATTCTTGGGCGGTGAATAGGGGGTGTTGAGTCCAGTTCACTGAGCAAGCAGTAGGTCTTGTCTATTACATATTGGGTTTATGGAACGGTATCTGAGCTAATTTGAAACCCTTGTTTTATGCATCACCCCACCTCGCCTTTCCCGTTAGGCAGCCATAGTGTGTTTTCTAAATGTGTGACTCTGTTCTGTTTTGTAATTCAGTTCAAGTGTAGCGGTTTTTACATTCCCTCTATAAGTGATATCTTCTGATTAGTGTCTTTTTCTGTGTGACTTATTTCACTTAGAACCGTCGTACCTGAATCCACTCATCAT
Source organism: Eschrichtius robustus (assembly GCF_028021215.1). Lineage (NCBI taxonomy): Eukaryota > Metazoa > Chordata > Mammalia > Artiodactyla > Eschrichtiidae > Eschrichtius > Eschrichtius robustus. The sequence continues at coordinate 100,446,040 of NC_090828.1, forward strand.
GCTGCTACTAGCCTTATGACGTTGATTTCATGGCTGAGTGATATTCCATTGTACCTAAGGACCACAACTTCTTTATCCATTTTTCTCTTTCCTGGGATATTTAAGGTGGAATGAAGTGGAGGTTCTTGTCAACAGAGCAACCCTAAACTTTGCAGTGCCTGTGCCTTGCTGATTTTTAGTTTTCCCAACTTAGACGCCCATGAGTGGAAGTGCCCTATGCTCTCTAAGCCGAGTTTTTTAGATGTTTCAGGACACACCGTACCCTTCTCCAGAGTGGCTGTCGGCAATTTACATCCCGCCCATCAGCGTAGCAAGGCTCCCATTTCTCCATGGCCTCTCCTGCATTTCTGGTTTTGACACTTTATTCAGCATGGCCCTTTTGACCGATGGGAAGCGAGACTTCTTTGTAGCGCTGATTTGCCTTTCCAGGTTGCTTGGTTGGCCAAAAAGGGCGTATGCGTTTTTTCCTGAATATATTCAGGAAAAAACGCATACGCCTTTTTTGGGCAAGGGCACCATTGTCGAGGTTTTGCCGCTTTTCCTGTGCTTTAAAGGCGATTCGAATCTACCTCCTGAAATCTGTTTCCTGCAATTCTGCCTTGCTTTCAAATCCTCTTCGTTGCCTTCCCTCAATATTTTTGTGGGCGAGAGTTATCATTTCTAACTCTGCAGGTTTGTGATTTGCAGTGCCCCTGAGCTCTATTTTTCAACTCGCTTTTTTTGGGAGCTGGCCGCAAAAGCGTAGGATTGCTTCAGGCCCTATTCTGGTTCCGGGCGGCAGGCTGAGCCTGTGGTTAATTCTTCTTCCTGATGGGAAAATAGAGTGACCTGTGCCTGTCCCAACACCTAGAGCTAGTCGCTCATTGGTTCCCCCTCTTCCCGTTCATCCTCAGGACAAATTGCAACCTGTACGGAACAGGAGGTTAAACGTGCTGATTCTCCAAGGAGGGAGATTGCTATTAAAGTGGCTGGAATGGCGAACCCAAGCACAAGGAGATGAGAAATGAGGTGCGTTTTAGAAACCTTTCCCGATCACACGGTGTACCATCTTCTGGGTTTCTCATGCATGTTTTCGATGTAGGAAGATGCCCTTGAACCTGGAGATTTGGGACCCATGGGATGGGTACCACGCAGTATTACTTTAAAGGGTCTGCGTTTGCTCACCCAACCTCACCAAACCTCTCAGCCCCAAGAGTGTCCACCCTTATGTCTCAATCAGCTGTGGGTCTAGATATGGTCAATCCAGGTGGCATCACAGCCCCTGAACGAATTTTGTAAGAATTTCTCTCTCTTGCACTGTCTTTGTTTCACGGGTTTTTAAAAGTAATTGATTTTCCTAATGGGGTTTAGCTGCTTTTCACTGCTGTGTTTATGCCGCTTTACTCCCACTTGACTCACTTACGGAGAGATATCAATACATAGGTTTGAAGATTCTTACTAGTCAGATCTATTCTTGGGCGGTGAATAGGGGGTGTTGAGTCCAGTTCACTGAGCAAGCAGTAGGTCTTGTCTATTACATATTGGGTTTATGGAACGGTATCTGAGCTAATTTGAAACCCTTGTTTTATGCATCACCCCACCTCGCCTTTCCCGTTAGGCAGCCATAGTGTGTTTTCTAAATGTGTGACTCTGTTCTGTTTTGTAATTCAGTTCAAGTGTAGCGGTTTTTACATTCCCTCTATAAGTGATATCTTCTGATTAGTGTCTTTTTCTGTGTGACTTATTTCACTTAGAACCGTCGTACCTGAATCCACTCATCATGCTGCTACTAGCCTTATGACGTTGATTTCATGGCTGAGTGATATTCCATTGTACCTAAGGACCACAACTTCTTTATCCATTTTTCTCTTTCCTGGGATATTTAAGGTGGAATGAAGTGGAGGTTCTTGTCAACAGAGCAACCCTAAACTTTGGAGTGCCTGTGCCTTGCTGATTTTTAGTTTTCCCAAATGAGACGCCCATGAGTGGAAGTGCCCTATGCTCTCTAAGCCGAGTTTTTTAGATGTTTCAGGACACACCGTACACTTCTCCAGAGTGGCTGTTGGCAATTTACATCCCGCCCATCAGCGTAGCAAGGCTCCCATTTCTCCATGGCCTCTCCTGCATTTCTGGTATTGACACTTTATTCAGCATGGCCCTTTTGACCGATGGGAAGCGAGACTTCTTTGTAGCGCCGATTTGCCTTTCCAGGTTGCTTGGTTGGCCAAAAAGGGCGTATGCGTTTTTTCCTGAATATATTCAGGAAAAAACGCATACGCCCTTTTTGGCCAAGGGCATCATTGTCGAGGTTTTGCCGCTTTTCCTGTGCTTTAAAGGCGATTCGAATCTACCTCCTGAAATCTGCTTCCTGCAATTCTGCCTTGCTTTCAAATCCTCTTCGTTGCCTTCCCTCAATATTTTTGTGGGCGAGAGTTATCATTTCTAACTCTGCAGGTTTGTGATTTGCAGTGCCCCTGAGCTCCATTTTTCAACTCGCTTTTTTGGGAGCTGGCCGCAAAAGCGTAGGATTGCTTCAGGCCCTATTCTGGTTCCGGGCGGCAGGCTGAGCCTGTGGTTAATTCTTCTTCCTGATGGGAAAATAGAGTGACCTGTGCCTTTCCCAACACCTAGAGCTAGTCGCTCATTGGTTCCCCCTCTTCCCGTTCATCCTCAGGAGAAATTGCAACCTGTACGGAACAGGAGGTTAAACGTGCTGATTCTCCAAGGAGGGAGATTGCTAGTAAAGCGGCTGGAATGGCGAACCCGAGCACAAGGAGATGAGAAATGAGGTGCGTTTTAGAAACCTTTCCCGATCACACGGTGTCCATCTTCTGGGGTTCTCATGCATGTTTTCGATGTAGGAAGATGCCCTTGAACCTGGAGATTTGGGACCCATCAGACGGGTACCACGCAGTATTACTTTAAAGGGTCTGCGTTTGCTCACCCAACCTCACCAAACCTCTCAGCCCCAAGAGTGTCCACCCTTATGTCTCAATCAGCTGTGGGTCTAGATATGGTCAATCCAGGTGGCATCACAGCCCCTGAACGAATTTTGTAAGAATTTCTCTCTCTTTCACTGTCTTTGTTTCACGGGTTTTTAAAAGTAATTGATTTTCCTAATGGGGTTTAGCTGCTTTTCACTGCTGTGTTTATGCCTCTTTACTCCCACTTGACTCACTTACGGAGAGATATCAATACATAGGTTTGAAGATTCTTACTAGTCAGATCTATTCTTGGGCGGTGAATAGGGGGTGTTGAGTCCAGTTCACTGAGCAAGCAGTAGGTCTTGTCTATTACATATTGGGTTTATGGAACGGTATCTGAGCTAATTTGAAACCCTTGTTTTATGCATCACCCCACCTCGCCTTTCCCGTTAGGCAGCCATAGTGTGTTTTCTAAATGTGTGACTCTGTTCTGTTTTGTAATTCAGTTCAAGTGTAGCGGTTTTTACATTCCCTCTATAAGTGATATCTTCTGATTAGTGTCTTTTTCTGTGTGACTTATTTCACTTAGAACCGTCGTACCTGAATCCACTCATCATGCTGCTACTAGCCTTATGACGTTGATTTCATGGCTGAGTGATATTCCATTGTACCTAAGGACCACAACTTCTTTATCCATTTTTCTCTTTCCTGGGATATTTAAGGTGGAATGAAGTGGAGGTTCTTGTCAACAGAGCAACCCTAAACTTTGGAGTGCCTGTGCCTTGCTGATTTTTAGTTTTCCCAAATTAGACGCCCATGAGTGGAAGTGCCCTATGCTCTCTAAGCCGAGTTTTTTAGATGTTTCAGGACACACCGTACACTTCTCCAGAGTGGCTGTTGGCAATTTACATCCCGCCCATCAGCGTAGCAAGGCTCCCATTTCTCCATGGCCTCTCCTGCATTTCTGGTATTGACACTTTATTCAGCATGGCCCTTTTGACCGATGGGAAGCGAGACTTCTTTGTAGCGCTGATTTGCCTTTCCAGGTTGCTTGGTTGGCCAAAAAGGGCGTATGAGTTTTTTCCTGAATATATTCAAGAAAAAACGCATACGCCTTTTTTGGCCAAGGGCATCACTGTCGAGGTTTTGCCGCTTTTCCTGTGCTTTAAAGGCGATTCGAATCTACCTCCTGAAATCTGTTTCCTGCAATTCTGCCTTGCTTTCAAATCCTCTTCGTTGCCTTCCCTCAATATTTTTGTGGGCGAGAGTTATCATTTCTAACTCTGCAGGTTTGTGATTTGCAGTGCCCCTGAGCTCCATTTTTCAACTCGCTTTTTTGGGAGCTGGCCGCAAAAGCGTAGGATTGCTTCAGGCCCTATTCTGGTTCCGGGCGGCAGGCTGAGCCTGTGGTTAATTCTTCTTCCTGATGGGAAAATAGAGTGACCTGTGCCTGTCCCAACACCTAGAGCTAGTCGCTCATTGGTTCCCCCTCTTCCCGTTCATCCTCAGGACAAATTGCAACCTGTACGGAACAGGAGGTTAAAGGTGCTGATTCTCCAAGGAGGGAGATTGCTAGTAAAGCGGCTGGAATGGCGAACCCGAGCACAAGGAGATGAGAAATGAGGTGCGTTTTAGAAACCTTTCCCGATCACACGGTGTACCATCTTCTGGGTTTCTCATGCATGTTTTCGATGTAGGAAGATGCCCTTGAACCTGGAGATTTGGGACCCATCAGACGGGTACCACGCAGTATTACTTTAAAGGGTCTGTGTTTGCTCACCCAACCTCACCAAACCTCTCAGCCCCAAGAGTGTCCACCCTTATGTCTCAATCAGCTGTGGGTCTAGATATGGTCAATCCAGGTGGCATCACAGCCCCTGAACGAATTTTGTAAGAATTTCTCTCTCTTGCACTGTCTTTGTTTCACGGGTTTTTAAAAGTAATTGATTTTCCTAATGGGGTTTAGCTGCTTTTCACTGCTGTGTTTATGCCGCTTTACTCCCACTTGACTCACTTACGGAGAGATATCAATACATAGGTTTGAAGATTCTTACTAGTCAGATCTATTCTTGGGCGGTGAATAGGGGGTGTTGAGTCCAGTTCACTGAGCAAGCAGTAGGTCTTGTCTATTACATATTGGGTTTATGGAACGGTATCTGAGCTAATTTGAAACCCTTGTTTTATGCATCACCCCACCTCGCCTTTCCCGTTAGGCAGCCATAGTGTGTTTTCTAAATGTGTGACTCTGTTCTGTTTTGTAATTCAGTTCAAGTGTAGCGGTTTTTACATTCCCTCTATAAGTGATATCTTCTGATTAGTGTCTTTTTCTGTGTGACTTATTTCACTTAGAACCGTCGTACCTGAATCCACTCATCATGCTGCTACTAGCCTTATGACGTTGATTTCATGGCTGAGTGATATTCCATTGTACCTAAGGACCACAACTTCTTTATCCATTTTTCTCTTTCCTGGGATATTTAAGGTGGAATGAAGTGGAGGTTCTTGTCAACAGAGCAACCCTAAACTTTGGAGTGCCTGTGCCTTGCTGATTTTTAGTTTTCCCAAATTAGACGCCCATGAGTGGAAGTGCCCTATGCTCTCTAAGCCGAGTTTTTTAGATGTTTCAGGACACACCGTACACTTCTCCAGTGTGGCTGTTGGCAATTTACATCCCGCCCATCAGCGTAGCAAGGCTCCCATTTCTCCATGGCCTCTCCTGCATTTCTGGTATTGACACTTTATTCAGCATGGCCCTTTTGACCGATGGGAAGCGAGACTTCTTTGTAGCGCTGATTTGCCTTTCCAGGTTGCTTGGTTGGCCAAAAAGGGCGTATGCGTTTTTTCCTGAATATATTCAGGAAAAAACGCATACGCCCTTTTTGGCCAAGGGCATCATTGTCGAGGTTTTGCCGCTTTTCCTGTGCTTTAAAGGCGATTCGAATCTACCTCCTGAAATCTGTTTCCTGCAATTCTGCCTTGCTTTCAAATCCTCTTCGTTGCCTTCCCTCAATATTTTTGTGGGCGAGAGTTATCATTTCTAACTCTGCAGGTTTGTGATTTGCAGTGCCCCTGAGCTCCATTTTTCAACTCACTTTTTTGGGAGCTGGCCGCAAAAGCGTAGGATTGCTTCAGGCCCTATTCTGGTTCCGGGCGGCAGGCTGAGCCTGTGGTTAATTCTTCTTCCTGATGGGAAAATAGAGTGACCTGTGCCTGTCCCAACACCTAGAGCTAGTCGCTCATTGGTTCCCCCTCTTCCCGTTCATCCTCAGGACAAATTGCAACCTGTACGGAACAGGAGGTTAAACGTGCTGATTCTCCAAGGAGGGAGATTGCTATTAAAGTGGCTGGAATGGCGAACCCGAGCACAAGGAGATGAGAAATGAGGTGCGTTTTAGAAACCTTTCCCGATCACACGGTGTACCATCTTCTGGGTTTCTCATGCATGTTTTCGATGTAGGAAGATGCTCTTGAACCTGGAGATTTGGGACCCATGGGATGGGTACCACGCAGTATTACTTTAAAGGGTCTGCGTTTGCTCACCCAACCTCACCAAACCTCTCAGCCCCAAGAGTGTCCACCCTTATGTCTCAATCAGCTGTGGGTCTAGATATGGTCAATCCAGGTGGCATCACAGCCCCTGAACGAATTTTGTAAGAATTTCTCTCTCTTTCACTGTCTTTGTTTCACGGGTTTTTAAAAGTAATTGATTTTCCTAATGGGGTTTCGCTGCTTTTCACTGCTGTGTTTATGCCGCTTTACTCCCACTTGACTCACTTACGGAGAGATATCAATACATAGGTTTGAAGATTCTTACTAGTCAGATCTATTCTTGGGCGGTGAATAGGGGGTGTTGAGTCCAGTTCACTGAGCAAGGAGTAGGTCTTGTCTATTACATATTGGGTTTATGGAACGGTATCTGAGCTAATTTGAAACCCTTGTTTTAGGCATCACCCCACCTCACCTTTCCCGTTAGGCAGCCATAGTGTGTTTTCTAAATGTGTGACTCTGTTCTTTTTTGTAATTCAGTTCAAGTGTAGCGGTTTTTACATTCCCTCTATAAGTGATATCTTCTGATTAGTGTCTTTTTCTGTGTGACTTATTTCACTTAGAACCGTCGTACCTGAATCCACTCATCATGCTGCTACTAGCCTTATGACGTTGATTTCATGGCTGAGTGATATTCCATTGTACCTAAGGACCACAACTTCTTTATCCATTTTTCTCTTTCCTGGGATATTTAAGGTGGAATGAAGTGGAGGTTCTTGTCAACAGAGCAACCCTAAACTTTGGAGTGCCTGTGCCTTGCTGATTTTTAGTTTTCCCAAATGAGACGCCCATGAGTGGAAGTGCCCTATGCTCTCTAAGCCGAGTTTTTTAGATGTTTCAGGACACACCGTACACTTCTCCAGAGTGGCTGTTGGCAATTTACATCCCGCCCATCAGCGTAGCAAGGCTCCCATTTCTCCATGGCCTCTCCTGCATTTCTGGTATTGACACTTTATTCAGCATGGCCCTTTTGACCGATGGGAAGCGAGACTTCTTTGTAGCGCCGATTTGCCTTTCCAGGTTGCTTGGTTGGCCAAAAAGGGCGTATGCGTTTTTTCCTGAATATATTCAGGAAAAAACGCATACGCCCTTTTTGGCCAAGGGCATCATTGTCGAGGTTTTGCCGCTTTTCCTGTGCTTTAAAGGCGATTCGAATCTACCTCCTGAAATCTGCTTCCTGCAATTCTGCCTTGCTTTCAAATCCTCTTCGTTGCCTTCCCTCAATATTTTTGTGGGCGAGAGTTATCATTTCTAACTCTGCAGGTTTGTGATTTGCAGTGCCCCTGAGCTCCATTTTTCAACTCGCTTTTTTGGGAGCTGGCCGCAAAAGCGTAGGATTGCTTCAGGCCCTATTCTGGTTCCGGGCGGCAGGCTGAGCCTGTGGTTAATTCTTCTTCCTGATGGGAAAATAGAGTGACCTGTGCCTTTCCCAACACCTAGAGCTAGTCGCTCATTGGTTCCCCCTCTTCCCGTTCATCCTCAGGACAAATTGCAACCTGTACGGAACAGGAGGTTAAACGTGCTGATTCTCCAAGGAGGGAGATTGCTAGTAAAGCGGCTGGAATGGCGAACCCGAGCACAAGGAGATGAGAAATGAGGTGCGTTTTAGAAACCTTTCCCGATCACACGGTGTACCATCTTCTGGGGTTCTCATGCATGTTTTCGATGTAGGAAGATGCCCTTGAACCTGGAGATTTGGGACCCATCAGACGGGTACCACGCAGTATTACTTTAAAGGGTCTGCGTTTGCTCACCCAACCTCACCAAACCTCTCAGCCCCAAGAGTGTCCACCCTTATGTCTCAATCAGCTGTGGGTCTAGATATGGTCAATCCAGGTGGCATCACAGCCCCTGAACGAATTTTGTAAGAATTTCTCTCTCTTTCACTGTCTTTGTTTCACGGGTTTTTAAAAGTAATTGATTTTCCTAATGGGGTTTCGCTGCTTTTCACTGCTGTGTTTATGCCGCTTTACTCCCACTTGACTCACTTACGGAGAGATATCAATACATAGGTTTGAAGATTCTTACTAGTCAGATCTATTCTTGGGCGGTGAATAGGGGGTGTTGAGTCCAGTTCACTGAGCAAGGAGTAGGTCTTGTCTATTACATATTGGGTTTATGGAACGGTATCTGAGCTAATTTGAAACCCTTGTTTTAGGCATCACCCCACCTCACCTTTCCCGTTAGGCAGCCATAGTGTGTTTTCTAAATGTGTGACTCTGTTCTTTTTTGTAATTCAGTTCAAGTGTAGCGGTTTTTACATTCCCTCTATAAGTGATATCTTCTGATTAGTGTCTTTTTCTGTGTGACTTATTTCACTTAGAACCGTCGTACCTGAATCCACTCATCATGCTGCTACTAGCCTTATGACGTTGATTTCATGGCTGAGTGATATTCCATTGTACCTAAGGACCACAACTTCTTTATCCATTTTTCTCTTTCCTGGGATATTTAAGGTGGAATGAAGTGGAGGTTCTTGTCAACAGAGCAACCCTAAACTTTGGAGTGCCTGTGCCTTGCTGATTTTTAGTTTTCCCAAATGAGACGCCCATGAGTGGAAGTGCCCTATGCTCTCTAAGCCGAGTTTTTTAGATGTTTCAGGACACACCGTACACTTCTCCAGAGTGGCTGTTGGCAATTTACATCCCGCCCATCAGCGTAGCAAGGCTCCCATTTCTCCATGGCCTCTCCTGCATTTCTGGTATTGACACTTTATTCAGCATGGCCCTTTTGACCGATGGGAAGCGAGACTTCTTTGTAGCGCCGATTTGCCTTTCCAGGTTGCTTGGTTGGCCAAAAAGGGCGTATGCGTTTTTTCCTGAATATATTCAGGAAAAAACGCATACGCCCTTTTTGGCCAAGGGCATCATTGTCGAGGTTTTGCCGCTTTTCCTGTGCTTTAAAGGCGATTCGAATCTACCTCCTGAAATCTGCTTCCTGCAATTCTGCCTTGCTTTCAAATCCTCTTCGTTGCCTTCCCTCAATATTTTTGTGGGCGAGAGTTATCATTTCTAACTCTGCAGGTTTGTGATTTGCAGTGCCCCTGAGCTCCATTTTTCAACTCGCTTTTTTGGGAGCTGGCCGCAAAAGCGTAGGATTGCTTCAGGCCCTATTCTGGTTCCGGGCGGCAGGCTGAGCCTGTGGTTAATTCTTCTTCCTGATGGGAAAATAGAGTGACCTGTGCCTTTCCCAACACCTAGAGCTAGTCGCTCATTGGTTCCCCCTCTTCCCGTTCATCCTCAGGACAAATTGCAACCTGTACGGAACAGGAGGTTAAACGTGCTGATTCTCCAAGGAGGGAGATTGCTAGTAAAGCGGCTGGAATGGCGAACCCGAGCACAAGGAGATGAGAAATGAGGTGCGTTTTAGAAACCTTTCCCGATCACACGGTGTACCATCTTCTGGGGTTCTCATGCATGTTTTCGATGTAGGAAGATGCCCTTGAACCTGGAGATTTGGGACCCATCAGACGGGTACCACGCAGTATTACTTTAAAGGGTCTGCGTTTGCTCACCCAACCTCACCAAACCTCTCAGCCCCAAGAGTGTCCACCCTTATGTCTCAATCAGCTGTGGGTCTAGATATGGTCAATCCAGGTGGCATCACAGCCCCTGAACGAATTTTGTAAGAATTTCTCTCTCTTTCACTGTCTTTGTTTCACGGGTTTTTAAAAGTAATTGATTTTCCTAATGGGGTTTAGCTGCTTTTCACTGCTGTGTTTATGCCGCTTTACTCCCACTTGACTCACTTACGGAGAGATATCAATACATAGGTTTGAAGATTCTTACTAGTCAGATCTATTCTTGGGCGGTGAATAGGGGGTGTTGAGTCCAGTTCACTGAGCAAGCAGTAGGTCTTGTCTATTACATATTGGGTTTATGGAACGGTATCTGAGGTAATTTGAAACCCTTGTTTTATGCATCACCCCACCTCGCCTTTCCCGTTAGGCAGCCATAGTGTGTTTTCTAAATGTGTGACTCTGTTCTGTTTTGTAATTCAGTTCAAGTGTAGCGGTTTTTACATTCCCTCTATAAGTGATATCTTCTGATTAGTGTCTTTTTCTGTGTGACTTATTTCACTTAGAACCGTCGTACCTGAATCCACTCATCATGCTGCTACTAGCCTTATGACGTTGATTTCATGGCTGAGTGATATTCCATTGTACCTAAGGACCACAACTTCTTTATCCATTTTTCTCTTTCCTGGGATATTTAAGGTGGAATGAAGTGGAGGTTCTTGTCAACAGAGCAACCCTAAACTTTGGAGTGCCTGTGCCTTGCTGATTTTTAGTTTTCCCAAATTAGACGCCCATGAGTGGAAGTGCCCTATGCTCTCTAAGCCGAGTTTTTTAGATGTTTCAGGACACACCGTACACTTCTCCAGAGTGGCTGTTGGCAATTTACATCCCGCCCATCAGCGTAGCAAGGCTCCCATTTCTCCATGGCCTCTCCTGCATTTCTGGTATTGACACTTTATTCAGCATGGCCCTTTTGACCGATGGGAAGCGAGACTTCTTTGTAGCGCTGATTTGCCTTTCCAGGTTGCTTGGTTGGCCAAAAAGGGCGTATGCGTTTTTTCCTGAATATATTCAAGAAAAAACGCATACGCCTTTTTTGGCCAAGGGCATCACTGTCGAGGTTTTGCCGCTTTTCCTGTGCTTTAAAGGCGATTCGAATCTACCTCCTGAAATCTGTTTCCTGCAATTCTGCCTTGCTTTCAAATCCTCTTCGTTGCCTTCCCTCAATATTTTTGTGGGCGAGAGTTATCATTTCTAACTCTGCAGGTTTGTGATTTGCAGTGCCCCTGAGCTCCATTTTTCAACTCGCTTTTTTGGGAGCTGGCCGCAAAAGCGTAGGATTGCTTCAGGCCCTATTCTGGTTCCGGGCGGCAGGCTGAGCCTGTGGTTAATTCTTCTTCCTGATGGGAAAATAGAGTGACCTGTGCCTTTCCTAACACCTAGAGCTAGTCGCTCATTGGTTCCCCCTCTTCCCGTTCATCCTCAGGACAAATTGCAACCTGTACGGAACAGGAGGTTAAAGGTGCTGATTCTCCAAGGAGGGAGATTGCTAGTAAAGCGGCTGGAATGGCGAACCCGAGCACAAGGAGATGAGAAATGAGGTGCGTTTTAGAAACCTTTCCCGATCACACGGTGTACCATCTTCTGGGTTTCTCATGCATGTTTTCGATGTAGGAAGATGCCCTTGAACCTGGAGATTTGGGACCCATCAGACGGGTACCACGCAGTATTACTTTAAAGGGTCTGTGTTTGCTCACCCAACCTCACCAAACCTCTCAGCCCCAAGAGTGTCCACCCTTATGTCTCAATCAGCTGTGGGTCTAGATATGGTCAATCCAGGTGGCATCACAGCCCCTGAACGAATTTTGTAAGAATTTCTCTCTCTTTCACTGTCTTTGTTTCACGGGTTTTTAAAAGTAATTGATTTTCCTAATGGGGTTTAGCTGCTTTTCACTGCTGTGTTTATGCCGCTTTACTCCCACTTGACTCACTTACGGAGAGATATCAATACATAGGTTTGAAGATTCTTACTAGTCAGATCTATTCTTGGGCGGTGAATAGGGGGTGTTGAGTCCAGTTCACTGAGCAAGCAGTAGGTCTTGTCTATTACATATTGGGTTTATGGAACGGTATCTGAGCTAATTTGAAACCCTTGTTTTATGCATCACCCCACCTCGCCTTTCCCGTTAGGCAGCCATAGTGTGTATTCTAAATGTGTGACTCTGTTCTGTTTTGTAATTCAGTTCAAGTGTAGCGGTTTTTACATTCCCTCTATAAGTGATATCTTCTGATTAGTGTCTTTTTCTGTGTGACTTATTTCACTTAGAACCGTCGTACCTGAATCCACTCATCATGCTGCTACTAGCCTTATGACGTTGATTTCATGGCTGAGTGATATTCCATTGTACCTAAGGACCACAACTTCTTTATCCATTTTTCTCTTTCCTGGGATATTTAAGGTGGAATGAAGTGGAGGTTCTTGTCAACAGAGCAACCCTAAACTTTGGAGTGCCTGTGCCTTGCTGATTTTTAGTTTTCCCAAATTAGACGCCCATGAGTGGAAGTGCCCTATGCTCTCTAAGCCGAGTTTTTTAGATGTTTCAGGACACACCGTACACTTCTCCAGAGTGGCTGTTGGCAATTTACATCCCGCCCATCAGCGTAGCAAGGCTCCCATTTCTCCATGGCCTCTCCTGCATTTCTGGTATTGACACTTTATTCAGCATGGCCCTTTTGACCGATGGGAAGCGAGACTTCTTTGTAGCGCTGATTTGCCTTTCCAGGTTGCTTGGTTGGCCAAAAAGGGCGTATGCGTTTTTTCCTGAATATATTCAGGAAAAAACGCATACGCCCTTTTTGGCCAAGGGCATCATTGTCGAGGTTTTGCCGCTTTTCCTGTGCTTTAAAGGCGATTCGAATCTACCTCCTGAAATCTGTTTCCTGCAATTCTGCCTTGCTTTCAAATCCTCTTCGTTGCCTTCCCTCAATATTTTTGTGGGCGAGAGTTATCATTTCTAACTCTGCAGGTTTGTGATTTGCAGTGCCCCTGAGCTCCATTTTTCAACTCGCTTTTTTGGGAGCTGGCCGCAAAAGCGTAGGATTGCTTCAGGCCCTATTCTGGTTCCGGGCGGCAGGCTGAGCCTGTGGTTAATTCTTCTTCCTGATGGGAAAATAGAGTGACCTGTGCCTGTCCCAACACCTAGAGCTAGTCGCTCATTGTTTCCCCCTCTTCCCGTTCATCCTCAGGACAAATTGCAACCTGTACGGAACAGGAGGTTAAACGTGCTGATTCTCCAAGGAGGGAGATTGCTATTAAAGTGGCTGGAATGGCGAACCCGAGCACAAGGAGATGAGAAATGAGGTGCGTTTTAGAAACCTTTCCCGATCACACGGTGTACCATCTTCTGGGTTTCTCATGCATGTTTTCGATGTAGGAAGATGCTCTTGAACCTGGAGATTTGGGACCCATGGGATGGGTACCACGCAGTATTACTTTAAAGGGTCTGCGTTTGCTCACCCAACCTCACCAAACCTCTCAGCCCCAAGAGTGTCCACCCTTATGTCTCAATCAGCTGTGGGTCTAGATATGGTCAATCCAGGTGGCATCACAGCCCCTGAACGAATTTTGTAAGAATTTCTCTCTCTTTCACTGTCTTTGTTTCACGGGTTTTTAAAAGTAATTGATTTTCCTAATGGGGTTTAGCTGCTTTTCACTGCTGTGTTTATGCCGCTTTACTCCCACTTGACTCACTTACGGAGAGATATCAATACATAGGTTTGAAGATTCTTACTAGTCAGATCTATTCTTGGGCGGTGAATAGGGGGTGTTGAGTCCAGTTCACTGAGCAAGCAGTAGGTCTTGTCTATTACATATTGGGTTTATGGAACGGTATCTGAGCTAATTTGAAACCCTTGTTTTATGCATCACCCCACCTCGCCTTTCCCGTTAGGCAGCCATAGTGTGTTTTCTAAATGTGTGACTCTGTTCTGTTTTGTAATTCAGTTCAAGTGTAGCGGTTTTTACATTCCCTCTATAAGTGATATCTTCTGATTAGTGTCTTTTTCTGTGTGACTTATTTCACTTAGAACCGTCGTACCTGAATCCACTCATCATGCTGCTACTAGCCTTATGACGTTGATTTCATGGCTGAGTGATATTCCATTGTACCTAAGGACCACAACTTCTTTATCCATTTTTCTCTTTCCTGGGATATTTAAGGTGGAATGAAGTGGAGGTTCTTGTCAACAGAGCAACCCTAAACTTTGGAGTGCCTGTGCCTTGCTGATTTTTAGTTTTCCCAAATTAGACGCCCATGAGTGGAAGTGCCCTATGCTCTCTAAGCCGAGTTTTTTAGATGTTTCAGGACACACCGTACACTTCTCCAGAGTGGCTGTTGGCAATTTACATCCCGCCCATCAGCGTAGCAAGGCTCCCATTTCTCCATGGCCTCTCCTGCATTTCTGGTATTGACACTTTATTCAGCATGGCCCTTTTGACCGATGGGAAGCGAGACTTCTTTGTAGCGCTGATTTGCCTTTCCAGGTTGCTTGGTTGGCCAAAAAGGGCGTATGCGTTTTTTCCTGAATATATTCAGGAAAAAACGCATACGCCCTTTTTGGCCACGGGCATCATTGTCGAGGTTTTGCCGCTTTTCCTGTGCTTTAAAGGCGATTCGAATCTACCTCCTGAAATCTGTTTCCTGCAATTCTGCCTTGCTTTCAAATCCTCTTCGTTGCCTTCCCTCAATATTTTTGTGGGCGAGAGTTATCATTTCTAACTCTGCAGGTTTGTGATTTGCAGTGCCCCTGAGCTCCATTTTTCAACTCGCTTTTTTGGGAGCTGGCCGCAAAAGCGTAGGATTGCTTCAGGCCCTATTCTGGTTCCGGGCGGCAGGCTGAGCCTGTGGTTAATTCTTCTTCCTGATGGGAAAATAGAGTGACCTGTGCCTGTCCCAACACCTAGAGCTAGTCGCTCATTGTTTCCCCCTCTTCCCGTTCATCCTCAGGACAAATTGCAACCTGTACGGAACAGGAGGTTAAACGTGCTGATTCTCCAAGGAGGGAGATTGCTATTAAAGTGGCTGGAATGGCGAACCCGAGCACAAGGAGATGAGAAATGAGGTGCGTTTTAGAAACCTTTCCCGATCACACGGTGTACCATCTTCTGGGTTTCTCATGCATGTTTTCGATGTAGGAAGATGCTCTTGAACCTGGAGATTTGGGACCCATGGGATGGGTACCACGCAGTATTACTTTAAAGGGTCTGCGTTTGCTCACCCAACCTCACCAAACCTCTCAGCCCCAAGAGTGTCCACCCTTATGTCTCAATCAGCTGTGGGTCTAGATATGGTCAATCCAGGTGGCATCACAGCCCCTGAACGAATTTTGTAAGAATTTCTCTCTCTTTCACTGTCTTTGTTTCACGGGTTTTTAAAAGTAATTGATTTTCCTAATGGGGTTTAGCTGCTTTTCACTGCTGTGTTTATGCCGCTTTACTCCCACTTGACTCACTTACGGAGAGATATCAATACATAGGTTTGAAGATTCTTACTAGTCAGATCTATTCTTGGGCGGTGAATAGGGGGTGTTGAGTCCAGTTCACTGAGCAAGCAGTAGGTCTTGTCTATTACATATTGGGTTTATGGAACGGTATCTGAGGTAATTTGAAACCCTTGTTTTATGCATCACCCCACCTCGCCTTTCCCGTTAGGCAGCCATAGTGTGTTTTCTAAATGTGTGACTCTGTTCTGTTTTGTAATTCAGTTCAAGTGTAGCGGTTTTTACATTCCCTCTATAAGTGATATCTTCTGATTAGTGTCTTTTTCTGTGTGACTTATTTCACTTAGAACCGTCGTACCTGAATCCACTCATCATGCTGCTACTAGCCTTATGACGTTGATTTCATGGCTGAGTGATATTCCATTGTACCTAAGGACCACAACTTCTTTATCCATTTTTCTCTTTCCTGGGATATTTAAGGTGGAATGAAGTGGAGGTTCTTGTCAACAGAGCAACCCTAAACTTTGGAGTGCCTGTGCCTTGCTGATTTTTAGTTTTCCCAAATTAGACGCCCATGAGTGGAAGTGCCCTATGCTCTCTAAGCCGAGTTTTTTAGATGTTTCAGGACACACCGTACACTTCTCCAGAGTGGCTGTTGGCAATTTACATCCCGCCCATCAGCGTAGCAAGGCTCCCATTTCTCCATGGCCTCTCCTGCATTTCTGGTATTGACACTTTATTCAGCATGGCCCTTTTGACCGATGGGAAGCGAGACTTCTTTGTAGCGCTGATTTGCCTTTCCAGGTTGCTTGGTTGGCCAAAAAGGGCGTATGCGTTTTTTCCTGAATATATTCAAGAAAAAACGCATACGCCTTTTTTGGCCAAGGGCATCACTGTCGAGGTTTTGCCGCTTTTCCTGTGCTTTAAAGGCGATTCGAATCTACCTCCTGAAATCTGTTTCCTGCAATTCTGCCTTGCTTTCAAATCCTCTTCGTTGCCTTCCCTCAATATTTTTGTGGGCGAGAGTTATCATTTCTAACTCTGCAGGTTTGTGATTTGCAGTGCCCCTGAGCTCCATTTTTCAACTCGCTTTTTTGGGAGCTGGCCGCAAAAGCGTAGGATTGCTTCAGGCCCTATTCTGGTTCCGGGCGGCAGGCTGAGCCTGTGGTTAATTCTTCTTCCTGATGGGAAAATAGAGTGACCTGTGCCTTTCCTAACACCTAGAGCTAGTCGCTCATTGGTTCCCCCTCTTCCCGTTCATCCTCAGGACAAATTGCAACCTGTACGGAACAGGAGGTTAAAGGTGCTGATTCTCCAAGGAGGGAGATTGCTAGTAAAGCGGCTGGAATGGCGAACCCGAGCACAAGGAGATGAGAAATGAGGTGCGTTTTAGAAACCTTTCCCGATCACACGGTGTACCATCTTCTGGGTTTCTCATGCATGTTTTCGATGTAGGAAGATGCCCTTGAACCTGGAGATTTGGGACCCATCAGACGGGTACCACGCAGTATTACTTTAAAGGGTCTGTGTTTGCTCACCCAACCTCACCAAACCTCTCAGCCCCAAGAGTGTCCACCCTTATGTCTCAATCAGCTGTGGGTCTAGATATGGTCAATCCAGGTGGCATCACAGCCCCTGAACGAATTTTGTAAGAATTTCTCTCTCTTTCACTGTCTTTGTTTCACGGGTTTTTAAAAGTAATTGATTTTCCTAATGGGGTTTAGCTGCTTTTCACTGCTGTGTTTATGCCGCTTTACTCCCACTTGACTCACTTACGGAGAGATATCAATACATAGGTTTGAAGATTCTTACTAGTCAGATCTATTCTTGGGCGGTGAATAGGGGGTGTTGAGTCCAGTTCACTGAGCAAGCAGTAGGTCTTGTCTATTACATATTGGGTTTATGGAACGGTATCTGAGCTAATTTGAAACCCTTGTTTTATGCATCACCCCACCTCGCCTTTCCCGTTAGGCAGCCATAGTGTGTATTCTAAATGTGTGACTCTGTTCTGTTTTGTAATTCAGTTCAAGTGTAGCGGTTTTTACATTCCCTCTATAAGTGATATCTTCTGATTAGTGTCTTTTTCTGTGTGACTTATTTCACTTAGAACCGTCGTACCTGAATCCACTCATCATGCTGCTACTAGCCTTATGACGTTGATTTCATGGCTGAGTGATATTCCATTGTACCTAAGGACCACAACTTCTTTATCCATTTTTCTCTTTCCTGGGATATTTAAGGTGGAATGAAGTGGAGGTTCTTGTCAACAGAGCAACCCTAAACTTTGGAGTGCCTGTGCCTTGCTGATTTTTAGTTTTCCCAAATTAGACGCCCATGAGTGGAAGTGCCCTATGCTCTCTAAGCCGAGTTTTTTAGATGTTTCAGGACACACCGTACACTTCTCCAGAGTGGCTGTTGGCAATTTACATCCCGCCCATCAGCGTAGCAAGGCTCCCATTTCTCCATGGCCTCTCCTGCATTTCTGGTATTGACACTTTATTCAGCATGGCCCTTTTGACCGATGGGAAGCGAGACTTCTTTGTAGCGCTGATTTGCCTTTCCAGGTTGCTTGGTTGGCCAAAAAGGGCGTATGCGTTTTTTCCTGAATATATTCAGGAAAAAACGCATACGCCCTTTTTGGCCAAGGGCATCATTGTCGAGGTTTTGCCGCTTTTCCTGTGCTTTAAAGGCGATTCGAATCTACCTCCTGAAATCTGTTTCCTGCAATTCTGCCTTGCTTTCAAATCCTCTTCGTTGCCTTCCCTCAATATTTTTGTGGGCGAGAGTTATCATTTCTAACTCTGCAGGTTTGTGATTTGCAGTGCCCCTGAGCTCCATTTTTCAACTCGCTTTTTTGGGAGCTGGCCGCAAAAGCGTAGGATTGCTTCAGGCCCTATTCTGGTTCCGGGCGGCAGGCTGAGCCTGTGGTTAATTCTTCTTCCTGATGGGAAAATAGAGTGACCTGTGCCTGTCCCAACACCTAGAGCTAGTCGCTCATTGTTTCCCCCTCTTCCCGTTCATCCTCAGGACAAATTGCAACCTGTACGGAACAGGAGGTTAAACGTGCTGATTCTCCAAGGAGGGAGATTGCTATTAAAGTGGCTGGAATGGCGAACCCGAGCACAAGGAGATGAGAAATGAGGTGCGTTTTAGAAACCTTTCCCGATCACACGGTGTACCATCTTCTGGGTTTCTCATGCATGTTTTCGATGTAGGAAGATGCTCTTGAACCTGGAGATTTGGGACCCATGGGATGGGTACCACGCAGTATTACTTTAAAGGGTCTGCGTTTGCTCACCCAACCTCACCAAACCTCTCAGCCCCAAGAGTGTCCACCCTTATGTCTCAATCAGCTGTGGGTCTAGATATGGTCAATCCAGGTGGCATCACAGCCCCTGAACGAATTTTGTAAGAATTTCTCTCTCTTTCACTGTCTTTGTTTCACGGGTTTTTAAAAGTAATTGATTTTCCTAATGGGGTTTAGCTGCTTTTCACTGCTGTGTTTATGCCGCTTTACTCCCACTTGACTCACTTACGGAGAGATATCAATACATAGGTTTGAAGATTCTTACTAGTCAGATCTATTCTTGGGCGGTGAATAGGGGGTGTTGAGTCCAGTTCACTGAGCAAGCAGTAGGTCTTGTCTATTACATATTGGGTTTATGGAACGGTATCTGAGCTAATTTGAAACCCTTGTTTTATGCATCACCCCACCTCGCCTTTCCCGTTAGGCAGCCATAGTGTGTTTTCTAAATGTGTGACTCTGTTCTGTTTTGTAATTCAGTTCAAGTGTAGCGGTTTTTACATTCCCTCTATAAGTGATATCTTCTGATTAGTGTCTTTTTCTGTGTGACTTATTTCACTTAGAACCGTCGTACCTGAATCCACTCATCATGCTGCTACTAGCCTTATGACGTTGATTTCATGGCTGAGTGATATTCCATTGTACCTAAGGACCACAACTTCTTTATCCATTTTTCTCTTTCCTGGGATATTTAAGGTGGAATGAAGTGGAGGTTCTTGTCAACAGAGCAACCCTAAACTTTGGAGTGCCTGTGCCTTGCTGATTTTTAGTTTTCCCAAATTAGACGCCCATGAGTGGAAGTGCCCTATGCTCTCTAAGCCGAGTTTTTTAGATGTTTCAGGACACACCGTACACTTCTCCAGAGTGGCTGTTGGCAATTTACATCCCGCCCATCAGCGTAGCAAGGCTCCCATTTCTCCATGGCCTCTCCTGCATTTCTGGTATTGACACTTTATTCAGCATGGCCCTTTTGACCGATGGGAAGCGAGACTTCTTTGTAGCGCTGATTTGCCTTTCCAGGTTGCTTGGTTGGCCAAAAAGGGCGTATGCGTTTTTTCCTGAATATATTCAGGAAAAAACGCATACGCCCTTTTTGGCCACGGGCATCATTGTCGAGGTTTTGCCGCTTTTCCTGTGCTTTAAAGGCGATTCGAATCTACCTCCTGAAATCTGTTTCCTGCAATTCTGCCTTGCTTTCAAATCCTCTTCGTTGCCTTCCCTCAATATTTTTGTGGGCGAGAGTTATCATTTCTAACTCTGCAGGTTTGTGATTTGCAGTGCCCCTGAGCTGCATTTTTCAACTCACTTTTTTGGGAGCTGGCCGCAAAAGCGTAGGATTGCTTCAGGCCCTATTCTGGTTCCGGGCGGCAGGCTGAGCCTGTGGTTAATTCTTCTTCCTGATGGGAAAATAGAGTGACCTGTGCCTGTCCCAACACCTAGAGCTAGTCGCTCATTGGTTCCCCCTCTTCCCGTTCATCCTCAGGACAAATTGCAACCTGTACGGAACAGGAGGTTAAACGTGCTGATTCTCCAAGGAGGGAGATTGCTATTAAAGTGGCTGGAATGGCGAACCCGAGCACAAGGAGATGAGAAATGAGGTGCGTTTTAGAAACCTTTCCCGATCACACGGTGTACCATCTTCTGGGTTTCTCATGCATGTTTTCGATGTAGGAAGATGCTCTTGAACCTGGCGATTTGGGACCCATGGGATGGGTACCACACAGTATTACTTTAAAGGGTCTGCGTTTGCTCACCCAACCTCACCAAACCTCTCAGCCCCAAGAGTGTCCACCCTTATGTCTCAATCAGCTGTGGGTCTAGATATGGTCAATCCAGGTGGCATCACAGCCCCTGAACGAATTTTGTAAGAATTTCTCTCTCTTTCACTGTCTTTGTTTCACGGGTTTTTAAAAGTAATTGATTTTCCTAATGGGGTTTCGCTGCTTTTCACTGCTGTGTTTATGCCGCTTTACTCCCACTTGACTCACTTACGGAGAGATATCAATACATAGGTTTGAAGATTCTTACTAGTCAGATCTATTCTTGGGCGGTGAATAGGGGGTGTTGAGTCCAGTTCACTGAGCAAGGAGTAGGTCTTGTCTATTACATATTGGGTTTATGGAACGGTATCTGAGCTAATTTGAAACCCTTGTTTTAGGCATCACCCCACCTCACCTTTCCCGTTAGGCAGCCATAGTGTGTTTTCTAAATGTGTGACTCTGTTCTTTTTTGTAATTCAGTTCAAGTGTAGCGGTTTTTACATTCCCTCTATAAGTGATATCTTCTGATTAGTGTCTTTTTCTGTGTGACTTATTTCACTTAGAACCGTCGTACCTGAATCCACTCATCATGCTGCTACTAGCCTTATGACGTTGATTTCATGGCTGAGTGATATTCCATTGTACCTAAGGACCACAACTTCTTTATCCATTTTTCTCTTTCCTGGGATATTTAAGGTGGAATGAAGTGGAGGTTCTTGTCAACAGAGCAACCCTAAACTTTGGAGTGCCTGTGCCTTGCTGATTTTTAGTTTTCCCAAATTAGACGCCCATGAGTGGAAGTGCCCTATGCTCTCTAAGCCGAGTTTTTTAGATGTTTCAGGACACACCGTACACTTCTCCAGAGTGGCTGTTGGCAATTTACATCCCGCCCATCAGCGTAGCAAGGCTCCCATTTCTCCATGGCCTCTCCTGCATTTCTGGTATTGACACTTTATTCAGCATGGCCCTTTTGACCGATGGGAAGCGAGACTTCTTTGTAGCGCCGATTTGCCTTTCCAGGTTGCTTGGTTGGCCAAAAAGGGCGTATGCGTTTTTTCCTGAATATATTCAGGAAAAAACGCATACGCCCTTTTTGGCCAAGGGCATCATTGTCGAGGTTTTTCCGCTTTTCCTGTGCTTTAAAGGCGATTCGAATCTACCTCCTGAAATCTGCTTCCTGCAATTCTGCCTTGCTTTCAAATCCTCTTCGTTGCCTTCCCTCAATATTTTTGTGGGCGAGAGTTATCATTACTAACTCTGCAGGTTTGTGATTTGCAGTGCCCCTGAGCTCCATTTTTCAACTCGCTTTTTTGGGAGCTGGCCGCAAAACCGTAGGATTGCTTCAGGCCCTATTCTGGTTCCGGGCGGCAGGCTGAGCCTGTGGTTAATTCTTCTTCCTGATGGGAAAATAGAGTGACCTGTGCCTTTCCCAACACCTAGAGCTAGTCGCTCATTGGTTCCCCCTCTTCCCGTTCATCCTCAGGACAAATTGCAACCTGTACGGAACAGGAGGTTAAACGTGCTGATTCTCCAAGGAGGGAGATTGCTAGTAAAGCGGCTGGAATGGCGAACCCGAGCACAAGGAGATGAGAAATGAGGTGCGTTTTAGAAACCTTTCCCGATCACACGGTGTACCATCTTCTGGGTTTCTCATGCATGTTTTCGATGTAGGAAGATGCCCTTGAACCTGGAGATTTGGGACCCATCAGACGGGTACCACGCAGTATTACTTTAAAGGGTCTGCGTTTGCTCACCCAACCTCACCAAACCTCTCAGCCCCAAGAGTGTCCACCCTTATGTCTCAATCAGCTGTGGGTCTAGATATGGTCAATCCAGGTGGCATCACAGCCCCTGAACGAATTTTGTAAGAATTTCTCTCTCTTTCACTGTCTTTGTTTCACGGGTTTTTAAAAGTAATTGATTTTCCTAATGGGGTTTAGCTGCTTTTCACTGCTGTGTTTATGCCGCTTTACTCCCACTTGACTCACTTACGGAGAGATATCAATACATAGGTTTGAAGATTCTTACTAGTCAGATCTATTCTTGGGCGGTGAATAGGGGGTGTTGAGTCCAGTTCACTGAGCAAGCAGTAGGTCTTGTCTATTACATATTGGGTTTATGGAACGGTATCTGAGCTAATTTGAAACCCTTGTTTTATGCATCACCCCACCTCGCCTTTCCCGTTAGGCAGCCATAGTGTGTTTTCTAAATGTGTGACTCTGTTCTGTTTTGTAATTCAGTTCAAGTGTAGCGGTTTTTACATTCCCTCTATAAGTGATATCTTCTGATTAGTGTCTTTTTCTGTGTGACTTATTTCACTTAGAACCGTCGTACCTGAATCCACTCATCATGCTGCTACTAGCCTTATGACGTTGATTTCATGGCTGAGTGATATTCCATTGTACCTAAGGACCACAACTTCTTTATCCATTTTTCTCTTTCCTGGGATATTTAAGGTGGAATGAAGTGGAGGTTCTTGTCAACAGAGCAACCCTAAACTTTGGAGTGCCTGTGCCTTGCTGATTTTTAGTTTTCCCAAATTAGACGCCCATGAGTGGAAGTGCCCTATGCTCTCTAAGCCGAGTTTTTTAGATGTTTCAGGACACACCGTACACTTCTCCAGAGTGGCTGTTGGCAATTTACATCCCGCCCATCAGCGTAGCAAGGCTCCCATTTCTCCATGGCCTCTCCTGCATTTCTGGTATTGACACTTTATTCAGCATGGCCCTTTTGACCGATGGGAAGCGAGACTTCTTTGTAGCGCTGATTTGCCTTTCCAGGTTGCTTGGTTGGCCAAAAAGGGCGTATGCGTTTTTTCCTGAATATATTCAAGAAAAAACGCATACGCCTTTTTTGGCCAAGGGCATCACTGTCGAGGTTTTGCCGCTTTTCCTGTGCTTTAAAAGCGATTTGAATCTACCTCCTGAAATCTGTTTCCTGCAATTCTGCCTTGCTTTCAAATCCTCTTCGTTGCCTTCCCTCAATATTTTTGTGGGCGAGAGTTATCATTTCTAACTCTGCAGGTTTGTGATTTGCAGTGCCCCTGAGCTCCATTTTTCAACTCGCTTTTTTGGGAGCTGGCCGCAAAAGCGTAGGATTGCTTCAGGCCCTATTCTGGTTCCGGGCGGCAGGCTGAGCCTGTGGTTAATTCTTCTTCCTGATGGGAAAATAGAGTGACCTGTGCCTTTCCTAACACCTAGAGCTAGTCGCTCATTGGTTCCCCCTCTTCCCGTTCATCCTCAGGACAAATTGCAACCTGTACGGAACAGGAGGTTAAAGGTGCTGATTCTCCAAGGAGGGAGATTGCTAGTAAAGCGGCTGGAATGGCGAACCCGAGCACAAGGAGATGAGAAATGAGGTGCGTTTTAGAAACCTTTCCCGATCACACGGTGTACCATCTTCTGGGTTTCTCATGCATGTTTTCGATGTAGGAAGATGCCCTTGAACCTGGAGATTTGGGACCCATCAGACGGGTACCACGCAGTATTACTTTAAAGGGTCTGTGTTTGCTCACCCAACCTCACCAAACCTCTCAGCCCCAAGAGTGTCCACCCTTATGTCTCAATCAGCTGTGGGTCTAGATATGGTCAATCCAGGTGGCATCACAGCCCCTGAACGAATTTTGTAAGAATTTCTCTCTCTTGCACTGTCTTTGTTTCACGGGTTTTTAAAAGTAATTGATTTTCCTAATGGGGTTTAGCTGCTTTTCACTGCTGTGTTTATGCCGCTTTACTCCCACTTGACTCACTTACGGAGAGATATCAATACATAGGTTTGAAGATTCTTACTAGTCAGATCTATTCTTGGGCGGTGAATAGGGGGTGTTGAGTCCAGTTCACTGAGCAAGCAGTAGGTCTTGTCTATTACATATTGGGTTTATGGAACGGTATCTGAGCTAATTTGAAACCCTTGTTTTAGGCATCACCCCACCTCGCCTTTCCCGTTAGGCAGCCATAGTGTGTTTTCTAAATGTGTGACTCTGTTCTGTTTTGTAATTCAGTTCAAGTGTAGCGGTTTTTACATTCCCTCTATAAGTGATATCTTCTGATTAGTGTCTTTTTCTGTGTGACTTATTTCACTTAGAACCGTCGTACCTGAATCCACTCATCATGCTGCTACTAGCCTTATGACGTTGATTTCATGGCTGAGTGATATTCCATTGTACCTAAGGACCACAACTTCTTTATCCATTTTTCTCTTTCCTGGGATATTTAAGGTGGAATGAAGTGGAGGTTCTTGTCAACAGAGCAACCCTAAACTTTGGAGTGCCTGTGCCTTGCTGATTTTTAGTTTTCCCAAATTAGACGCCCATGAGTGGAAGTGCCCTATGCTCTCTAAGCCGAGTTTTTTAGATGTTTCAGGACACACCGTACACTTCTCCAGAGTGGCTGTTGGCAATTTACATCCCGCCCATCAGCGTAGCAAGGCTCCCATTTCTCCATGGCCTCTCCTGCATTTCTGGTATTGACACTTTATTCAGCATGGCCCTTTTGACCGATGGGAAGCGAGACTTCTTTGTAGCGCTGATTTGCCTTTCCAGGTTGCTTGGTTGGCCAAAAAGGGCGTATGCGTTTTTTCCTGAATATATTCAGGAAAAAACGCATACGCCCTTTTTGGCCAAGGGCATCATTGTCGAGGTTTTGCCGCTTTTCCTGTGCTTTAAAGGCGATTCGAATCTACCTCCTGAAATCTGTTTCCTGCAATTCTGCCTTGCTTTCAAATCCTCTTCGTTGCCTTCCCTCAATATTTTTGTGGGCGAGAGTTATCATTTCTAACTCTGCAGGTTTGTGATTTGCAGTGACCCTGAGCTCCATTTTTCAACTCGCTTTTTTGGGAGCTGGCCGCAAAAGCGTAGGATTGCTTCAGGCCCTATTCTGGTTCCGGGCGGCAGGCTGAGCCTGTGGTTAATTCTTCTTCCTGATGGGAAAATAGAGTGACCTGTGCCTGTCCCAACACCTAGAGCTAGTCGCTCATTGGTTCCCCCTCTTCCCGTTCATCCTCAGGACAAATTGCAACCTGTACGGAACAGGAGGTTAAACGTGCTGATTCTCCAAGGAGGGAGATTGCTATTAAAGTGGCTGGAATGGCGAACCCGAGCACAAGGAGATGAGAAATGAGGTGCGTTTTAGAAACCTTTCCCGATCACACGGTGTACCATCTTCTGGGGTTCTCATGCATGTTTTCGATGTAGGAAGATGCTCTTGAACCTGGAGATTTGGGACCCATGGGATGGGTACCACGCAGTATTACTTTAAAGGGTCTGCGTTTGCTCACCCAACCTCACCAAACCTCTCAGCCCCAAGAGTGTCCACCCTTATGTCTCAATCAGCTGTGGGTCTAGATATGGTCAATCCAGGTGGCATCACAGCCCCTGAACGAATTTTGTAAGAATTTCTCTCTCTTTCACTGTCTTTGTTTCACGGGTTTTTAAAAGTAATTGATTTTCCTAATGGGGTTTAGCTGCTTTTCACTGCTGTGTTTATGCCGCTTTACTCCCACTTGACTCACTTACGGAGAGATATCAATACATAGGTTTGAAGATTCTTACTAGTCAGATCTATTCTTGGGCGGTGAATAGGGGGTGTTGAGTCCAGTTCACTGAGCAAGGAGTAGGTCTTGTCTATTACATATTGGGTTTATGGAACGGTATCTGAGCTAATTTGAAACCCTTGTTTTAGGCATCACCCCACCTCACCTTTCCCGTTAGGCAGCCATAGTGTGTTTTCTAAATGTGTGACTCTGTTCTTTTTTGTAATTCAATTCAAGTGTAGCGGTTTTTACATTCCCTCTATAAGTGATATCTTCTGATTAGTGTCTTTTTCTGTGTGACTTATTTCACTTAGAACCGTCGTACCTGAATCCACTCATCATGCTGCTACTAGCCTTATGAGGTTGATTTCATGGCTGAGTGATATTCCATTGTACCTAAGGACCACAACTTCTTTATCCATTTTTCTCTTTCCTGGGATATTTAAGGTGGAATGAAGTGGAGGTTCTTGTGAACAGAGCAACCCTAAACTTTGGAGTGCCTGTGCCTTGCTGATTTTTAGTTTTCCCAAATTAGACGCCCATGAGTGGAAGTGCCCTATGCTCTCTAAGCCTAGTTTTTTAGATGTTTCAGGACACACCGTACACTTCTCCAGAGTGGCTGTTGGCAATTTACATCCCGCCCATCAGCGTAGCAAGGCTCCCATTTCTCCATGGCCTCTCCTGCATTTCTGGTATTGACACTTTATTCACCATGGCCCTTTTGACCGATGGGAAGCGAGACTTCTTTGTAGCGCTGATTTGCCTTTCCAGGTTGCTTGGTTGGCCAAAAAGGGCGTATGCGTTTTTTCCTGAATATATTCAGGAAAAAACGCATACGCCCTTTTTGGCCAAGGGCATCATTGTCGAGGTTTTGCCGCTTTTCCTGTGCTTTAAAGGCGATTCGAATCTACCTCCTGAAATCTGTTTCCTGCAATTCTGCCTTGCTTTCAAATCCTCTTCGTTGCCTTCCCTCAATATTTTTGTGGGCGAGAGTTATCATTTCTAACTCTGCAGGTTTGTGATTTGCAGTGCCCCTGAGCTCCATTTTTCAACTCGCTTTTTTGGGAGCTGGCCGCAAAAGCGTAGGATTGCTTCAGGCCCTATTCTGGTTCCGGGCGGCAGGCTGAGCCTGTGGTTAATTCTTCTTCCTGATGGGAAAATAGAGTGACCTGTGCCTTTCCCAACAACTAGAGCTAGTCGCTCATTGGTTCCCCCTTTTCTCGTTCATCCTCAGGACAAATTGCAACCTCTACGGAACAGGAGGTTAAACGTGCTGATTCTCCAAGGAGGGAGATTGCTAGTAAAGCGGCTGGAATGGCGAACCCGAGCACAAGGAGATGAGAAATGAGGTGCGTTTTAGAAACCTTTCCCGATCACACGGTGTACCATCTTCTGGGGTTCTCATGCATGTTTTCGATGTAGGAAGATGCTCTTGAACCTGGAGATTTGGGACCCATGGGATGGGTACCACGCAGTATTACTTTAAAGGGTCTGCGTTTGCTCACCCAACCTCACCAAACCTCTCAGCCCCAAGAGTGTCCACCCTTATGTCTCAATCAGCTGTGGGTCTAGATATGGTCAATCCAGGTGGCATCACAGCCCCTGAACGAATTTTGTAAGAATTTCTCTCTCTTTCACTGTCTTTGTTTCACGGGTTTTTAAAAGTAATTGATTTTCCTAATGGGGTTTAGCTGCTTTTCACTGCTGTGTTTATGCCGCTTTACTCCCACTTGACTCACTTACGGAGAGATATCAATACATAGGTTTGAAGATTCTTACTAGTCAGATCTATTCTTGGGCGGTGAATAGGGGGTGTTGAGTCCAGTTCACTGAGCAAGGAGTAGGTCTTGTCTATTACATATTGGGTTTATGGAACGGTATCTGAGCTAATTTGAAACCCTTGTTTTAGGCATCACCCCACCTCACCTTTCCCGTTAGGCAGCCATAGTGTGTTTTCTAAATGTGTGACTCTGTTCTGTTTTGTAATTCAGTTCAAGTGTAGCGGTTTTTACATTCCCTCTATAAGTGATATCTTCTGATTAGTGTCTTTTTCTGTGTGACTTATTTCACTTAGAACCGTCGTACCTGAATCCACTCATCATGCTGCTACTAGCCTTATGAGGTTGATTTCATGGCTGAGTGATATTCCATTGTACCTAAGGACCACAACTTCTTTATCCATTTTTCTCTTTCCTGGGATATTTAAGGTGGAATGAAGTGGAGGTTCTTGTGAACAGAGCAACCCTAAACTTTGGAGTGCCTGTGCCTTGCTGATTTTTAGTTTTCCCAAATTAGACGCCCATGAGTGGAAGTGCCCTATGCTCTCTAAGCCTAGTTTTTTAGATGTTTCAGGACACACCGTACACTTCTCCAGAGTGGCTGTTGGCAATTTACATCCCGCCCATCAGCGTAGCAAGGCTCCCATTTCTCCATGGCCTCTCCTGCATTTCTGGTATTGACACTTTATTCACCATGGCCCTTTTGACCGATGGGAAGCGAGACTTCTTTGTAGCGCTGATTTGCCTTTCCAGGTTGCTTGGTTGGCCAAAAAGGGCGTATGCGTTTTTTCCTGAATATATTCAGGAAAAAACGCATACGCCCTTTTTGGCCAAGGGCATCATTGTCGAGGTTTTGCCGCTTTTCCTGTGCTTTAAAGGCGATTCGAATCTACCTCCTGAAATCTGTTTCCTGCAATTCTGCCTTGCTTTCAAATCCTCTTCGTTGCCTTCCCTCAATATTTTTGTGGGCGAGAGTTATCATTTCTAACTCTGCAGGTTTGTGATTTGCAGTGCCCCTGAGCTCCATTTTTCAACTCGCTTTTTTGGGAGCTGGCCGCAAAAGCGTAGGATTGCTTCAGGCCCTATTCTGGTTCCGGGCGGCAGGCTGAGCCTGTGGTTAATTCTTCTTCCTGATGGGAAAATAGAGTGACCTGTGCCTTTCCCAACAACTAGAGCTAGTCGCTCATTGGTTCCCCCTTTTCTCGTTCATCCTCAGGACAAATTGCAACCTCTACGGAACAGGAGGTTAAACGTGCTGATTCTCCAAGGAGAGAGATTGCTAGTAAAGCGGCTGGAATGGCGAACCCGAGCACAAGGAGATGAGAAATGAGGTGCGTTTTAGAAACCTTTCCCGATCACACGGTGTACCATCTTCTGGGGTTCTCATGCATGTTTTCGATTTAGGAAGATGCTCTTGAACCTGGAGATTTGGGACCCATGGGATGGGTACCACGCAGTATTACTTTAAAGGGTCTGCGTTTGCTCACCCAACCTCACCAAACCTCTCAGCCCCAAGAGTGTCCACCCTTATGTCTCAATCAGCTGTGGGTCTAGATATGGTCAATCCAGGTGGCATCACAGCCCCTGAACGAATTTTGTAAGAATTTCTCTCTCTTTCACTGTCTTTGTTTCACGGGTTTTTAAAAGTAATTGATTTTCCTAATGGGGTTTAGCTGCTTTTCACTGCTGTGTTTATGCCGCTTTACTCCCACTTGACTCACTTACGGAGAGATATCAATACATAGGTTTGAAGATTCTTACTAGTCAGATCTATTCTTGGGCGGTGAATAGGGGGTGTTGAGTCCAGTTCACTGAGCAAGGAGTAGGTCTTGTCTATTACATATTGGGTTTATGGAACGGTATCTGAGCTAATTTGAAACCCTTGTTTTAGGCATCACCCCACCTCACCTTTCCCGTTAGGCAGCCATAGTGTGTTTTCTAAATGTGTGACTCTGTTCTTTTTTGTAATTCAGTTCAAGTGTAGCGGTTTTTACATTCCCTCTATAAGTGATATCTTCTGATTAGTGTCTTTTTCTGTGTGACTTATTTCACTTAGAACCGTCGTACCTGAATCCACTCATCATGCTGCTACTAGCCTTATGACGTTGATTTCATGGCTGAGTGATATTCCATTGTACCTAAGGACCACAACTTCTTTATCCATTTTTCTCTTTCCTGGGATATTTAAGGTGGAATGAAGTGGAGGTTCTTGTCAACAGAGCAACCCTAAACTTTGGAGTGCCTGTGCCTTGCTGATTTTTAGTTTTCCCAAATGAGACGCCCATGAGTGGAAGTGCCCTATGCTCTCTAAGCCTAGTTTTTTAGATGTTTCAGGACACACCGTACACTTCTCCAGAGTGGCTGTTGGCAATTTACATCCCGCCCATCAGCGTAGCAAGGCTCCCATTTCTCCATGGCCTCTCCTGCATTTCTGGTATTGACACTTTATTCAGCATGGCCCTTTTGACCGATGGGAAGCGAGACTTCTTTGTAGCGCCGATTTGCCTTTCCAGGTTGCTTGGTTGGCCAAAAAGGGCGTATGCGTTTTTTCCTGAATATATTCAGGAAAAAACGCATACGCCCTTTTTGGCCAAGGGCATCATTGTCGAGGTTTTGCCGCTTTTCCTGTGCTTTAAAGGCGATTCGAATCTACCTCCTGAAATCTGCTTCCTGCAATTCTGCCTTGCTTTCAAATCCTCTTCGTTGCCTTCCCTCAATATTTTTGTGGGCGAGAGTTATCATTTCTAACTCTGCAGGTTTGTGATTTGCAGTGCCCCTGAGCTCCATTTTTCAACTCGCTTTTTTGGGAGCTGGCCGCAAAACCGTAGGATTGCTTCAGGCCCTATTCTGGTTCCGGGCGGCAGGCTGAGCCTGTGGTTAATTCTTCTTCCTGATGGGAAAATAGAGTGACCTGTGCCTTTCCCAACACCTAGAGCTAGTCGCTCATTGGTTCCCCCTCTTCCCGTTCATCCTCAGGACAAATTGCAACCTGTACGGAACAGGAGGTTAAACGTGCTGATTCTCCAAGGAGGGAGATTGCTAGTAAAGCGGCTGGAATGGCGAACCCGAGCACAAGGAGATGAGAAATGAGGTGCGTTTTAGAAACCTTTCCCGATCACACGGTGTACCATCTTCTGGGGTTCTCATGCATGTTTTCGATGTAGGAAGATGCCCTTGAACCTGGAGATTTGAGACCCATCAGACGGGTACCACGCAGTATTACTTTAAAGGGTCTGCGTTTGCTCACCCAACCTCACCAAACCTCTCAGCCCCAAGAGTGTCCACCCTTATGTCTCAATCAGCTGTGGGTCTAGATATGGTCAATCCAGGTGGCATCACAGCCCCTGAACGAATTTTGTAAGAATTTCTCTCTCTTTCACTGTCTTTGTTTCACGGGTTTTTAAAAGTAATTGATTTTCCTAATGGGGTTTAGCTGCTTTTCACTGCTGTGTTTATGCCGCTTTACTCCCACTTGACTCACTTACGGAGAGATATCAATACATAGGTTTGAAGATTCTTACTAGTCAGATCTATTCTTGGGCGGTGAATAGGGGGTGTTGAGTCCAGTTCACTGAGCAAGCAGTAGGTCTTGTCTATTACATATTGGGTTTATGGAACGGTATCTGAGCTAATTTGAAACCCTTGTTTTATGCATCACCCCACCTCGCCTTTCCCGTTAGGCAGCCATAGTGTGTTTTCTAAATGTGTGACTCTGTTCTGTTTTGTAATTCAGTTCAAGTGTAGCGGTTTTTACATTCCCTCTATAAGTGATATCTTCTGATTAGTGTCTTTTTCTGTGTGACTTATTTCACTTAGAACCGTCGTACCTGAATCCACTCATCATGCTGCTACTAGCCTTATGACGTTGATTTCATGGCTGAGTGATATTCCATTGTACCTAAGGACCACAACTTCTTTATCCATTTTTCTCTTTCCTGGGATATTTAAGGTGGAATGAAGTGGAGGTTCTTGTCAACAGAGCAACCCTAAACTTTGGAGTGCCTGTGCCTTGCTGATTTTTAGTTTTCCCAAATTAGACGCCCATGAGTGGAAGTGCCCTATGCTCTCTAAGCCGAGTTTTTTAGATGTTTCAGGACACACCGTACACTTCTCCAGAGTGGCTGTTGGCAATTTACATCCCGCCCATCAGCGTAGCAAGGCTCCCATTTCTCCATGGCCTCTCCTGCATTTCTGGTATTGACACTTTATTCAGCATGGCCCTTTTGACCGATGGGAAGCGAGACTTCTTTGTAGCGCTGATTTGCCTTTCCAGGTTGCTTGGTTGGCCAAAAAGGGCGTATGCGTTTTTTCCTGAATATATTCAAGAAAAAACGCATACGCCTTTTTTGGCCAAGGGCATCACTGTCGAGGTTTTGCCGCTTTTCCTGTGCTTTAAAGGCGATTCGAATCTACCTCCTGAAATCTGTTTCCTGCAATTCTGCCTTGCTTTCAAATCCTCTTCGTTGCCTTCCCTCAATATTTTTGTGGGCGAGAGTTATCATTTCTAACTCTGCAGGTTTGTGATTTGCAGTGCCCCTGAGCTCCATTTTTCAACTCGCTTTTTTGGGAGCTGGCCGCAAAAGCGTAGGATTGCTTCAGGACCTATTCTGGTTCCGGGCGGCAGGCTGAGCCTGTGGTTAATTCTTCTTCCTGATGGGAAAATAGAGTGACCTGTGCCTTTCCTAACACCTAGAGCTAGTCGCTCATTGGTTCCCCCTCTTCCCGTTCATCCTCAGGACAAATTGCAACCTGTACGGAACAGGAGGTTAAAGGTGCTGATTCTCCAAGGAGGGAGATTGCTAGTAAAGCGGCTGGAATGGCGAACCCGAGCACAAGGAGATGAGAAATGAGGTGCGTTTTAGAAACCTTTCCCGATCACACGGTGTACCATCTTCTGGGTTTCTCATGCATGTTTTCGATGTAGGAAGATGCCCTTGAACCTGGAGATTTGGGACCCATCAGACGGGTACCACGCAGTATTACTTTAAAGGTTCTGTGTTTGCTCACCCAACCTCACCAAACCTCTCAGCCCCAAGAGTGTCCACCCTTATGTCTCAATCAGCTGTGGGTCTAGATATGGTCAATCCAGGTGGCATCACAGCCCCTGAACGAATTTTGTAAGAATTTCTCTCTCTTGCACTGTCTTTGTTTCACGGGTTTTTAAAAGTAATTGATTTTCCTAATGGGGTTTAGCTGCTTTTCACTGCTGTGTTTATGCCGCTTTACTCCCACTTGACTCACTTACGGAGAGATATCAATACATAGGTTTGAAGATTCTTACTAGTCAGATCTATTCTTGGGCGGTGAATAGGGGGTGTTGAGTCCAGTTCACTGAGCAAGCAGTAGGTCTTGTCTATTACATATTGGGTTTATGGAACGGTATCTGAGCTAATTTGAAACCCTTGTTTTATGCATCACCCCACCTCGCCTTTCCCGTTAGGCAGCCATAGTGTGTTTTCTAAATGTGTGACTCTGTTCTGTTTTGTAATTCAGTTCAAGTGTAGCGGTTTTTACATTCCCTCTATAAGTGATATCTTCTGATTAGTGTCTTTTTCTGTGTGACTTATTTCACTTAGAACCGTCGTACCTGAATCCACTCATCATGCTGCTACTAGCCTTATGACGTTGATTTCATGGCTGAGTGATATTCCATTGTACCTAAGGACCACAACTTCTTTATCCATTTTTCTCTTTCCTGGGATATTTAAGGTGGAATGAAGTGGAGGTTCTTGTCAACAGAGCAACCCTAAACTTTGGAGTGCCTGTGCCTTGCTGATTTTTAGTTTTCCCAAATTAGACGCCCATGAGTGGAAGTGCCCTATGCTCTCTAAGCCGAGTTTTTTAGATGTTTCAGGACACACCGTACACTTCTCCAGAGTGGCTGTTGGCAATTTACATCCCGCCCATCAGCGTAGCAAGGCTCCCATTTCTCCATGGCCTCTCCTGCATTTCTGGTATTGACACTTTATTCAGCATGGCCCTTTTGACCGATGGGAAGCGAGACTTCTTTGTAGCGCTGATTTGCCTTTCCAGGTTGCTTGGTTGGCCAAAAAGGGCGTATGCGTTTTTTCCTGAATATATTCAAGAAAAAACGCATACGCCTTTTTTGGCCAAGGGCATCACTGTCGAGGTTTTGCCGCTTTTCCTGTGCTTTAAAGGCGATTCGAATCTACCTCCTGAAATCTGTTTCCTGCAATTCTGCCTTGCTTTCAAATCCTCTTCGTTGCCTTCCCTCAATATTTTTGTGGGCGAGAGTTATCATTTCTAACTCTGCAGGTTTGTGATTTGCAGGGCCCCTGAGCTCCATTTTTCAACTCGCTTTTTTGGGAGCTGGCCGCAAAAGCGTAGGATTGCTTCAGGCCCTATTCTGGTTCCGGGCGGCAGGCTGAGCCTGTGGTTAATTCTTCTTCCTGATGGGAAAATAGAGTGACCTGTGCCTTTCCTAACACCTAGAGCTAGTCGCTCATTGGTTCCCCCTCTTCCCGTTCATCCTCAGGACAAATTGCAACCTGTACGGAACAGGAGGTTAAAGGTGCTGATTCTCCAAGGAGGGAGATTGCTAGTAAAGCGGCTGGAATGGCGAACCCGAGCACAAGGAGATGAGAAATGAGGTGCGTTTTAGAAACCTTTCCCGATCACACGGTGTACCATCTTCTGGGTTTCTCATGCATGTTTTCGATGTAGGAAGATGCTCTTGAACCTGGAGATTTGGGACCCATGGGATGGGTACCACGCAGTATTACTTTAAAGGGTCTGCGTTTGCTCACCCAACCTCACCAAACCTCTCAGCCCCAAGAGTGTCCACCCTTATGTCTCAATCAGCTGTGGGTCTAGATATGGTCAATCCAGGTGGCATCACAGCCCCTGAACGAATTTTGTAAGAATTTCTCTCTCTTTCACTGTCTTTGTTTCACGGGTTTTTAAAAGTAATTGATTTTCCTAATGGGGTTTAGCTGCTTTTCACTGCTGTGTTTATGCCGCTTTACTCCCACTTGACTCACTTACGGAGAGATATCAATACATAGGTTTGAAGATTCTTACTAGTCAGATCTATTCTTGGGCGGTGAATAGGGGGTGTTGAGTCCAGTTCACTGAGCAAGGAGTAGGTCTTGTCTATTACATATTGGGTTTATGGAACGGTATCTGAGCTAATTTGAAACCCTTGTTTTAGGCATCACCCCACCTCACCTTTCCCGTTAGGCAGCCATAGTGTGTTTTCTAAATGTGTGACTCTGTTCTTTTTTGTAATTCAGTTCAAGTGTAGCGGTTTTTACATTCCCTCTATAAGTGATATCTTCTGATTAGTGTCTTTTTCTGTGTGACTTATTTCACTTAGAACCGTCGTACCTGAATCCACTCATCATGCTGCTACTAGCCTTATGACGTTGATTTCATGGCTGAGTGATATTCCATTGTACCTAAGGACCACAACTTCTTTATCCATTTTTCTCTTTCCTGGGATATTTAAGGTGGAATGAAGTGGAGGTTCTTGTCAACAGAGCAACCCTAAACTTTGGAGTGCCTGTGCCTTGCTGATTTTTAGTTTTCCCAAATGAGACGCCCATGAGTGGAAGTGCCCTATGCTCTCTAAGCCGAGTTTTTTAGATGTTTCAGGACACACCGTACACTTCTCCAGAGTGGCTGTTGGCAATTTACATCCCGCCCATCAGCGTAGCAAGGCTCCCATTTCTCCATGGCCTCTCCTGCATTTCTGGTATTGACACTTTATTCAGCATGGCCCTTTTGACCGATGGGAAGCGAGACTTCTTTGTAGCGCCGATTTGCCTTTCCAGGTTGCTTGGTTGGCCAAAAAGGGCGTATGCGTTTTTTCCTGAATATATTCAGGAAAAAACGCATACGCCCTTTTTGGCCAAGGGCATCATTGTCGATGTTTTGCCGCTTTTCCTGTGCTTTAAAGGCGATTCGAATCTACCTCCTGAAATCTGCTTCCTGCAATTCTGCCTTGCTTTCAAATCCTCTTCGTTGCCTTCCCTCAATATTTTTGTGGGCGAGAGTTATCATTTCTAACTCTGCAGGTTTGTGATTTGCAGTGACCCTGAGCTCCATTTTTCAACTCGCTTTTTTGGGAGCTGGCCGCAAAAGCGTAGGATTGCTTCAGGCCCTATTCTGGTTCCGGGCGGCAGGCTGAGCCTGTGGTTAATTCTTCTTCCTGATGGGAAAATAGAGTGACCTGTGCCTGTCCCAACACCTAGAGCTAGTCGCTCATTGGTTCCCCCTCTTCCCGTTCATCCTCAGGACAAATTGCAACCTGTACGGAACAGGAGGTTAAACGTGCTGATTCTCCAAGGAGGGAGATTGCTAGTAAAGCGGCTGGAATGGCGAACCCGAGCACAAGGAGATGAGAAATGAGGTGCGTTTTAGAAACCTTTCCCGATCACACGGTGTACCATCTTCTGGGGTTCTCATGCATGTTTTCGATGTAGGAAGATGCCCTTGAACCTGGAGATTTGGGACCCATCAGACGGGTACCACGCAGTATTACTTTAAAGGGTCTGCGTTTGCTCACCCAACCTCACCAAACCTCTCAGCCCCAAGAGTGTCCACCCTTATGTCTCAATCAGCTGTGGGTCTAGATATGGTCAATCCAGGTGGCATCACAGCCCCTGAACGAATTTTGTAAGAATTTCTCTCTCTTTCACTGTCTTTGTTTCACGGGTTTTTAAAAGTAATTGATTTTCCTAATGGGGTTTAGCTGCTTTTCACTGCTGTGTTTATGCCGCTTTACTCCCACTTGACTCACTTACGGAGAGATATCAATACATAGGTTTGAAGATTCTTACTAGTCAGATCTATTCTTGGGCGGTGAATAGGGGGTGTTGAGTCCAGTTCACTGAGCAAGCAGTAGGTCTTGTCTATTACATATTGGGTTTATGGAACGGTATCTGAGCTAATTTGAAACCCTTGTTTTATGCATCACCCCACCTCGCCTTTCCCGTTAGGCAGCCATAGTGTGTTTTCTAAATGTGTGACTCTGTTCTGTTTTGTAATTCAGTTCAAGTGTAGCGGTTTTTACATTCCCTCTATAAGTGATATCTTCTGATTAGTGTCTTTTTCTGTGTGACTTATTTCACTTAGAACCGTCGTACCTGAATCCACTCATCATGCTGCTACTAGCCTTATGACGTTGATTTCATGGCTGAGTGATATTCCATTGTACCTAAGGACCACAACTTCTTTATCCATTTTTCTCTTTCCTGGGATATTTAAGGTGGAATGAAGTGGAGGTTCTTGTCAACAGAGCAACCCTAAACTTTGGAGTGCCTGTGCCTTGCTGATTTTTAGTTTTCCCAAATTAGACGCCCATGAGTGGAAGTGCCCTATGCTCTCTAAGCCGAGTTTTTTAGATGTTTCAGGACACACCGTACACTTCTCCAGAGTGGCTGTTGGCAATTTACATCCCGCCCATCAGCGTAGCAAGGCTCCCATTTCTCCATGGCCTCTCCTGCATTTCTGGTATTGACACTTTATTCAGCATGGCCCTTTTGACCGATGGGAAGCGAGACTTCTTTGTAGCGCTGATTTGCCTTTCCAGGTTGCTTGGTTGGCCAAAAAGGGCGTATGCGTTTTTTCCTGAATATATTCAAGAAAAAACGCATACGCCTTTTTTGGCCAAGGGCATCACTGTCGAGGTTTTGCCGCTTTTCCTGTGCTTTAAAGGCGATTCGAATCTACCTCCTGAAATCTGTTTCCTGCAATTCTGCCTTGCTTTCAAATCCTCTTCGTTGCCTTCCCTCAATATTTTTGTGGGCGAGAGTTATCATTTCTAACTCTGCAGGTTTGTGATTTGCAGGGCCCCTGAGCTCCATTTTTCAACTCGCTTTTTTGGGAGCTGGCCGCAAAAGCGTAGGATTGCTTCAGGCCCTATTCTGGTTCCGGGCGGCAGGCTGAGCCTGTGGTTAATTCTTCTTCCTGATGGGAAAATAGAGTGACCTGTGCCTTTCCTAACACCTAGAGCTAGTCGCTCATTGGTTCCCCCTCTTCCCGTTCATCCTCAGGACAAATTGCAACCTGTACGGAACAGGAGGTTAAAGGTGCTGATTCTCCAAGGAGGGAGATTGCTAGTAAAGCGGCTGGAATGGCGAACCCGAGCACAAGGAGATGAGAAATGAGGTGCGTTTTAGAAACCTTTCCCGATCACACGGTGTACCATCTTCTGGGTTTCTCATGCATGTTTTCGATGTAGGAAGATGCCCTTGAACCTGGAGATTTGGGACCCATCAGACGGGTACCACGCAGTATTACTTTAAAGGGTCTGTGTTTGCTCACCCAACCTCACCAAACCTCTCAGCCCCAAGAGTGTCCACCCTTATGTCTCAATCAGCTGTGGGTCTAGATATGGTCAATCCAGGTGGCATCACAGCCCCTGAACGAATTTTGTAAGAATTTCTCTCTCTTGCACTGTCTTTGTTTCACGGGTTTTTAAAAGTAATTGATTTTCCTAATGGGGTTTAGCTGCTTTTCACTGCTGTGTTTATGCCGCTTTACTCCCACTTGACTCAGTTACGGAGAGATATCAATACATAGGTTTGAAGATTCTTACTAGTCAGATCTATTCTTGGGCGGTGAATAGGGGGTGTTGAGTCCAGTTCACTGAGCAAGCAGTAGGTCTTGTCTATTACATATTGGGTTTATGGAACGGTATCTGAGCTAATTTGAAACCCTTGTTTTATGCATCACCCCACCTCGCCTTTCCCGTTAGGCAGCCATAGTGTGTTTTCTAAATGTGTGACTCTGTTCTGTTTTGTAATTCAGTTCAAGTGTAGCGGTTTTTACATTCCCTCTATAAGTGATATCTTCTGATTAGTGTCTTTTTCTGTGTGACTTATTTCACTTAGAACCGTCGTACCTGAATCCACTCATCATGCTGCTACTAGCCTTATGACGTTGATTTCATGGCTGAGTGATATTCCATTGTACCTAAGGACCACAACTTCTTTATCCATTTTTCTCTTTCCTGGGATATTTAAGGTGGAATGAAGTGGAGGTTCTTGTCAACAGAGCAACCCTAAACTTTGGAGTGCCTGTGCCTTGCTGATTTTTAGTTTTCCCAAATTAGACGCCCATGAGTGGAAGTGCCCTATGCTCTCTAAGCCGAGTTTTTTAGATGTTTCAGAACACACCGTACACTTCTCCAGAGTGGCTGTTTGCAATTTACATCCCGCCCATCAGCGTAGCAAGGCTCCCATTTCTCCATGGCCTCTCCTGCATTTCTGGTATTGACACTTTATTCAGCATGGCCCTTTTGACCGATGGGAAGCGAGACTTCTTTGTAGCTCTGATTTGCCTTTCCAGGTTGCTTGGTTGGCCAAAAAGGGCGTATGCGTTTTTTCCTGAATATATTCAGGAAAAAACGCATACGCCCTTTTTGGCCAAGGGCATCATTGTCGAGGTTTGGCCGCTTTTCCTGTGCTTTAAAGGCGATTCGAATCTACCTCCTGAAATCTGTTTCCTGCAATTCTGCCTTGCTTTCAAATCCTCTTCGTTGCCTTCCCTCAATATTTTTGTGGGCGAGAGTTATCATTTCTAACTCTGCAGGTTTGTGATTTGCAGTGCCCCTGAGCTCCATTTTTCAACTCGCTTTTTTGGGAGCTGGCCGCAAAAGCGTAGGATTGCTTCAGGCCCTATTCTGGTTCCGGGCGGCAGGCTGAGCCTGTGGTTAATTCTTCTTCCTGATGGGAAAATAGAGTGACCTGTGCCTGTCCCAACACCTAGAGCTAGTCGCTCATTGGTTCCCCCTCTTCCCGTTCATCCTCAGGACAAATTGCAACCTGTACGGAACAGGAGGTTAAACGTGCTGATTCTCCAAGGAGGGAGATTGCTATTAAAGTGGCTGGAATGGCGAACCCGAGCACAAGGAGATGAGAAATGAGGTGCGTTTTAGAAACCTTTCCCGATCACACGGTGTACCATCTTCTGGGTTTCTCATGCATGTTTTCGATGTAGGAAGATGCTCTTGAACCTGGAGATTTGGGACCCATGGGATGGGTACCACGCAGTATTACTTTAAAGGGTCTGCGTTTGCTCACCCAACCTCACCAAACCTCTCAGCCCCAAGAGTGTCCACCCTTATGTCTCAATCAGCTGTGGGTCTAGATATGGTCAATCCAGGTGGCATCACAGCCCCTGAACGAATTTTGTAAGAATTTCTCTCTCTTTCACTGTCTTTGTTTCACGGGTTTTTAAAAGTAATTGATTTTCCTAATGGGGTTTAGCTGCTTTTCACTGCTGTGTTTATGCCGCTTTACTCCCACTTGACTCACTTACGGAGAGATATCAATACATAGGTTTGAAGATTCTTACTAGTCAGATCTATTCTTGGGCGGTGAATAGGGGGTGTTGAGTCCAGTTCACTGAGCAAGGAGTAGGTCTTGTCTATTACATATTGGGTTTATGGAACGGTATCTGAGCTAATTTGAAACCCTTGTTTTAGGCATCACCCCACCT
Source organism: Eschrichtius robustus (assembly GCF_028021215.1). Taxonomy (NCBI): domain Eukaryota; kingdom Metazoa; phylum Chordata; class Mammalia; order Artiodactyla; family Eschrichtiidae; genus Eschrichtius; species Eschrichtius robustus. The sequence continues at coordinate 100,486,341 of NC_090828.1, forward strand.
CACCTTTCCCGTTAGGCAGCCATAGTGTGTTTTCTAAATGTGTGACTCTGTTCTTTTTTGTAATTCAGTTCAAGTGTAGCGGTTTTTACATTCCCTCTATAAGTGATATCTTCTGATTAGTGTCTTTTTCTGTGTGACTTATTTCACTTAGAACCGTCGTACCTGAATCCACTCATCATGCTGCTACTAGCCTTATGACGTTGATTTCATGGCTGAGTGATATTCCATTGTACCTAAGGACCACAACTTCTTTATCCATTTTTCTCTTTCCTGGGATATTTAAGGTGGAATGAAGTGGAGGTTCTTGTCAACAGAGCAACCCTAAACTTTGGAGTGCCTGTGCCTTGCTGATTTTTAGTTTTCCCAAATGAGACGCCCATGAGTGGAAGTGCCCTATGCTCTCTAAGCCGAGTTTTTTAGATGTTTCAGGACACACCGTACACTTCTCCAGAGTGGCTGTTGGCAATTTACATCCCGCCCATCAGCGTAGCAAGGCTCCCATTTCTCCATGGCCTCTCCTGCATTTCTGGTATTGACACTTTATTCAGCATGGCCCTTTTGACCGATGGGAAGCGAGACTTCTTTGTAGCGCCGATTTGCCTTTCCAGGTTGCTTGGTTGGCCAAAAAGGGCGTATGCGTTTTTTCCTGAATATATTCAGGAAAAAACGCATACGCCCTTTTTGGCCAAGGGCATCATTGTCGAGGTTTTGCCGCTTTTCCTGTGCTTTAAAGGCGATTCGAATCTACCTCCTGAAATCTGCTTCCTGCAATTCTGCCTTGCTTTCAAATCCTCTTCGTTGCCTTCCCTCAATATTTTTGTGGGCGAGAGTTATCATTTCTAACTCTGCAGGTTTGTGATTTGCAGTGACCCTGAGCTCCATTTTTCAACTCGCTTTTTTGGGAGCTGGCCGCAAAAGCGTAGGATTGCTTCAGGCCCTATTCTGGTTCCGGGCGGCAGGCTGAGCCTGTGGTTAATTCTTCTTCCTGATGGGAAAATAGAGTGACCTGTGCCTGTCCCAACACCTAGAGCTAGTCGCTCATTGGTTCCCCCTCTTCCCGTTCATCCTCAGGACAAATTGCAACCTGTACGGAACAGGAGGTTAAACGTGCTGATTCTCCAAGGAGGGAGATTGCTAGTAAAGCGGCTGGAATGGCGAACCCGAGCACAAGGAGATGAGAAATGAGGTGCGTTTTAGAAACCTTTCCCGATCACACGGTGTACCATCTTCTGGGGTTCTCATGCATGTTTTCGATGTAGGAAGATGCCCTTGAACCTGGAGATTTGGGACCCATCAGACGGGTACAACGCAGTATTACTTTAAAGGGTCTGCGTTTGCTCACCCAACCTCACCAAACCTCTCAGCCCCAAGAGTGTCCACCCTTATGTCTCAATCAGCTGTGGGTCTAGATATGGTCAATCCAGGTGGCATCACAGCCCCTGAACGAATTTTGTAAGAATTTCTCTCTCTTTCACTGTCTTTGTTTCACGGGTTTTTAAAAGTAATTGATTTTCCTAATGGGGTTTAGCTGCTTTTCACTGCTGTGTTTATGCCGCTTTACTCCCACTTGACTCACTTACGGAGAGATATCAATACATAGGTTTGAAGATTCTTACTAGTCAGATCTATTCTTGGGCGGTGAATAGGGGGTGTTGAGTCCAGTTCACTGAGCAAGCAGTAGGTCTTGTCTATTACATATTGGGTTTATGGAACGGTATCTGAGCTAATTTGAAACCCTTGTTTTATGCATCACCCCACCTCGCATTTCCCGTTAGGCAGCCATAGTGTGTTTTCTAAATGTGTGACTCTGTTCTGTTTTGTAATTCAGTTCAAGTGTAGCGGTTTTTACATTCCCTCTATAAGTGATATCTTCTGATTAGTGTCTTTTTCTGTGTGACTTATTTCACTTAGAACCGTCGTACCTGAATCCACTCATCATGCTGCTACTAGCCTTATGACGTTGATTTCATGGCTGAGTGATATTCCATTGTACCTAAGGACCACAACTTCTTTATCCATTTTTCTCTTTCCTGGGATATTTAAGGTGGAATGAAGTGGAGGTTCTTGTCAACAGAGCAACCCTAAACTTTGGAGTGCCTGTGCCTTGCTGATTTTTAGTTTTCCCAAATTAGACGCCCATGAGTGGAAGTGCCCTATGCTCTCTAAGCCGAGTTTTTTAGATGTTTCAGGACACACCGTACACTTCTACAGAGTGGCTGTTGGAAATTTACATCCCGCCCATCAGCGTAGCAAGGCTCCCATTTCTCCATGGCCTCTCCTGCATTTCTGGTATTGACACTTTATTCAGCATGGCCCTTTTGACCGATGGGAAGCGAGACTTCTTTGTAGCTCTGATTTGCCTTTCCAGGTTGCTTGGTTGGCCAAAAAGGGCGTATGCGTTTTTTCCTGAATATATTCAGGAAAAAACGCATACGCCCTTTTTGGCCAAGGGCATCATTGTCGAGGTTTGGCCGCTTTTCCTGTGCTTTAAAGGCGATTCGAATCTACCTCCTGAAATCTGTTTCCTGCAATTCTGCCTTGCTTTCAAATCCTCTTCGTTGCCTTCCCTCAATATTTTTGTGGGCGAGAGTTATCATTTCTAACTCTGCAGGTTTGTGATTTGCAGTGCCCCTGAGCTCCATTTTTCAACTCGCTTTTTTGGGAGCTGGCCGCAAAAGCGTAGGATTGCTTCAGGCCCTATTCTGGTTCCGGGCGGCAGGCTGAGCCTGTGGTTAATTCTTCTTCCTGATGGGAAAATAGAGTGACCTGTGCCTGTCCCAACACCTAGAGCTAGTCGCTCATTGGTTCCCCCTCTTCCCGTTCATCCTCAGGACAAATTGCAACCTGTACGGAACAGGAGGTTAAACGTGCTGATTCTCCAAGGAGGGAGATTGCTATTAAAGTGGCTGGAATGGCGAACCCGAGCACAAGGAGATGAGAAATGAGGTGCGTTTTAGAAACCTTTCCCGATCACACGGTGTACCATCTTCTGGGTTTCTCATGCATGTTTTCGATGTAGGAAGATGCTCTTGAACCTGGAGATTTGGGACCCATGGGATGGGTACCACGCAGTATTACTTTAAAGGGTCTGCGTTTGCTCACCCAACCTCACCAAACCTCTCAGCCCCAAGAGTGTCCACCCTTATGTCTCAATCAGCTGTGGGTCTAGATATGGTCAATCCAGGTGGCATCACAGCCCCTGAACGAATTTTGTAAGAATTTCTCTCTCTTTCACTGTCTTTGTTTCACGGGTTTTTAAAAGTAATTGATTTTCCTAATGGGGTTTAGCTGCTTTTCACTGCTGTGTTTATGCCGCTTTACTCCCACTTGACTCACTTACGGAGAGATATCAATACATAGGTTTGAAGATTCTTACTAGTCAGATCTATTCTTGGGCGGTGAATAGGGGGTGTTGAGTCCAGTTCACTGAGCAAGGAGTAGGTCTTGTCTATTACATATTGGGTTTATGGAACGGTATCTGAGCTAATTTGAAACCCTTGTTTTAGGCATCACCCCACCTCACCTTTCCCGTTAGGCAGCCATAGTGTGTTTTCTAAATGTGTGACTCTGTTCTTTTTTGTAATTCAGTTCAAGTGTAGCGGTTTTTACATTCCCTCTATAAGTGATATCTTCTGATTAGTGTCTTTTTCTGTGTGACTTATTTCACTTAGAACCGTCGTACCTGAATCCACTCATCATGCTGCTACTAGCCTTATGACGTTGATTTCATGGCTGAGTGATATTCCATTGTACCTAAGGACCACAACTTCTTTATCCATTTTTCTCTTTCCTGGGATATTTAAGGTGGAATGAAGTGGAGGTTCTTGTCAACAGAGCAACCCTAAACTTTGGAGTGCCTGTGCCTTGCTGATTTTTAGTTTTCCCAAATTAGACGCCCATGAGTGGAAGTGCCCTATGCTCTCTAAGCCGAGTTTTTTAGATGTTTCAGGACACACCGTACACTTCTCCAGAGTGGCTGTTGGCAATTTACATCCCGCCCATCAGCGTAGCAAGGCTCCCATTTCTCCATGGCCTCTCCTGCATTTCTGGTATTGACACTTTATTCAGCATGGCCCTTTTGACCGATGGGAAGCGAGACTTCTTTGTAGCGCCGATTTGCCTTTCCAGGTTGCTTGGTTGGCCAAAAAGGGCGTATGCGTTTTTTCCTGAATATATTCAGGAAAAAACGCATACGCCCTTTTTGGCCAAGGGCATCATTGTCGAGGTTTTGCCGCTTTTCCTGTGCTTTAAAGGCGATTCGAATCTACCTCCTGAAATCTGCTTCCTGCAATTCTGCCTTGCTTTCAAATCCTCTTCGTTGCCTTCCCTCAATATTTTTGTGGGCGAGAGTTATCATTTCTAACTCTGCAGGTTTGTGATTTGCAGTGACCCTGAGCTCCATTTTTCAACTCGCTTTTTTGGGAGCTGGCCGCAAAAGCGTAGGATTGCTTCAGGCCCTATTCTGGTTCCGGGCGGCAGGCTGAGCCTGTGGTTAATTCTTCTTCCTGATGGGAAAATAGAGTGACCTGTGCCTGTCCCAACACCTAGAGCTAGTCGCTCATTGGTTCCCCCTCTTCCCGTTCATCCTCAGGACAAATTGCAACCTGTACGGAACAGGAGGTTAAACGTGCTGATTCTCCAAGGAGGGAGATTGCTAGTAAAGCGGCTGGAATGGCGAACCCGAGCACAAGGAGATGAGAAATGAGGTGCGTTTTAGAAACCTTTCCCGATCACACGGTGTACCATCTTCTGGGGTTCTCATGCATGTTTTCGATGTAGGAAGATGCCCTTGAACCTGGAGATTTGGGACCCATCAGACGGGTACCACGCAGTATTACTTTAAAGGGTCTGCGTTTGCTCACCCAACCTCACCAAACCTCTCAGCCCCAAGAGTGTCCACCCTTATGTCTCAATCAGCTGTGGGTCTAGATATGGTCAATCCAGGTGGCATCACAGCCCCTGAACGAATTTTGTAAGAATTTCTCTCTCTTTCACTGTCTTTGTTTCACGGGTTTTTAAAAGTAATTGATTTTCCTAATGGGGTTTAGCTGCTTTTCACTGCTGTGTTTATGCCGCTTTACTCCCACTTGACTCACTTACGGAGAGATATCAATACATAGGTTTGAAGATTCTTACTAGTCAGATCTATTCTTGGGCGGTGAATAGGGGGTGTTGAGTCCAGTTCACTGAGCAAGCAGTAGGTCTTGTCTATTACATATTGGGTTTATGGAACGGTATCTGAGCTAATTTGAAACCCTTGTTTTATGCATCACCCCACCTCGCCTTTCCCGTTAGGCAGCCATAGTGTGTTTTCTAAATGTGTGACTCTGTTCTGTTTTGTAATTCAGTTCAAGTGTAGCGGTTTTTACATTCCCTCTATAAGTGATATCTTCTGATTAGTGTCTTTTTCTGTGTGACTTATTTCACTTAGAACCGTCGTACCTGAATCCACTCATCATGCTGCTACTAGCCTTATGACGTTGATTTCATGGCTGAGTGATATTCCATTGTACCTAAGGACCACAACTTCTTTATCCATTTTTCTCTTTCCTGGGATATTTAAGGTGGAATGAAGTGGAGGTTCTTGTCAACAGAGCAACCCTAAACTTTGGAGTGCCTGTGCCTTGCTGATTTTTAGTTTTCCCAAATTAGACGCCCATGAGTGGAAGTGCCCTATGCTCTCTAAGCCGAGTTATTTAGATGTTTCAGGACACACCGTACACTTCTCCAGAGTGGCTGTTGGCAATTTACATCCCGCCCATCAGCGTAGCAAGGCTCCCATTTCTCCATGGCCTCTCCTGCATTTCTGGTATTGACACTTTATTCAGCATGGCCCTTTTGACCGATGGGAAGCGAGACTTCTTTGTAGCGCTGATTTGCCTTTCCAGGTTGCTTGGTTGGCCAAAAAGGGCGTATGCGTTTTTTCCTGAATATATTCAAGAAAAAACGCATACGCCTTTTTTGGCCAAGGGCATCACTGTCGAGGTTTTGCCGCTTTTCCTGTGCTTTAAAGGCGATTCGAATCTACCTCCTGAAATCTGTTTCCTGCAATTCTGCCTTGCTTTCAAATCCTCTTCGTTGCCTTCCCTCAATATTTTTGTGGGCGAGAGTTATCATTTCTAACTCTGCAGGTTTGTGATTTGCAGGGCCCCTGAGCTCCATTTTTCAACTCGCTTTTTTGGGAGCTGGCCGCAAAAGCGTAGGATTGCTTCAGGACCTATTCTGGTTCCGGGCGGCAGGCTGAGCCTGTGGTTAATTCTTCTTCCTGATGGGAAAATAGAGTGACCTGTGCCTTTCCTAACACCTAGAGCTAGTCGCTCATTGGTTCCCCCTCTTCCCGTTCATCCTCAGGACAAATTGCAACCTGTACGGAACAGGAGGTTAAAGGTGCTGATTCTCCAAGGAGGGAGATTGCTAGTAAAGCGGCTGGAATGGCGAACCCGAGCACAAGGAGATGAGAAATGAGGTGCGTTTTAGAAACCTTTCCCGATCACACGGTGTACCATCTTCTGGGTTTCTCATGCATGTTTTCGATGTAGGAAGATGCCCTTGAACCTGGAGATTTGGGACCCATCAGACGGGTACCACGCAGTATTACTTTAAAGGGTCTGTGTTTGCTCACCCAACCTCACCAAACCTCTCAGCCCCAAGAGTGTCCACCCTTATGTCTCAATCAGCTGTGGGTCTAGATATGGTCAATCCAGGTGGCATCACAGCCCCTGAACGAATTTTGTAAGAATTTCTCTCTCTTGCACTGTCTTTGTTTCACGGGTTTTTAAAAGTAATTGATTTTCCTAATGGGGTTTAGCTGCTTTTCACTGCTGTGTTTATGCCGCTTTACTCCCACTTGACTCAGTTACGGAGAGATATCAATACATAGGTTTGAAGATTCTTACTAGTCAGATCTATTCTTGGGCGGTGAATAGGGGGTGTTGAGTCCAGTTCACTGAGCAAGCAGTAGGTCTTGTCTATTACATATTGGGTTTATGGAACGGTATCTGAGCTAATTTGAAACCCTTGTTTTATGCATCACCCCACCTCGCCTTTCCCGTTAGGCAGCCATAGTGTGTTTTCTAAATGTGTGACTCTGTTCTGTTTTGTAATTCAGTTCAAGTGTAGCGGTTTTTACATTCCCTCTATAAGTGATATCTTCTGATTAGTGTCTTTTTCTGTGTGACTTATTTCACTTAGAACCGTCGTACCTGAATCCACTCATCATGCTGCTACTAGCCTTATGACGTTGATTTCATGGCTGAGTGATATTCCATTGTACCTAAGGACCACAACTTCTTTATCCATTTTTCTCTTTCCTGGGATATTTAAGGTGGAATGAAGTGGAGGTTCTTGTCAACAGAGCAACCCTAAACTTTGGAGTGCCTGTGCCTTGCTGATTTTTAGTTTTCCCAAATGAGACGCCCATGAGTGGAAGTGCCCTATGCTCTCTAAGCCGAGTTTTTTAGATGTTTCAGGACACACCGTACACTTCTCCAGAGTGGCTGTTGGCAATTTACATCCCGCCCATCAGCGTAGCAAGGCTCCCATTTCTCCATGGCCTCTCCTGCATTTCTGGTATTGACACTTTATTCAGCATGGCCCTTTTGACCGATGGGAAGCGAGACTTCTTTGTAGCGCCGATTTGCCTTTCCAGGTTGCTTGGTTGGCCAAAAAGGGCGTATGCGTTTTTTCCTGAATATATTCAGGAAAAAACGCATACGCCCTTTTTGGCCAAGGGCATCATTGTCGAGGTTTTGCCGCTTTTCCTGTGCTTTAAAGGCGATTCGAATCTACCTCCTGAAATCTGCTTCCTGCAATTCTGCCTTGCTTTCAAATCCTCTTCGTTGCCTTCCCTCAATATTTTTGTGGGCGAGAGTTATCATTTCTAACTCTGCAGGTTTGTGATTTGCAGTGACCCTGAGCTCCATTTTTCAACTCGCTTTTTTGGGAGCTGGCCGCAAAAGCGTAGGATTGCTTCAGGCCCTATTCTGGTTCCGGGCGGCAGGCTGAGCCTGTGGTTAATTCTTCTTCCTGATGGGAAAATAGAGTGACCTGTGCCTGTCCCAACACCTAGAGCTAGTCGCTCATTGGTTCCCCCTCTTCCCGTTCATCCTCAGGACAAATTGCAACCTGTACGGAACAGGAGGTTAAACGTGCTGATTCTCCAAGGAGGGAGATTGCTAGTAAAGCGGCTGGAATGGCGAACCCGAGCACAAGGAGATGAGAAATGAGGTGCGTTTTAGAAACCTTTCCCGATCACACGGTGTACCATCTTCTGGGGTTCTCATGCATGTTTTCGATGTAGGAAGATGCCCTTGAACCTGGAGATTTGGGACCCATCAGACGGGTACCACGCAGTATTACTTTAAAGGGTCTGCGTTTGCTCACCCAACCTCACCAAACCTCTCAGCCCCAAGAGTGTCCACCCTTATGTCTCAATCAGCTGTGGGTCTAGATATGGTCAATCCAGGTGGCATCACAGCCCCTGAACGAATTTTGTAAGAATTTCTCTCTCTTTCACTGTCTTTGTTTCACGGGTTTTTAAAAGTAATTGATTTTCCTAATGGGGTTTAGCTGCTTTTCACTGCTGTGTTTATGCCGCTTTACTCCCACTTGACTCACTTACGGAGAGATATCAATACATAGGTTTGAAGATTCTTACTAGTCAGATCTATTCTTGGGCGGTGAATAGGGGGTGTTGAGTCCAGTTCACTGAGCAAGCAGTAGGTCTTGTCTATTACATATTGGGTTTATGGAACGGTATCTGAGCTAATTTGAAACCCTTGTTTTATGCATCACCCCACCTCGCCTTTCCCGTTAGGCAGCCATAGTGTGTTTTCTAAATGTGTGACTCTGTTCTGTTTTGTAATTCAGTTCAAGTGTAGCGGTTTTTACATTCCCTCTATAAGTGATATCTTCTGATTAGTGTCTTTTTCTGTGTGACTTATTTCACTTAGAACCGTCGTACCTGAATCCACTCATCATGCTGCTACTAGCCTTATGACGTTGATTTCATGGCTGAGTGATATTCCATTGTACCTAAGGACCACAACTTCTTTATCCATTTTTCTCTTTCCTGGGATATTTAAGGTGGAATGAAGTGGAGGTTCTTGTCAACAGAGCAACCCTAAACTTTGGAGTGCCTGTGCCTTGCTGATTTTTAGTTTTCCCAAATTAGACGCCCATGAGTGGAAGTGCCCTATGCTCTCTAAGCCGAGTTTTTTAGATGTTTCAGGACACACCGTACACTTCTCCAGAGTGGCTGTTGGCAATTTACATCCCGCCCATCAGCGTAGCAAGGCTCCCATTTCTCCATGGCCTCTCCTGCATTTCTGGTATTGACACTTTATTCAGCATGGCCCTTTTGACCGATGGGAAGCGAGACTTCTTTGTAGCGCTGATTTGCCTTTCCAGGTTGCTTGGTTGGCCAAAAAGGGCGTATGCGTTTTTTCCTGAATATATTCAAGAAAAAACGCATACGCCTTTTTTGGCCAAGGGCATCACTGTCGAGGTTTTGCCGCTTTTCCTGTGCTTTAAAGGCGATTCGAATCTACCTCCTGAAATCTGTTTCCTGCAATTCTGCCTTGCTTTCAAATCCTCTTCGTTGCCTTCCCTCAATATTTTTGTGGGCGAGAGTTATCATTTCTAACTCTGCAGGTTTGTGATTTGCAGGGCCCCTGAGCTCCATTTTTCAACTCGCTTTTTTGGGAGCTGGCCGCAAAAGCGTAGGATTGCTTCAGGACCTATTCTGGTTCCGGGCGGCAGGCTGAGCCTGTGGTTAATTCTTCTTCCTGATGGGAAAATAGAGTGACCTGTGCCTTTCCTAACACCTAGAGCTAGTCGCTCATTGGTTCCCCCTCTTCCCGTTCATCCTCAGGACAAATTGCAACCTGTACGGAACAGGAGGTTAAAGGTGCTGATTCTCCAAGGAGGGAGATTGCTAGTAAAGCGGCTGGAATGGCGAACCCGAGCACAAGGAGATGAGAAATGAGGTGCGTTTTAGAAACCTTTCCCGATCACACGGTGTACCATCTTCTGGGTTTCTCATGCATGTTTTCGATGTAGGAAGATGCCCTTGAACCTGGAGATTTGGGACCCATCAGACGGGTACCACGCAGTATTACTTTAAAGGGTCTGTGTTTGCTCACCCAACCTCACCAAACCTCTCAGCCCCAAGAGTGTCCACCCTTATGTCTCAATCAGCTGTGGGTCTAGATATGGTCAATCCAGGTGGCATCACAGCCCCTGAACGAATTTTGTAAGAATTTCTCTCTCTTGCACTGTCTTTGTTTCACGGGTTTTTAAAAGTAATTGATTTTCCTAATGGGGTTTAGCTGCTTTTCACTGCTGTGTTTATGCCGCTTTACTCCCACTTGACTCACTTACGGAGAGATATCAATACATAGGTTTGAAGATTCTTACTAGTCAGATCTATTCTTGGGCGGTGAATAGGGGGTGTTGAGTCCAGTTCACTGAGCAAGCAGTAGGTCTTGTCTATTACATATTGGGTTTATGGAACGGTATCTGAGCTAATTTGAAACCCTTGTTTTATGCATCACCCCACCTCGCCTTTCCCGTTAGGCAGCCATAGTGTGTTTTCTAAATGTGTGACTCTGTTCTGTTTTGTAATTCAGTTCAAGTGTAGCGGTTTTTACATTCCCTCTATAAGTGATATCTTCTGATTAGTGTCTTTTTCTGTGTGACTTATTTCACTTAGAACCGTCGTACCTGAATCCACTCATCATGCTGCTACTAGCCTTATGACGTTGATTTCATGGCTGAGTGATATTCCATTGTACCTAAGGACCACAACTTCTTTATCCATTTTTCTCTTTCCTGGGATATTTAAGGTGGAATGAAGTGGAGGTTCTTGTCAACAGAGCAACCCTAAACTTTGGAGTGCCTGTGCCTTGCTGATTTTTAGTTTTCCCAAATGAGACGCCCATGAGTGGAAGTGCCCTATGCTCTCTAAGCCGAGTTTTTTAGATGTTTCAGGACACACCGTACACTTCTCCAGAGTGGCTGTTGGCAATTTACATCCCGCCCATCAGCGTAGCAAGGCTCCCATTTCTCCATGGCCTCTCCTGCATTTCTGGTATTGACACTTTATTCAGCATGGCCCTTTTGACCGATGGGAAGCGAGACTTCTTTGTAGCGCCGATTTGCCTTTCCAGGTTGCTTGGTTGGCCAAAAAGGGCGTATGCGTTTTTTCCTGAATATATTCAGGAAAAAACGCATACGCCCTTTTTGGCCAAGGGCATCATTGTCGAGGTTTTGCCGCTTTTCCTGTGCTTTAAAGGCGATTCGAATCTACCTCCTGAAATCTGCTTCCTGCAATTCTGCCTTGCTTTCAAATCCTCTTCGTTGCCTTCCCTCAATATTTTTGTGGGCGAGAGTTATCATTTCTAACTCTGCAGGTTTGTGATTTGCAGTGACCCTGAGCTCCATTTTTCAACTCGCTTTTTTGGGAGCTGGCCGCAAAAGCGTAGGATTGCTTCAGGCCCTATTCTGGTTCCGGGCGGCAGGCTGAGCCTGTGGTTAATTCTTCTTCCTGATGGGAAAATAGAGTGACCTGTGCCTGTCCCAACACCTAGAGCTAGTCGCTCATTGGTTCCCCCTCTTCCCGTTCATCCTCAGGACAAATTGCAACCTGTACGGAACAGGAGGTTAAACGTGCTGATTCTCCAAGGAGGGAGATTGCTAGTAAAGCGGCTGGAATGGCGAACCCGAGCACAAGGAGATGAGAAATGAGGTGCGTTTTAGAAACCTTTCCCGATCACACGGTGTACCATCTTCTGGGGTTCTCATGCATGTTTTCGATGTAGGAAGATGCCCTTGAACCTGGAGATTTGGGACCCATCAGACGGGTACCACGCAGTATTACTTTAAAGGGTCTGCGTTTGCTCACCCAACCTCACCAAACCTCTCAGCCCCAAGAGTGTCCACCCTTATGTCTCAATCAGCTGTGGGTCTAGATATGGTCAATCCAGGTGGCATCACAGCCCCTGAACGAATTTTGTAAGAATTTCTCTCTCTTTCACTGTCTTTGTTTCACGGGTTTTTAAAAGTAATTGATTTTCCTAATGGGGTTTAGCTGCTTTTCACTGCTGTGTTTATGCCGCTTTACTCCCACTTGACTCACTTACGGAGAGATATCAATACATAGGTTTGAAGATTCTTACTAGTCAGATCTATTCTTGGGCGGTGAATAGGGGGTGTTGAGTCCAGTTCACTGAGCAAGCAGTAGGTCTTGTCTATTACATATTGGGTTTATGGAACGGTATCTGAGCTAATTTGAAACCCTTGTTTTATGCATCACCCCACCTCGCCTTTCCCGTTAGGCAGCCATAGTGTGTTTTCTAAATGTGTGACTCTGTTCTGTTTTGTAATTCAGTTCAAGTGTAGCGGTTTTTACATTCCCTCTATAAGTGATATCTTCTGATTAGTGTCTTTTTCTGTGTGACTTATTTCACTTAGAACCGTCGTACCTGAATCCACTCATCATGCTGCTACTAGCCTTATGACGTTGATTTCATGGCTGAGTGATATTCCATTGTACCTAAGGACCACAACTTCTTTATCCATTTTTCTCTTTCCTGGGATATTTAAGGTGGAATGAAGTGGAGGTTCTTGTCAACAGAGCAACCCTAAACTTTGGAGTGCCTGTGCCTTGCTGATTTTTAGTTTTCCCAAATTAGACGCCCATGAGTGGAAGTGCCCTATGCTCTCTAAGCCGAGTTTTTTAGATGTTTCAGGACACACCGTACACTTCTCCAGAGTGGCTGTTGGCAATTTACATCCCGCCCATCAGCGTAGCAAGGCTCCCATTTCTCCATGGCCTCTCCTGCATTTCTGGTATTGACACTTTATTCAGCATGGCCCTTTTGACCGATGGGAAGCGAGACTTCTTTGTAGCGCTGATTTGCCTTTCCAGGTTGCTTGGTTGGCCAAAAAGGGCGTATGCGTTTTTTCCTGAATATATTCAAGAAAAAACGCATACGCCTTTTTTGGCCAAGGGCATCACTGTCGAGGTTTTGCCGCTTTTCCTGTGCTTTAAAGGCGATTCGAATCTACCTCCTGAAATCTGTTTCCTGCAATTCTGCCTTGCTTTCAAATCCTCTTCGTTGCCTTCCCTCAATATTTTTGTGGGCGAGAGTTATCATTTCTAACTCTGCAGGTTTGTGATTTGCAGGGCCCCTGAGCTCCATTTTTCAACTCGCTTTTTTGGGAGCTGGCCGCAAAAGCGTAGGATTGCTTCAGGCCCTATTCTGGTTCCGGGCGGCAGGCTGAGCCTGTGGTTAATTCTTCTTCCTGATGGGAAAATAGAGTGACCTGTGCCTTTCCTAACACCTAGAGCTAGTCGCTCATTGGTTCCCCCTCTTCCCGTTCATCCTCAGGACAAATTGCAACCTGTACGGAACAGGAGGTTAAAGGTGCTGATTCTCCAAGGAGGGAGATTGCTAGTAAAGCGGCTGGAATGGCGAACCCGAGCACAAGGAGATGAGAAATGAGGTGCGTTTTAGAAACCTTTCCCGATCACACGGTGTACCATCTTCTGGGTTTCTCATGCATGTTTTCGATGTAGGAAGATGCCCTTGAACCTGGAGATTTGGGACCCATCAGACGGGTACCACGCAGTATTACTTTAAAGGGTCTGTGTTTGCTCACCCAACCTCACCAAACCTCTCAGCCCCAAGAGTGTCCACCCTTATGTCTCAATCAGCTGTGGGTCTAGATATGGTCAATCCAGGTGGCATCACAGCCCCTGAACGAATTTTGTAAGAATTTCTCTCTCTTGCACTGTCTTTGTTTCACGGGTTTTTAAAAGTAATTGATTTTCCTAATGGGGTTTAGCTGCTTTTCACTGCTGTGTTTATGCCGCTTTACTCCCACTTGACTCAGTTACGGAGAGATATCAATACATAGGTTTGAAGATTCTTACTAGTCAGATCTATTCTTGGGCGGTGAATAGGGGGTGTTGAGTCCAGTTCACTGAGCAAGCAGTAGGTCTTGTCTATTACATATTGGGTTTATGGAACGGTATCTGAGCTAATTTGAAACCCTTGTTTTATGCATCACCCCACCTCGCCTTTCCCGTTAGGCAGCCATAGTGTGTTTTCTAAATGTGTGACTCTGTTCTGTTTTGTAATTCAGTTCAAGTGTAGCGGTTTTTACATTCCCTCTATAAGTGATATCTTCTGATTAGTGTCTTTTTCTGTGTGACTTATTTCACTTAGAACCGTCGTACCTGAATCCACTCATCATGCTGCTACTAGCCTTATGACGTTGATTTCATGGCTGAGTGATATTCCATTGTACCTAAGGACCACAACTTCTTTATCCATTTTTCTCTTTCCTGGGATATTTAAGGTGGAATGAAGTGGAGGTTCTTGTCAACAGAGCAACCCTAAACTTTGGAGTGCCTGTGCCTTGCTGATTTTTAGTTTTCCCAAATTAGACGCCCATGAGTGGAAGTGCCCTATGCTCTCTAAGCCGAGTTTTTTAGATGTTTCAGAACACACCGTACACTTCTCCAGAGTGGCTGTTGGCAATTTACATCCCGCCCATCAGCGTAGCAAGGCTCCCATTTCTCCATGGCCTCTCCTGCATTTCTGGTATTGACACTTTATTCAGCATGGCCCTTTTGACCGATGGGAAGCGAGACTTCTTTGTAGCTCTGATTTGCCTTTCCAGGTTGCTTGGTTGGCCAAAAAGGGCGTATGCGTTTTTTCCTGAATATATTCAGGAAAAAACGCATACGCCCTTTTTGGCCAAGGGCATCATTGTCGAGGTTTGGCCGCTTTTCCTGTGCTTTAAAGGCGATTCGAATCTACCTCCTGAAATCTGTTTCCTGCAATTCTGCCTTGCTTTCAAATCCTCTTCGTTGCCTTCCCTCAATATTTTTGTGGGCGAGAGTTATCATTTCTAACTCTGCAGGTTTGTGATTTGCAGTGCCCCTGAGCTCCATTTTTCAACTCGCTTTTTTGGGAGCTGGCCGCAAAAGCGTAGGATTGCTTCAGGCCCTATTCTGGTTCCGGGCGGCAGGCTGAGCCTGTGGTTAATTCTTCTTCCTGATGGGAAAATAGAGTGACCTGTGCCTGTCCCAACACCTAGAGCTAGTCGCTCATTGGTTCCCCCTCTTCCCGTTCATCCTCAGGACAAATTGCAACCTGTACGGAACAGGAGGTTAAACGTGCTGATTCTCCAAGGAGGGAGATTGCTATTAAAGTGGCTGGAATGGCGAACCCGAGCACAAGGAGATGAGAAATGAGGTGCGTTTTAGAAACCTTTCCCGATCACACGGTGTACCATCTTCTGGGTTTCTCATGCATGTTTTCGATGTTGGAAGATGCTCTTGAACCTGGAGATTTGGGACCCATGGGATGGGTACCACGCAGTATTACTTTAAAGGGTCTGCGTTTGCTCACCCAACCTCACCAAACCTCTCAGCCCCAAGAGTGTCCACCCTTATGTCTCAATCAGCTGTGGGTCTAGATATGGTCAATCCAGGTGGCATCACAGCCCCTGAACGAATTTTGTAAGAATTTCTCTCTCTTTCACTGTCTTTGTTTCACGGGTTTTTAAAAGTAATTGATTTTCCTAATGGGGTTTAGCTGCTTTTCACTGCTGTGTTTATGCCGCTTTACTCCCACTTGACTCACTTACGGAGAGATATCAATACATAGGTTTGAAGATTCTTACTAGTCAGATCTATTCTTGGGCGGTGAATAGGGGGTGTTGAGTCCAGTTCACTGAGCAAGGAGTAGGTCTTGTCTATTACATATTGGGTTTATGGAACGGTATCTGAGCTAATTTGAAACCCTTGTTTTAGGCATCACCCCACCTCACCTTTCCCGTTAGGCAGCCATAGTGTGTTTTCTAAATGTGTGACTCTGTTCTTTTTTGTAATTCAGTTCAAGTGTAGCGGTTTTTACATTCCCTCTATAAGTGATATCTTCTGATTAGTGTCTTTTTCTGTGTGACTTATTTCACTTAGAACCGTCGTACCTGAATCCACTCATCATGCTGCTACTAGCCTTATGACGTTGATTTCATGGCTGAGTGATATTCCATTGTACCTAAGGACCACAACTTCTTTATCCATTTTTCTCTTTCCTGGGATATTTAAGGTGGAATGAAGTGGAGGTTCTTGTCAACAGAGCAACCCTAAACTTTGGAGTGCCTGTGCCTTGCTGATTTTTAGTTTTCCCAAATGAGACGCCCATGAGTGGAAGTGCCCTATGCTCTCTAAGCCGAGTTTTTTAGATGTTTCAGGACACACCGTACACTTCTCCAGAGTGGCTGTTGGCAATTTACATCCCGCCCATCAGCGTAGCAAGGCTCCCATTTCTCCATGGCCTCTCCTGCATTTCTGGTATTGACACTTTATTCAGCATGGCCCTTTTGACCGATGGGAAGCGAGACTTCTTTGTAGCGCCGATTTGCCTTTCCAGGTTGCTTGGTTGGCCAAAAAGGGCGTATGCGTTTTTTCCTGAATATATTCAGGAAAAAACGCATACGCCCTTTTTGGCCAAGGGCATCATTGTCGAGGTTTTGCCGCTTTTCCTGTGCTTTAAAGGCGATTCGAATCTACCTCCTGAAATCTGCTTCCTGCAATTCTGCCTTGCTTTCAAATCCTCTTCGTTGCCTTCCCTCAATATTTTTGTGGGCGAGAGTTATCATTTCTAACTCTGCAGGTTTGTGATTTGCAGTGACCCTGAGCTCCATTTTTCAACTCGCTTTTTTGGGAGCTGGCCGCAAAAGCGTAGGATTGCTTCAGGCCCTATTCTGGTTCCGGGCGGCAGGCTGAGCCTGTGGTTAATTCTTCTTCCTGATGGGAAAATAGAGTGACCTGTGCCTGTCCCAACACCTAGAGCTAGTCGCTCATTGGTTCCCCCTCTTCCCGTTCATCCTCAGGACAAATTGCAACCTGTACGGAACAGGAGGTTAAACGTGCTGATTCTCCAAGGAGGGAGATTGCTAGTAAAGCGGCTGGAATGGCGAACCCGAGCACAAGGAGATGAGAAATGAGGTGCGTTTTAGAAACCTTTCCCGATCACACGGTGTACCATCTTCTGGGGTTCTCATGCATGTTTTCGATGTAGGAAGATGCCCTTGAACCTGGAGATTTGGGACCCATCAGACGGGTACAACGCAGTATTACTTTAAAGGGTCTGCGTTTGCTCACCCAACCTCACCAAACCTCTCAGCCCCAAGAGTGTCCACCCTTATGTCTCAATCAGCTGTGGGTCTAGATATGGTCAATCCAGGTGGCATCACAGCCCCTGAACGAATTTTGTAAGAATTTCTCTCTCTTTCACTGTCTTTGTTTCACGGGTTTTTAAAAGTAATTGATTTTCCTAATGGGGTTTAGCTGCTTTTCACTGCTGTGTTTATGCCGCTTTACTCCCACTTGACTCACTTACGGAGAGATATCAATACATAGGTTTGAAGATTCTTACTAGTCAGATCTATTCTTGGGCGGTGAATAGGGGGTGTTGAGTCCAGTTCACTGAGCAAGCAGTAGGTCTTGTCTATTACATATTGGGTTTATGGAACGGTATCTGAGCTAATTTGAAACCCTTGTTTTATGCATCACCCCACCTCGCCTTTCCCGTTAGGCAGCCATAGTGTGTTTTCTAAATGTGTGACTCTGTTCTGTTTTGTAATTCAGTTCAAGTGTAGCGGTTTTTACATTCCCTCTATAAGTGATATCTTCTGATTAGTGTCTTTTTCTGTGTGACTTATTTCACTTAGAACCGTCGTACCTGAATCCACTCATCATGCTGCTACTAGCCTTATGAGGTTGATTTCATGGCTGAGTGATATTCCATTGTACCTAAGGACCACAACTTCTTTATCCATTTTTCTCTTTCCTGGGATATTTAAGGTGGAATGAAGTGGAGGTTCTTGTCAACAGAGCAACCCTAAACTTTGGAGTGCCTGTGCCTTGCTGATTTTTAGTTTTCCCAAATTAGACGCCCATGAGTGGAAGTGCCCTATGCTCTCTAAGCCGAGTTTTTTAGATGTTTCAGGACACACCGTACACTTCTACAGAGTGGCTGTTGGAAATTTACATCCCGCCCATCAGCGTAGCAAGGCTCCCATTTCTCCATGGCCTCTCCTGCATTTCTGGTATTGACACTTTATTCAGCATGGCCCTTTTGACCGATGGGAAGCGAGACTTCTTTGTAGCTCTGATTTGCCTTTCCAGGTTGCTTGGTTGGCCAAAAAGGGCGTATGCGTTTTTTCCTGAATATATTCAGGAAAAAACGCATACGCCCTTTTTGGCCAAGGGCATCATTGTCGAGGTTTGGCCGCTTTTCCTGTGCTTTAAAGGCGATTCGAATCTACCTCCTGAAATCTGTTTCCTGCAATTCTGCCTTGCTTTCAAATCCTCTTCGTTGCCTTCCCTCAATATTTTTGTGGGCGAGAGTTATCATTTCTAACTCTGCAGGTTTGTGATTTGCAGTGCCCCTGAGCTCCATTTTTCAACTCGCTTTTTTGGGAGCTGGCCGCAAAAGCGTAGGATTGCTTCAGGCCCTATTCTGGTTCCGGGCGGCAGGCTGAGCCTGTGGTTAATTCTTCTTCCTGATGGGAAAATAGAGTGACCTGTGCCTGTCCCAACACCTAGAGCTAGTCGCTCATTGGTTCCCCCTCTTCCCGTTCATCCTCAGGACAAATTGCAACCTGTACGGAACAGGAGGTTAAACGTGCTGATTCTCCAAGGAGGGAGATTGCTATTAAAGTGGCTGGAATGGCGAACCCGAGCACAAGGAGATGAGAAATGAGGTGCGTTTTAGAAACCTTTCCCGATCACACGGTGTACCATCTTCTGGGTTTCTCATGCATGTTTTCGATGTAGGAAGATGCTCTTGAACCTGGAGATTTGGGACCCATGGGATGGGTACCACGCAGTATTACTTTAAAGGGTCTGCGTTTGCTCACCCAACCTCACCAAACCTCTCAGCCCCAAGAGTGTCCACCCTTATGTCTCAATCAGCTGTGGGTCTAGATATGGTCAATCCAGGTGGCATCACAGCCCCTGAACGAATTTTGTAAGAATTTCTCTCTCTTTCACTGTCTTTGTTTCACGGGTTTTTAAAAGTAATTGATTTTCCTAATGGGGTTTAGCTGCTTTTCACTGCTGTGTTTATGCCGCTTTACTCCCACTTGACTCACTTACGGAGAGATATCAATACATAGGTTTGAAGATTCTTACTAGTCAGATCTATTCTTGGGCGGTGAATAGGGGGTGTTGAGTCCAGTTCACTGAGCAAGGAGTAGGTCTTGTCTATTACATATTGGGTTTATGGAACGGTATCTGAGCTAATTTGAAACCCTTGTTTTAGGCATCACCCCACCTCACCTTTCCCGTTAGGCAGCCATAGTGTGTTTTCTAAATGTGTGACTCTGTTCTTTTTTGTAATTCAGTTCAAGTGTAGCGGTTTTTACATTCCCTCTATAAGTGATATCTTCTGATTAGTGTCTTTTTCTGTGTGACTTATTTCACTTAGAACCGTCGTACCTGAATCCACTCATCATGCTGCTACTAGCCTTATGACGTTGATTTCATGGCTGAGTGATATTCCATTGTACCTAAGGACCACAACTTCTTTATCCATTTTTCTCTTTCCTGGGATATTTAAGGTGGAATGAAGTGGAGGTTCTTGTCAACAGAGCAACCCTAAACTTTGGAGTGCCTGTGCCTTGCTGATTTTTAGTTTTCCCAAATGAGACGCCCATGAGTGGAAGTGCCCTATGCTCTCTAAGCCGAGTTTTTTAGATGTTTCAGGACACACCGTACACTTCTCCAGAGTGGCTGTTGGCAATTTACATCCCGCCCATCAGCGTAGCAAGGCTCCCATTTCTCCATGGCCTCTCCTGCATTTCTGGTATTGACACTTTATTCAGCATGGCCCTTTTGACCGATGGGAAGCGAGACTTCTTTGTAGCGCCGATTTGCCTTTCCAGGTTGCTTGGTTGGCCAAAAAGGGCGTATGCGTTTTTTCCTGAATATATTCAGGAAAAAACGCATACGCCCTTTTTGGCCAAGGGCATCATTGTCGAGGTTTTGCCGCTTTTCCTGTGCTTTAAAGGCGATTCGAATCTACCTCCTGAAATCTGCTTCCTGCAATTCTGCCTTGCTTTCAAATCCTCTTCGTTGCCTTCCCTCAATATTTTTGTGGGCGAGAGTTATCATTTCTAACTCTGCAGGTTTGTGATTTGCAGTGACCCTGAGCTCCATTTTTCAACTCGCTTTTTTGGGAGCTGGCCGCAAAAGCGTAGGATTGCTTCAGGCCCTATTCTGGTTCCGGGCGGCAGGCTGAGCCTGTGGTTAATTCTTCTTCCTGATGGGAAAATAGAGTGACCTGTGCCTGTCCCAACACCTAGAGCTAGTCGCTCATTGGTTCCCCCTCTTCCCGTTCATCCTCAGGACAAATTGCAACCTGTACGGAACAGGAGGTTAAACGTGCTGATTCTCCAAGGAGGGAGATTGCTAGTAAAGCGGCTGGAATGGCGAACCCGAGCACAAGGAGATGAGAAATGAGGTGCGTTTTAGAAACCTTTCCCGATCACACGGTGTACCATCTTCTGGGGTTCTCATGCATGTTTTCGATGTAGGAAGATGCCCTTGAACCTGGAGATTTGGGACCCATCAGACGGGTACCACGCAGTATTACTTTAAAGGGTCTGCGTTTGCTCACCCAACCTCACCAAACCTCTCAGCCCCAAGAGTGTCCACCCTTATGTCTCAATCAGCTGTGGGTCTAGATATGGTCAATCCAGGTGGCATCACAGCCCCTGAACGAATTTTGTAAGAATTTCTCTCTCTTTCACTGTCTTTGTTTCACGGGTTTTTAAAAGTAATTGATTTTCCTAATGGGGTTTAGCTGCTTTTCACTGCTGTGTTTATGCCGCTTTACTCCCACTTGACTCACTTACGGAGAGATATCAATACATAGGTTTGAAGATTCTTACTAGTCAGATCTATTCTTGGGCGGTGAATAGGGGGTGTTGAGTCCAGTTCACTGAGCAAGCAGTAGGTCTTGTCTATTACATATTGGGTTTATGGAACGGTATCTGAGCTAATTTGAAACCCTTGTTTTATGCATCACCCCACCTCGCCTTTCCCGTTAGGCAGCCATAGTGTGTTTTCTAAATGTGTGACTCTGTTCTGTTTTGTAATTCAGTTCAAGTGTAGCGGTTTTTACATTCCCTCTATAAGTGATATCTTCTGATTAGTGTCTTTTTCTGTGTGACTTATTTCACTTAGAACCGTCGTACCTGAATCCACTCATCATGCTGCTACTAGCCTTATGACGTTGATTTCATGGCTGAGTGATATTCCATTGTACCTAAGGACCACAACTTCTTTATCCATTTTTCTCTTTCCTGGGATATTTAAGGTGGAATGAAGTGGAGGTTCTTGTCAACAGAGCAACCCTAAACTTTGGAGTGCCTGTGCCTTGCTGATTTTTAGTTTTCCCAAATTAGACGCCCATGAGTGGAAGTGCCCTATGCTCTCTAAGCCGAGTTTTTTAGATGTTTCAGGACACACCGTACACTTCTCCAGAGTGGCTGTTGGCAATTTACATCCCGCCCATCAGCGTAGCAAGGCTCCCATTTCTCCATGGCCTCTCCTGCATTTCTGGTATTGACACTTTATTCAGCATGGCCCTTTTGACCGATGGGAAGCGAGACTTCTTTGTAGCGCTGATTTGCCTTTCCAGGTTGCTTGGTTGGCCAAAAAGGGCGTATGCGTTTTTTCCTGAATATATTCAAGAAAAAACGCATACGCCTTTTTTGGCCAAGGGCATCACTGTCGAGGTTTTGCCGCTTTTCCTGTGCTTTAAAGGCGATTCGAATCTACCTCCTGAAATCTGTTTCCTGCAATTCTGCCTTGCTTTCAAATCCTCTTCGTTGCCTTCCCTCAATATTTTTGTGGGCGAGAGTTATCATTTCTAACTCTGCAGGTTTGTGATTTGCAGGGCCCCTGAGCTCCATTTTTCAACTCGCTTTTTTGGGAGCTGGCCGCAAAAGCGTAGGATTGCTTCAGGCCCTATTCTGGTTCCGGGCGGCAGGCTGAGCCTGTGGTTAATTCTTCTTCCTGATGGGAAAATAGAGTGACCTGTGCCTTTCCTAACACCTAGAGCTAGTCGCTCATTGGTTCCCCCTCTTCCCGTTCATCCTCAGGACAAATTGCAACCTGTACGGAACAGGAGGTTAAAGGTGCTGATTCTCCAAGGAGGGAGATTGCTAGTAAAGCGGCTGGAATGGCGAACCCGAGCACAAGGAGATGAGAAATGAGGTGCGTTTTAGAAACCTTTCCCGATCACACGGTGTACCATCTTCTGGGTTTCTCATGCATGTTTTCGATGTAGGAAGATGCCCTTGAACCTGGAGATTTGGGACCCATCAGACGGGTACCACGCAGTATTACTTTAAAGGGTCTGTGTTTGCTCACCCAACCTCACCAAACCTCTCAGCCCCAAGAGTGTCCACCCTTATGTCTCAATCAGCTGTGGGTCTAGATATGGTCAATCCAGGTGGCATCACAGCCCCTGAACGAATTTTGTAAGAATTTCTCTCTCTTGCACTGTCTTTGTTTCACGGGTTTTTAAAAGTAATTGATTTTCCTAATGGGGTTTAGCTGCTTTTCACTGCTGTGTTTATGCCGCTTTACTCCCACTTGACTCACTTACGGAGAGATATCAATACATAGGTTTGAAGATTCTTACTAGTCAGATCTATTCTTGGGCGGTGAATAGGGGGTGTTGAGTCCAGTTCACTGAGCAAGCAGTAGGTCTTGTCTATTACATATTGGGTTTATGGAACGGTATCTGAGCTAATTTGAAACCCTTGTTTTATGCATCACCCCACCTCGCCTTTCCCGTTAGGCAGCCATAGTGTGTTTTCTAAATGTGTGACTCTGTTCTGTTTTGTAATTCAGTTCAAGTGTAGCGGTTTTTACATTCCCTCTATAAGTGATATCTTCTGATTAGTGTCTTTTTCTGTGTGACTTATTTCACTTAGAACCGTCGTACCTGAATCCACTCATCATGCTGCTACTAGCCTTATGACGTTGATTTCATGGCTGAGTGATATTCCATTGTACCTAAGGACCACAACTTCTTTATCCATTTTTCTCTTTCCTGGGATATTTAAGGTGGAATGAAGTGGAGGTTCTTGTCAACAGAGCAACCCTAAACTTTGGAGTGCCTGTGCCTTGCTGATTTTTAGTTTTCCCAAATGAGACGCCCATGAGTGGAAGTGCCCTATGCTCTCTAAGCCGAGTTTTTTAGATGTTTCAGGACACACCGTACACTTCTCCAGAGTGGCTGTTGGCAATTTACATCCCGCCCATCAGCGTAGCAAGGCTCCCATTTCTCCATGGCCTCTCCTGCATTTCTGGTATTGACACTTTATTCAGCATGGCCCTTTTGACCGATGGGAAGCGAGACTTCTTTGTAGCGCCGATTTGCCTTTCCAGGTTGCTTGGTTGGCCAAAAAGGGCGTATGCGTTTTTTCCTGAATATATTCAGGAAAAAACGCATACGCCCTTTTTGGCCAAGGGCATCATTGTCGAGGTTTTGCCGCTTTTCCTGTGCTTTAAAGGCGATTCGAATCTACCTCCTGAAATCTGCTTCCTGCAATTCTGCCTTGCTTTCAAATCCTCTTCGTTGCCTTCCCTCAATATTTTTGTGGGCGAGAGTTATCATTTCTAACTCTGCAGGTTTGTGATTTGCAGTGACCCTGAGCTCCATTTTTCAACTCGCTTTTTTGGGAGCTGGCCGCAAAAGCGTAGGATTGCTTCAGGCCCTATTCTGGTTCCGGGCGGCAGGCTGAGCCTGTGGTTAATTCTTCTTCCTGATGGGAAAATAGAGTGACCTGTGCCTGTCCCAACACCTAGAGCTAGTCGCTCATTGGTTCCCCCTCTTCCCGTTCATCCTCAGGACAAATTGCAACCTGTACGGAACAGGAGGTTAAACGTGCTGATTCTCCAAGGAGGGAGATTGCTAGTAAAGCGGCTGGAATGGCGAACCCGAGCACAAGGAGATGAGAAATGAGGTGCGTTTTAGAAACCTTTCCCGATCACACGGTGTACCATCTTCTGGGGTTCTCATGCATGTTTTCGATGTAGGAAGATGCCCTTGAACCTGGAGATTTGGGACCCATCAGACGGGTACCACGCAGTATTACTTTAAAGGGTCTGCGTTTGCTCACCCAACCTCACCAAACCTCTCAGCCCCAAGAGTGTCCACCCTTATGTCTCAATCAGCTGTGGGTCTAGATATGGTCAATCCAGGTGGCATCACAGCCCCTGAACGAATTTTGTAAGAATTTCTCTCTCTTTCACTGTCTTTGTTTCACGGGTTTTTAAAAGTAATTGATTTTCCTAATGGGGTTTAGCTGCTTTTCACTGCTGTGTTTATGCCGCTTTACTCCCACTTGACTCACTTACGGAGAGATATCAATACATAGGTTTGAAGATTCTTACTAGTCAGATCTATTCTTGGGCGGTGAATAGGGGGTGTTGAGTCCAGTTCACTGAGCAAGCAGTAGGTCTTGTCTATTACATATTGGGTTTATGGAACGGTATCTGAGCTAATTTGAAACCCTTGTTTTATGCATCACCCCACCTCGCCTTTCCCGTTAGGCAGCCATAGTGTGTTTTCTAAATGTGTGACTCTGTTCTGTTTTGTAATTCAGTTCAAGTGTAGCGGTTTTTACATTCCCTCTATAAGTGATATCTTCTGATTAGTGTCTTTTTCTGTGTGACTTATTTCACTTAGAACCGTCGTACCTGAATCCACTCATCATGCTGCTACTAGCCTTATGACGTTGATTTCATGGCTGAGTGATATTCCATTGTACCTAAGGACCACAACTTCTTTATCCATTTTTCTCTTTCCTGGGATATTTAAGGTGGAATGAAGTGGAGGTTCTTGTCAACAGAGCAACCCTAAACTTTGGAGTGCCTGTGCCTTGCTGATTTTTAGTTTTCCCAAATTAGACGCCCATGAGTGGAAGTGCCCTATGCTCTCTAAGCCGAGTTTTTTAGATGTTTCAGGACACACCGTACACTTCTCCAGAGTGGCTGTTGGCAATTTACATCCCGCCCATCAGCGTAGCAAGGCTCCCATTTCTCCATGGCCTCTCCTGCATTTCTGGTATTGACACTTTATTCAGCATGGCCCTTTTGACCGATGGGAAGCGAGACTTCTTTGTAGCGCTGATTTGCCTTTCCAGGTTGCTTGGTTGGCCAAAAAGGGCGTATGCGTTTTTTCCTGAATATATTCAAGAAAAAACGCATACGCCTTTTTTGGCCAAGGGCATCACTGTCGAGGTTTTGCCGCTTTTCCTGTGCTTTAAAGGCGATTCGAATCTACCTCCTGAAATCTGTTTCCTGCAATTCTGCCTTGCTTTCAAATCCTCTTCGTTGCCTTCCCTCAATATTTTTGTGGGCGAGAGTTATCATTTCTAACTCTGCAGGTTTGTGATTTGCAGGGCCCCTGAGCTCCATTTTTCAACTCGCTTTTTTGGGAGCTGGCCGCAAAAGCGTAGGATTGCTTCAGGACCTATTCTGGTTCCGGGCGGCAGGCTGAGCCTGTGGTTAATTCTTCTTCCTGATGGGAAAATAGAGTGACCTGTGCCTTTCCTAACACCTAGAGCTAGTCGCTCATTGGTTCCCCCTCTTCCCGTTCATCCTCAGGACAAATTGCAACCTGTACGGAACAGGAGGTTAAAGGTGCTGATTCTCCAAGGAGGGAGATTGCTAGTAAAGCGGCTGGAATGGCGAACCCGAGCACAAGGAGATGAGAAATGAGGTGCGTTTTAGAAACCTTTCCCGATCACACGGTGTACCATCTTCTGGGTTTCTCATGCATGTTTTCGATGTAGGAAGATGCCCTTGAACCTGGAGATTTGGGACCCATCAGACGGGTACCACGCAGTATTACTTTAAAGGGTCTGTGTTTGCTCACCCAACCTCACCAAACCTCTCAGCCCCAAGAGTGTCCACCCTTATGTCTCAATCAGCTGTGGGTCTAGATATGGTCAATCCAGGTGGCATCACAGCCCCTGAACGAATTTTGTAAGAATTTCTCTCTCTTGCACTGTCTTTGTTTCACGGGTTTTTAAAAGTAATTGATTTTCCTAATGGGGTTTAGCTGCTTTTCACTGCTGTGTTTATGCCGCTTTACTCCCACTTGACTCACTTACGGAGAGATATCAATACATAGGTTTGAAGATTCTTACTAGTCAGATCTATTCTTGGGCGGTGAATAGGGGGTGTTGAGTCCAGTTCACTGAGCAAGCAGTAGGTCTTGTCTATTACATATTGGGTTTATGGAACGGTATCTGAGCTAATTTGAAACCCTTGTTTTATGCATCACCCCACCTCGCCTTTCCCGTTAGGCAGCCATAGTGTGTTTTCTAAATGTGTGACTCTGTTCTGTTTTGTAATTCAGTTCAAGTGTAGCGGTTTTTACATTCCCTCTATAAGTGATATCTTCTGATTAGTGTCTTTTTCTGTGTGACTTATTTCACTTAGAACCGTCGTACCTGAATCCACTCATCATGCTGCTACTAGCCTTATGACGTTGATTTCATGGCTGAGTGATATTCCATTGTACCTAAGGACCACAACTTCTTTATCCATTTTTCTCTTTCCTGGGATATTTAAGGTGGAATGAAGTGGAGGTTCTTGTCAACAGAGCAACCCTAAACTTTGGAGTGCCTGTGCCTTGCTGATTTTTAGTTTTCCCAAATTAGACGCCCATGAGTGGAAGTGCCCTATGCTCTCTAAGCCGAGTTTTTTAGATGTTTCAGAACACACCGTACACTTCTCCAGAGTGGCTGTTGGCAATTTACATCCCGCCCATCAGCGTAGCAAGGCTCCCATTTCTCCATGGCCTCTCCTGCATTTCTGGTATTGACACTTTATTCAGCATGGCCCTTTTGACCGATGGGAAGCGAGACTTCTTTGTAGCGCTGATTTGCCTTTCCAGGTTGCTTGGTTGGCCAAAAAGGGCGTATGCGTTTTTTCCTGAATATATTCAGGAAAAAACGCATACGCCCTTTTTGGCCAAGGGCATCATTGTCGAGGTTTGGCCGCTTTTCCTGTGCTTTAAAGGCGATTCGAATCTACCTCCTGAAATCTGTTTCCTGCAATTCTGCCTTGCTTTCAAATCCTCTTCGTTGCCTTCCCTCAATATTTTTGTGGGCGAGAGTTATCATTTCTAACTCTGCAGGTTTGTGATTTGCAGTGCCCCTGAGCTCCATTTTTCAACTCGCTTTTTTGGGAGCTGGCCGCAAAAGCGTAGGATTGCTTCAGGCCCTATTCTGGTTCCGGGCGGCAGGCTGAGCCTGTGGTTAATTCTTCTTCCTGATGGGAAAATAGAGTGACCTGTGCCTGTCCCAACACCTAGAGCTAGTCGCTCATTGGTTCCCCCTCTTCCCGTTCATCCTCAGGACAAATTGCAACCTGTACGGAACAGGAGGTTAAACGTGCTGATTCTCCAAGGAGGGAGATTGCTATTAAAGTGGCTGGAATGGCGAACCCGAGCACAAGGAGATGAGAAATGAGGTGCGTTTTAGAAACCTTTCCCGATCACACGGTGTACCATCTTCTGGGTTTCTCATGCATGTTTTCGATGTAGGAAGATGCTCTTGAACCTGGAGATTTGGGACCCATGGGATGGGTACCACGCAGTATTACTTTAAAGGGTCTGCGTTTGCTCACCCAACCTCACCAAACCTCTCAGCCCCAAGAGTGTCCACCCTTATGTCTCAATCAGCTGTGGGTCTAGATATGGTCAATCCAGGTGGCATCACAGCCCCTGAACGAATTTTGTAAGAATTTCTCTCTCTTTCACTGTCTTTGTTTCACGGGTTTTTAAAAGTAATTGATTTTCCTAATGGGGTTTAGCTGCTTTTCACTGCTGTGTTTATGCCGCTTTACTCCCACTTGACTCACTTACGGAGAGATATCAATACATAGGTTTGAAGATTCTTACTAGTCAGATCTATTCTTGGGCGGTGAATAGGGGGTGTTGAGTCCAGTTCACTGAGCAAGGAGTAGGTCTTTTCTATTACATATTGGGTTTATGGAACGGTATCTGAGCTAATTTGAAACCCTTGTTTTAGGCATCACCCCACCTCACCTTTCCCGTTAGGCAGCCATAGTGTGTTTTCTAAATGTGTGACTCTGTTCTTTTTTGTAATTCAGTTCAAGTGTAGCGGTTTTTACATTCCCTCTATAAGTGATATCTTCTGATTAGTGTCTTTTTCTGTGTGACTTATTTCACTTAGAACCGTCGTACCTGAATCCACTCATCATGCTGCTACTAGCCTTATGACGTTGATTTCATGGCTGAGTGATATTCCATTGTACCTAAGGACCACAACTTCTTTATCCATTTTTCTCTTTCCTGGGATATTTAAGGTGGAATGAAGTGGAGGTTCTTGTGAACAGAGCAACCCTAAACTTTGGAGTGCCTGTGCCTTGCTGATTTTTAGTTTTCCCAAATGAGACGCCCATGAGTGGAAGTGCCCTATGCTCTCTAAGCCGAGTTTTTTAGATGTTTCAGGACACACCGTACACTTCTCCAGAGTGGCTGTTGGCAATTTACATCCCGCCCATCAGCGTAGCAAGGCTCCCATTTCTCCATGGCCTCTCCTGCATTTCTGGTATTGACACTTTATTCACCATGGCCCTTTTGACCGATGGGAAGCGAGACTTCTTTGTAGCGCTGATTTGCCTTTCCAGGTTGCTTGGTTGGCCAAAAAGGGCGTATGCGTTTTTTCCTGAATATATTCAGGAAAAAACGCATACGCCCTTTTTGGCCAAGGGCATCATTGTCGAGGTTTTGCCGCTTTTCCTGTGCTTTAAAGGCGATTCGAATCTACCTCCTGAAATCTCTTTCCTGCAATTCTGCCTTGCTTTCAAATCCTCTTCGTTGCCTTCCCTCAATATTTTTGTGGGCGAGAGTTATCATTTCTAACTCTGCAGGTTTGTGATTTGCAGTGCCCCTGAGCTCCATTTTTCAACTCGCTTTTTTGGGAGCTGGCCGCAAAAGCGTAGGATTGCTTCAGGCCCTATTCTGGTTCCGGGCGGCAGGCTGAGCCTGTGGTTAATTCTTCTACCTGATGGGAAAATAGAGTGACCTGTGCCTTTCCCAACAACTAGAGCTAGTCGCTCATTGGTTCCCCCTTTTCCCGTTCATCCTCAGGACAAATTGCAACCTCTACGGAACAGGAGGTTAAACGTGCTGATTCTCCAAGGAGGGAGATTGCTAGTAAAGCGGCTGGAATGGCGAACCCGAGCACAAGGAGATGAGAAATGAGGTGCGTTTTAGAAACCTTTCCCGATCACACGGTGTACCATCTTCTGGGGTTCTCATGCATGTTTTCGATGTAGGAAGATGCTCTTGAACCTGGAGATTTGGGACCCATGGGATGGGTACCACGCAGTATTACTTTAAAGGGTCTGCGTTTGCTCACCCAACCTCACCAAACCTCTCAGCCCCAAGAGTGTCCACCCTTATGTCTCAATCAGCTGTGGGTCTAGATATGGTCAATCCAGGTGGCATCACAGCCCCTGAACGAATTTTGTAAGAATTTCTCTCTCTTTCACTGTCTTTGTTTCACGGGTTTTTAAAAGTAATTGATTTTCCTAATGGGGTTTAGCTGCTTTTCACTGCTGTGTTTATGCCGCTTTACTCCCACTTGACTCACTTACGGAGAGATATCAATACATAGGTTTGAAGATTCTTACTAGTCAGATCTATTCTTGGGCGGTGAATAGGGGGTGTTGAGTCCAGTTCACTGAGCAAGGAGTAGGTCTTGTCTATTACATATTGGGTTTATGGAACGGTATCTGAGCTAATTTGAAACCCTTGTTTTAGGCATCACCCCACCTCACCTTTCCCGTTAGGCAGCCATAGTGTGTTTTCTAAATGTGTGACTCTGTTCTGTTTTGTAATTCAGTTCAAGTGTAGCGGTTTTTACATTCCCTCTATAAGTGATATCTTCTGATTAGTGTCTTTTTCTGTGTGACTTATTTCACTTAGAACCGTCGTACCTGAATCCACTCATCATGCTGCTACTAGCCTTATGACGTTGATTTCATGGCTGAGTGATATTCCATTGTACCTAAGGACCACAACTTCTTTATCCATTTTTCTCTTTCCTGGGATATTTAAGGTGGAATGAAGTGGAGGTTCTTGTCAACAGAGCAACCCTAAACTTTGGAGTGCCTGTGCCTTGCTGATTTTTAGTTTTCCCAAATTAGACGCCCATGAGTGGAAGTGCCCTATGCTCTCTAAGCCTAGTTTTTTAGATGTTTCAGGACACACCGTACACTTCTCCAGAGTGGCTGTTGGCAATTTACATCCCGCCCATCAGCGTAGCAAGGCTCCCATTTCTCCATGGCCTCTCCTGCATTTCTGGTATTGACACTTTATTCACCATGGCCCTTTTGACCGATGGGAAGCGAGACTTCTTTGTAGCGCTGATTTGCCTTTCCAGGTTGCTTGGTTGGCCAAAAAGGGCGTATGCGTTTTTTCCTGAATATATTCAGGAAAAAACGCATACGCCCTTTTTGGCCAAGGGCATCATTGTCGAGGTTTTGCCGCTTTTCCTGTGCTTTAAAGGCGATTCGAATCTACCTCCTGAAATCTGTTTCCTGCAATTCTGCCTTGCTTTCAAATCCTCTTCGTTGCCTTCCCTCAATATTTTTGTGGGCGAGAGTTATCATTTCTAACTCTGCAGGTTTGTGATTTGCAGGGCCCCTGAGCTCCATTTTTCAACTCGCTTTTTTGGGAGCTGGCCGCAAAAGCGTAGGATTGCTTCAGGCCCTATTCTGGTTCCGGGCGGCAGGCTGAGCCTGTGGTTAATTCTTCTTCCTGATGGGAAAATAGAGTGACCTGTGCCTTTCCCAACACCTAGAGCTAGTCGCTCATTGGTTCCCCCTTTTCCCGTTCATCCTCAGGACAAATTGCAACCTCTACGGAACAGGAGGTTAAACGTGCTGATTCTCCAAGGAGGGAGATTGCTAGTAAAGCGGCTGGAATGGCGAACCCGAGCACAAGGAGATGAGAAATGAGGTGCGTTTTAGAAACCTTTCCCGATCACACGGTGTACCATCTTCTGGGGTTCTCATGCATGTTTTCGATGTAGGAAGATGCCCTTGAACCTGGAGATTTGGGACCCATCAGACGGGTACCACGCAGTATTACTTTAAAGGGTCTGTGTTTGCTCACCCAACCTCACCAAACCTCTCAGCCCCAAGAGTGTCCACCCTTATGTCTCAATCAGCTGTGGGTCTAGATATGGTCAATCCAGGTGGCATCACAGCCCCTGAACGAATTTTGTAAGAATTTCTCTCTCTTGCACTGTCTTTGTTTCACGGGTTTTTAAAAGTAATTGATTTTCCTAATGGGGTTTAGCTGCTTTTCACTGCTGTGTTTATGCCGCTTTACTCCCACTTGACTCACTTACGGAGAGATATCAATACATAGGTTTGAAGATTCTTACTAGTCAGATCTATTCTTGGGCGGTGAATAGGGGGTGTTGAGTCCAGTTCACTGAGCAAGCAGTAGGTCTTGTCTATTACATATTGGGTTTATGGAACGGTATCTGAGCTAATTTGAAACCCTTGTTTTATGCATCACCCCACCTCGCCTTTCCCGTTAGGCAGCCATAGTGTGTTTTCTAAATGTGTGACTCTGTTCTGTTTTGTAATTCAGTTCAAGTGTAGCGGTTTTTACATTCCCTCTATAAGTGATATCTTCTGATTAGTGTCTTTTTCTGTGTGACTTATTTCACTTAGAACCGTCGTACCTGAATCCACTCATCATGCTGCTACTAGCCTTATGACGTTGATTTCATGGCTGAGTGATATTCCATTGTACCTAAGGACCACAACTTCTTTATCCATTTTTCTCTTTCCTGGGATATTTAAGGTGGAATGAAGTGGAGGTTCTTGTCAACAGAGCAACCCTAAACTTTGGAGTGCCTGTGCCTTGCTGATTTTTAGTTTTCCCAAATTAGACGCCCATGAGTGGAAGTGCCCTATGCTCTCTAAGCCGAGTTTTTTAGATGTTTCAGGACACACCGTACACTTCTCCAGAGTGGCTGTCGGCAATTTACATCCCGCCCATCAGCGTAGCAAGGCTCCCATTTCTCCATGGCCTCTCCTGCATTTCTGGTATTGACACTTTATTCAGCATGGCCCTTTTGACCGATGGGAAGCGAGACTTCTTTGTAGCGCTGATTTGCCTTTCCAGGTTGCTTGGTTGGCCAAAAAGGGCGTATGCGTTTTTTCCTGAATATATTCAGGAAAAAACGCATACGCCCTTTTTGGCCAAGGGCATCATTGTCG
This sequence comes from Eschrichtius robustus, assembly GCF_028021215.1. Taxonomy (NCBI): domain Eukaryota; kingdom Metazoa; phylum Chordata; class Mammalia; order Artiodactyla; family Eschrichtiidae; genus Eschrichtius; species Eschrichtius robustus. Next base: position 100,518,724 of record NC_090828.1, read on the forward strand.
AGGTTTTGCCGCTTTTCCTGTGCTTTAAAGGCGATTCGAATCTACCTCCTGAAATCTGTTTCCTGCAATTCTGCCTTGCTTTCAAATCCTCTTCGTTGCCTTCCCTCAATATTTTTGTGGGCGAGAGTTATCATTTCTAACTCTGCAGGTTTGTGATTTGCAGGGCCCCTGAGCTCCATTTTTCAACTCGCTTTTTTGGGAGCTGGCCGCAAAAGCGTAGGATTGCTTCAGGCCCTATTCTGGTTCCGGGCGGCAGGCTGAGCCTGTGGTTAATTCTTCTTCCTGATGGGAAAATAGACTGACCTGTGCCTTTCCCAACACCTAGAGCTAGTCGCTCATTGGTTCCCCCTCTTCCCGTTCATCCTCAGGACAAATTGCAACCTGTACGGAACAGGAGGTTAAAGGTGCTGATTCTCCAAGGAGGGAGATTGCTAGTAAAGCGGCTGGAATGGCGAACCCGAGCACAAGGAGATGAGCAATGAGGTGCGTTTTAGAAACCTTTCCCGATCACACGGTGTACCATCTTCTGGGGTTCTCATGCATGTTTTCGATGTAGGAAGATGCCCTTGAACCTGGAGATTTGGGACCCATCAGACGGGTACCACGCAGTATTACTTTAAAGGGTCTGCGTTTGCTCACCCAACCTCACCAAACCTCTCAGCCCCAAGAGTGTCCACCCTTATGTCTCAATCAGCTGTGGGTCTAGATATGGTCAATCCAGGTGGCATCACAGCCCCTGAACGAATTTTGTAAGAATTTCTCTCTCTTTCACTGTCTTTGTTTCACGGGTTTTTAAAAGTAATTGATTTTCCTAATGGGGTTTAGCTGCTTTTCACTGCTGTGTTTATGCCGCTTTACTCCCACTTGACTCACTTACGGAGAGATATCAATACATAGGTTTGAAGATTCTTACTAGTCAGATCTATTCTTGGGCGCTGAATAGGGGGTGTTGAGTCCAGTTCACTGAGCAAGGAGTAGGTCTTGTCTATTACATATTGGGTTTATGGAACGGTATCTGAGCTAATTTGAAACCCTTGTTTTAGGCATCACCCCACCTCACCTTTCCCGTTAGGCAGCCATAGTGTGTTTTCTAAATGTGTGACTCTGTTCTGTTTTGTAATTCAGTTCAAGTGTAGCGGTTTGTACATTCCCTCTATAAGTGATATCTTATGACTAGTGTCTTTTTCTGTGTGACTTATTTCACTTAGAACCGTCGTACCTGAATCCACTCATCATGCTGCTACTAGCCTTATGACGTTGATTTCATGGCTGAGTGATATTCCATTGTACCTAAGGACCACAACTTCTTTATCCATTTTTCTCTTTCCTGGGATATTTAAGGTGGAATGAAGTGGAGGTTCTTGTCAACAGAGCAACCCTAAACTTTGGAGTGCCTGTGCCTTGCTGATTTTTAGTTTTCCCAAATGAGACGCCCATGAGTGGAAGTGCCCTATGCTCTCTAAGCCGAGTTTTTTAGATGTTTCAGGACACACCGTACACTTCTCCAGAGTGGCTGTTGGCAATTTACATCCCGCCCATCAGCGTAGCAAGGCTCCCATTTCTCCATGGCCTCTCCTGCATTTCTGGTATTGACACTTTATTCACCATGGCCCTTTTGACCGATGGGAAGCGAGACTTCTTTGTAGCGCTGATTTGCCTTTCCAGGTTGCTTGGTTGGCCAAAAAGGGCGTATGCGTTTTTTCCTGAATATATTCAGGAAAAAACGCATACGCCCTTTTTGGCCAAGGGCATCATTGTCGAGGTTTTGCCGCTTTTCCTGTGCTTTAAAGGCGATTCGAATCTACCTCCTGAAATCTGTTTCCTGCAATTCTGCCTTGCTTTCAAATCCTCTTCGTTGCCTTCCCTCAATATTTTTGTGGGCGAGAGTTATCATTTCTAACTCTGCAGGTTTGTGATTTGCAGTGCCCCTGAGCTCCATTTTTCAACTCGCTTTTTTGGGAGCTGGCCGCAAAAGCGTAGGATTGCTTCAGGCCCTATTCTGGTTCCGGGCGGCAGGCTGAGCCTGTGGTTAATTCTTCTACCTGATGGGAAAATAGAGTGACCTGTGCCTTTCCCAACAACTAGAGCTAGTCGCTCATTGGTTCCCCCTTTTCCCGTTCATCCTCAGGACAAATTGCAACCTCTACGGAACAGGAGGTTAAACGTGCTGATTCTCCAAGGAGGGAGATTGCTAGTAAAGCGGCTGGAATGGCGAACCCGAGCACAAGGAGATGAGAAATGAGGTGCGTTTTAGAAACCTTTCCCGATCACACGGTGTACCATCTTCTGGGGTTCTCATGCATGTTTTCGATGTAGGAAGATGCTCTTGAACCTGGAGATTTGGGACCCATGGGATGGGTACCACGCAGTATTACTTTAAAGGGTCTGCGTTTGCTCACCCAACCTCACCAAACCTCTCAGCCCCAAGAGTGTCCACCCTTATGTCTCAATCAGCTGTGGGTCTAGATATGGTCAATCCAGGTGGCATCACAGCCCCTGAACGAATTTTGTAAGAATTTCTCTCTCTTTCACTGTCTTTGTTTCACGGGTTTTTAAAAGTAATTGATTTTCCTAATGGGGTTTAGCTGCTTTTCACTGCTGTGTTTATGCCGCTTTACTCCCACTTGACTCACTTACGGAGAGATATCAATACATAGGTTTGAAGATTCTTACTAGTCAGATCTATTCTTGGGCGGTGAATAGGGGGTGTTGAGTCCAGTTCACTGAGCAAGGAGTAGGTCTTGTCTATTACATATTGGGTTTATGGAACGGTATCTGAGCTAATTTGAAACCCTTGTTTTAGGCATCACCCCACCTCACCTTTCCCGTTAGGCAGCCATAGTGTGTTTTCTAAATGTGTGACTCTGTTCTGTTTTGTAATTCAGTTCAAGTGTAGCGGTTTTTACATTCCCTCTATAAGTGATATCTTCTGATTAGTGTCTTTTTCTGTGTGACTTATTTCACTTAGAACCGTCGTACCTGAATCCACTCATCATGCTGCTACTAGCCTTATGACGTTGATTTCATGGCTGAGTGATATTCCATTGTACCTAAGGACCACAACTTCTTTATCCATTTTTCTCTTTCCTGGGATATTTAAGGTGGAATGAAGTGGAGGTTCTTGTCAACAGAGCAACCCTAAACTTTGGAGTGCCTGTGCCTTGCTGATTTTTAGTTTTCCCAAATTAGACGCCCATGAGTGGAAGTGCCCTATGCTCTCTAAGCCTAGTTTTTTAGATGTTTCAGGACACACCGTACACTTCTCCAGAGTGGCTGTTGGCAATTTACATCCCGCCCATCAGCGTAGCAAGGCTCCCATTTCTCCATGGCCTCTCCTGCATTTCTGGTATTGACACTTTATTCACCATGGCCCTTTTGACCGATGGGAAGCGAGACTTCTTTGTAGCGCTGATTTGCCTTTCCAGGTTGCTTGGTTGGCCAAAAAGGGCGTATGCGTTTTTTCCTGAATATATTCAGGAAAAAACGCATACGCCCTTTTTGGCCAAGGGCATCATTGTCGAGGTTTTGCCGCTTTTCCTGTGCTTTAAAGGCGATTCGAATCTACCTCCTGAAATCTGTTTCCTGCAATTCTGCCTTGCTTTCAAATCCTCTTCGTTGCCTTCCCTCAATATTTTTGTGGGCGAGAGTTATCATTTCTAACTCTGCAGGTTTGTGATTTGCAGGGCCCCTGAGCTCCATTTTTCAACTCGCTTTTTTGGGAGCTGGCCGCAAAAGCGTAGGATTGCTTCAGGCCCTATTCTGGTTCCGGGCGGCAGGCTGAGCCTGTGGTTAATTCTTCTTCCTGATGGGAAAATAGAGTGACCTGTGCCTTTCCCAACACCTAGAGCTAGTCGCTCATTGGTTCCCCCTTTTCCCGTTCATCCTCAGGACAAATTGCAACCTCTAAGGAACAGGAGGTTAAACGTGCTGATTCTCCAAGGAGGGAGATTGCTAGTAAAGCGGCTGGAATGGCGAACCCGAGCACAAGGAGATGAGAAATGAGGTGCGTTTTAGAAACCTTTCCCGATCACACGGTGTACCATCTTCTGGGGTTCTCATGCATGTTTTCGATGTAGGAAGATGCCCTTGAACCTGGAGATTTGGGACCCATCAGACGGGTACCACGCAGTATTACTTTAAAGGGTCTGTGTTTGCTCACCCAACCTCACCAAACCTCTCAGCCCCAAGAGTGTCCACCCTTATGTCTCAATCAGCTGTGGGTCTAGATATGGTCAATCCAGGTGGCATCACAGCCCCTGAACGAATTTTGTAAGAATTTCTCTCTCTTGCACTGTCTTTGTTTCACGGGTTTTTAAAAGTAATTGATTTTCCTAATGGGGTTTAGCTGCTTTTCACTGCTGTGTTTATGCCGCTTTACTCCCACTTGACTCACTTACGGAGAGATATCAATACATAGGTTTGAAGATTCTTACTAGTCAGATCTATTCTTGGGCGGTGAATAGGGGGTGTTGAGTCCAGTTCACTGAGCAAGCAGTAGGTCTTGTCTATTACATATTGGGTTTATGGAACGGTATCTGAGCTAATTTGAAACCCTTGTTTTATGCATCACCCCACCTCGCCTTTCCCGTTAGGCAGCCATAGTGTGTTTTCTAAATGTGTGACTCTGTTCTGTTTTGTAATTCAGTTCAAGTGTAGCGGTTTTTACATTCCCTCTATAAGTGATATCTTCTGATTAGTGTCTTTTTCTGTGTGACTTATTTCACTTAGAACCGTCGTACCTGAATCCACTCATCATGCTGCTACTAGCCTTATGACGTTGATTTCATGGCTGAGTGATATTCCATTGTACCTAAGGACCACAACTTCTTTATCCATTTTTCTCTTTCCTGGGATATTTAAGGTGGAATGAAGTGGAGGTTCTTGTCAACAGAGCAACCCTAAACTTTGGAGTGCCTGTGCCTTGCTGATTTTTAGTTTTCCCAACTTAGACGCCCATGAGTGGAAGTGCCCTATGCTCTCTAAGCCGAGTTTTTTAGATGTTTCAGGACACACCGTACCCTTCTCCAGAGTGGCTGTCGGCAATTTACATCCCGCCCATCAGCGTAGCAAGGCTCCCATTTCTCCATGGCCTCTCCTGCATTTCTGGTTTTGACACTTTATTCAGCATGGCCCTTTTGACCGATGGGAAGCGAGACTTCTTTGTAGCGCTGATTTGCCTTTCCAGGTTGCTTGGTTGGCCAAAAAGGGCGTATGCGTTTTTTCCTGAATATATTCAGGAAAAAACGCATACGCCTTTTTTGGCCAAGGGCACCATTGTCGAGGTTTTGCCGCTTTTCCTGTGCTTTAAAGGCGATTCGAATCTACCTCCTGAAATCTGTTTCCTGCAATTCTGCCTTGCTTTCAAATCCTCTTCGTTGCCTTCCCTCAATATTTTTGTGGGCGAGAGTTATCATTTCTAACTCTGCAGGTTTGTGATTTGCAGTGCCCCTGAGCTTCCATTTTTCAACTCGCTTTTTTGGGAGCTGGCCGCAAAAGCGTAGGATTGCTTCAGGCCCTATTCTGGTTCCGGGCGGCAGGCTGAGCCTGTGGTTAATTCTTCTTCCTGATGGGAAAATAGAGTGACCTGTGCCTGTCCCAACACCTAGAGTTAGTCGCTCATTGGTTCCCCCTCTTCCCGTTCATCCTCAGGACAAATTGCAACCTGTACGGAACAGGAGGTTAAAGGTGCTGATTCTCCAAGGAGGGAGATTGCTATTAAAGTGGCTGGAATGGCGAACCCGAGCACAAGGAGATGAGAAATGAGGTGCGTTTTAGAAACCTTTCCCGATCACACGGTGTACCATCTTCTGGGTTTC